>NC_045561.1:111832961-112151999 GCF_009819795.1 Aythya fuligula | reverse complement strand
AAAAGCAAGAGGGAGTCATTTGTGCAACATGTGAAATTTACACAAAGCTGGGGGATTTGTGCAGGCAGAGCAGAGATGGAGATTCCAGCACCATGGGCTTGGGCATCAGCACAATCCTGGCTCATGCAGTGATCCCCTGCCACCCTTCCTCCTTTAGTGGGATGCTCCCTTGGGCATCCTACTGTTGAGGCAAAACACCCAGGACATGACTTGTTTCAGCACTAGAGGCTCAAGGTTTAAAATTGCTTTTTTTCTAGCCACATCCATGCAGAAAGCCAGCATCTCCTCATCTTCAGCCCTTGGAAGTCCCATCCATGTCTACAGGTTGCCACTAGCTCAGGAGGAAAACACAGGCACTTTCACATCTCCTTCTGTAGTTCTGGTTCCTATGCTATCCATCTCCACTATTTATCATGGAGAAATCAAGCTGTGTATTTGAAAAAATCTATCAACTGTCTGACATTTGAAAATCTATGTACAGCGCTTGTCTTCTCATTACCCTGTTTACTTTACAACCTTGATTTCATTGAAATGACATTTCAGAATATTGATTTCACTCAAATGGCAAATAAATTGGTCTTTCTTGAAGAAAATGAAATATATATATATATTTCATAATCAACAGATAGGAAAATCTCTTTGAGTCAGCCTTGAATCACGGAAAAATGGCCCCATTTAAGAGGGCCATGTAGTGTTGTACAACTCAGGAGACTGAGAGCTAAGTGCCAGTGCCTGGGGGTTCAAATCCTGTTCACAGCCCAGCATCATAGGACCCATTTATTCAGACCTGTGTTTTCACAGTTCCCAGCAGTGATGATGAAAAGCCCTGCAATAAAACTCAGCCTTTAATTTTTTTCTCACTGTGCCACCAGCTCTACCATTCTCTCCATTAAGCTCTTGGTAAAAAACAAGAGCTTGGGACTGGACCTTCTCCAGTGGATGGAGAAAGTACGTGACATTGGCTCATTTTATACATAAACATTTTGCCAGTAACACTGTGTCAGTGAGAAGTGTGGAAAATCACACACCTGCATCTGACATGGCTATACAAACAAAGCACCTCATGCAAGGGCCAGGAACCCTGTTTCCTGCTATAGCTTCTCCTTCCAAGCAGTAGAGTAAAAACTACATGGGCAAAAAAAAAACCTTCTGGCAGAGATTAATGATGTCTTTATTGGGCAATTTATTAAAAGAGCTTGGCTGTTGGAGTTGTAAATCCAGGTAAGTAAAGCAACCCTTTATTTGGAAAGAAAGAAGAAAGTGTCATTACAAAGGATATATATTGCGTTCATTGCAGGGCAGTGAACAGTCATTAGAGACGGCTCCACCTTTTCAATCACTCAGAAGCACTAAAATCCTCTGGGCATCATGGTCCACATGTATTCCCACTCTGTCCAGGGGCTTATCATGAGTGGTAACCCCTGCATATCCTTCATTACCCTTCGAAATGGAGAAGGCATCTCTGCATCCAAAGAAAAGGGCTGTGCAAGGCCCTGCAGACAGAGACTCCAGCTGTGAATCTTCATACCAGGCAAAGGATTGGAGGCATATTGAGCCAAGATATACAACCAAAATGATTTCCAGTGAAGCAAAGAAGCGGTGAGGTGGGAACTTCCCCTGCAGAGCTTCCCCCAGAGGAGATAGCTACCAGCCGCTGAGCTGCCTCTGATAAGTGCTACCAGCTGCTCATTGCTCCTTGGTTATTACCACTCATCAGACGGCCAGCAAAAGAGAGAGATTTGGGGTTTCTCACAGGGAGAGTCACTCGTCATTCAGTTACAACAGACAGAACGTGGAATGGGAATATGCTGACGCACAAAGCACTGGAAATACCTGCAGGTAGGTCAGAAAGACTGTCCCTCTCCCTTGGGTCACAAGATCCAGATTGCTTTACAGACCTTTAAACCTACAAACATGCCTCTGATATATTCTGAACGGCTTTGGTTCAGTTGCAAAAGAGGAGTGCTGCAAGACTACGCCACGCACTAGGCTGAGGACAGAAATATGGGCTCAAAGCCCTAATCCACTGCCCAAGCATGTTGGTAATCACCTAACCCTGAGACAAGCATCCTCCTAGACCTGCTACAAAGAGGTAGGTCAGGACAAGTCATAGTTTGAAGCCACCTGTAACACGATTAGACCTGCACGCTTCTTCCCAGGAGCCAAGGAGGGAGGAAAGCCCCAGAAAGTCTGCTTTCCTCCAGCATCACATCCCAGCACCTGCTGGTAATATGACACAAGAGGAGAGCACCTTCTCAGGCAGGCTGCAGCCTCGGCCATATCACAGAGCTGTTACCTGCTTCCTCCTAGCCCAAGTGCATGCCTGGGCATTCACAGCAGTGTCTGCACAGAAACAGAAGACACACTTGGCCAAACCTCAGCCTTCAGTGGGAACACACAAGATAAGCAGAGCAGTGGAGGCTGTGTCAGCTTCTTCTCCAGCGTGTCTTGGCCCTGGGCAAGAGAGATTTCTCACAGACGTAGGAGAACTTTCTCTTTGGAGTATTTGCCATGAAGTGGTCTCTGCAACCTGGTGCAAAGCTGATGGACATCTGTATCTCCTTCTGCTACTCCTGTGCTTACTGATAAAAACATAAATGGCTTTAGTAAGTACTGTCCTAAAAGAATGACCACATCACATGGCAAGTTCCAAGTGTCAAGAATGAAACAGGGCCCTAAAAAGCCTACAGTGACAGCTCAGGTAAACACTTAAGTCTCGATCTATACACAATAGGGAGGGCAGGAAACAGGTAGCCCATTCTGTAGGTATCTGCCTATAAAATGCTGTCATTGCAATGTTGTTTTCTGCTCCTGATCCATCTGCAGGAAACTTTCAAATACTAAAAGCTATTAATTCCAGAAACAATAAATTATCTACAAGGAAAAGGGAGAAGAGGCAGCTCCTTTAATCTCCTAATAAAGAAGCAAAGGAAATTGCATCATACCCAGATGGGAGACTGATGTTGGCTTGCCAGACAGACGGAGGGATCGGTGCGTTGGCATTAATGGCATCACTTTCACAGATCCAGACAGACAGACACCAGTTACAGAGAAGAAACCAAAGTGAATCCAGCTCCCTCTTGGCCACCACCCTAGAGTCTTGACTCAGTTTTTGTGTCTGGTTATTATTTCTCATGCAAAGTGAATCAAAACCCTGACCCTAACCATCTTCACACATGGCAGGGAGCAAACTTTGCTACTCAGACACATTTCTGGTGCGGTTCTCAAACAACACAGGAAAGGAAAGTTAGGATTCTTTATCCCCCGAGTGTCCAACCCAACAACTCTACAAAGTGAGACTGAGCTGCAAAACCACGTTTGTCTTCATTTTCAGGGCAAAGTTAAATAAATGAAAACCAGCTTTTTGCCTGAGTTTTCTTTTTTAGTACTGCTATCTTTTTCTTTTTAATCCATTATCTCGTCAGTAGCAACAGTTTATTTTCTGGCCCTCTTCCACAAGCTCTCTGGGTCACATAGTGGCATTTGTTTCAATGTAACAAATACGGTTGTTAACCAAAAAGAGGCAGACGTTCGTCATAGGAAGGTTCCCTACACAATCCCAAACCCCCTTTTCCTGAGGTTACCTCTGTGTGAATTAAGTGCATTTAAAAAACAAAAGTAACCACTCAAGAAAGCAACAAATAACCATGACATAGTGGAGAATGATATCCTCGATCCTTCTGGTCATGCCCCTCACCATTTGCACCTCACCAAAGTGGAGTAAGAACTCCCAAATCAGAGCAGCGCCATTTCAGATGTGGCCTCCCCTGTCTTAACCAGGAAGCGGGGTAAGAGAAATGGAGCCTGGATGCTTAGGAAATAATTCTCTGAATGATGTTTTCACCTGGAGCAGGGGTTTTCTGTACATCAGCACCCCTAAAGACTTAACGTATGGAGCTGTAACTTGGAGCTGTAACTCTCAAAAAAAAAAAAAAAAAAAAAAAAAAAAAGGAAAGAAAGACCAGAAATCAACAGGAAGCTTCTGCTTTCACAACCCACTAAATGAAGGCAGATGATCTGCCACTGCCTAAGACCAAGCTCACAGCCAGTTAGTGAAAAGCAACCAAGAAGCACTATTGCTCATCTGAGCCCACCAAAGCCCTGATACACCATCTGCTTTTGCTCCATCACACATCCTAACAGCAGTTTCATGCTTGTTGGGGAGCATCCTCCTGCACAGATGGCAGAAGAGTTGCTGCTGCTCACTCTGCTGATAGAAGGTCTGGTTTTAGGGAGCAGTTCTTCACCTTGCCTAAATCGGCCATTCACAAGGAGCTGCTGGAAAGCTGGGTGCAAAATCACATCCACATGTAGACCTAACCCTGGAAAAGCAGCACAGCCATTAACAGCCATGACAAAGGGCTCCAGATTTCTGTAGGACCCTCAACACTTACATAGCAGCCTGAGTGACTTGCCTCAGCTGAGGTTAACTCCAAAGGGCCACAGCAGGAAGAAAAACATTTGAAACTAGGGGCAGGAATATTTATTAGCTAAGAGAAAAACCTCCCTCTCCATTGGGATCTGCCCGGGTAAACATAGAAGACACAAATCAACCTAATTGCCCGGCCAACCCCTCACCCCACATCCAGCCAGTGCATGGAGCCAGCCCCCTTTGCTCTCTCCGGCAGGAGACTCTGCAGCTTTCCTTCTCTGAAGTTTGCTTACATTACTTGCTCCCTTTGCTGACATTGGCAGCTTGCTCAAGCCTTAGCAAAACTATTTTTTCTTGGATATACTTAATCTATCTTATTTTTATCCCATCTGTGAGAAAAAAACGGCCGCAGCGCAAACAGATCTGCTCAGCGATGCTGCCAGCCCCGCAGCTCCCATGACCTCCTCGCTGGGTTGCTGCAGTGTTTGCTGTTTGTCTGGTGCTGCTCTGGTGCACTCACCCATGTCCTATTCCTAATGCAGCGTGCATTTTTAGAGTTCTCTGAAAGGCCTCTTCAAGGTGAATTAACCGAGTCCCATGCATGTTGGAGTGTGGCCTTCCAGACCTTTCTTTTTCCATATAAAGTTTTAAATAGATTTAGGCTGAAAATCATACTCAGATTTTCTCATGTGTTCTCCACGTGTGAAACCTGCAAATGAAGGTGGCTGCCCTCCCTGAGAGATGCTGCTATGGCTCAAGGTGTCCCAAATGAGGGCACGTGGACCACTAATGGCACACACACAAAAGGATTTAGGGCCAAGGAGAGGGAAAGTAATGGCTGTGCCCACGTCAGCTGCTGGTGATAGTGGAACAACCCCTGACAAGGATGGTACCACCTGCAGAACAATGGTGGGATGCTTGCTGTAACTGAAATGAGAATTAATTCAGGGAAAATCTATGGCTGCTTTTATCCAGGAAGATGGACTGAATGGTCTCAGTGGTCTTTTCTCACCTTTTATTTAGGAACCTAAGGAAATAGCTGGGTTTGCCCACTTTGTGATGGCAGCCAGGAGGCTAGGATTTTAATTTCTCAGGTGAATGTTCCTCTGACAGATCACTTCATTGCCTTGGGAGAGGAGAGAATTTCCCTTGCAGGAAAACAAAATGTCCATCACTTTTGCTTTTCACTCCTAAGGAAGGAGAAAAGAGGAGAGGTTGCTTCTGTCCCTGGGATGCATGGCTGGGCTTTCACAAGGACACAGCATCCTTCTCAGCCCAGCGTGTCCCATGCTTCCCTCCCTGCATGGTCAGCAGAGCCATGGCTGGTCCATGTAGGGCCGTGCTGGCTTCTCAGCTGCTGGAAAGGTCTCCAGGACACAGAGAAGGCAAGGCTGTTTGTCTCCTTCTGCCACCCCAGGCAGCACTGTGCTCATATGAAGCCTATGGTTCAGAGACAAATGGTGTGCTGTTATCACAAGGAGATCTGCAAAGCCACTGCAAGCAACTGTTTGTAAATCCATGAGTGTTTGTAAATCCAAACATTTGTAAGCCCCTTCTCACCAACTGGAAATACTTGAGTCAGTGACCATGGCAGGCGAATACCTGCAGTATTTACAGGAAGGCGGAAAGACATCATCCTTTTTTAAATCAATATTTTTAACCAAAATTGCCTGAAGTAAATCAGTATAGCAAAGATTGTTGATAAAGTAGACACTTAAGGACTTGACTGTCCCTTCCACTCTCCCTGTTTCTAAATGAAGGAGCAGGACACAGGATGGTCCTTCTATTAGCCAGGACTTACAGACGAGCCGCACTCTTACACCACTTCATCTTCCTGTGAAGAAAATCCATGGCCCTGCCTGTGCAACATTATAAAATTATTTCAATAGCATATAAATAAAAATTGGCTAACCTCTGTATGTTTACATCTTGTTTTTATTTTATCTGCTTTCCTGGCTGGCTCACTGGGCAGCAGGGGAACGTGCTGGTATAGGTTGGCTTCATTTGTTTGCAGACCACCTCCTCGTGCATCCAGGCCCATTGACAAAGGAATGCTTCTCCAAGGGATGCTACAGGGGTTGCCCTCCTAAGCATGTCAAGGAGGTCCACATCTTCTCAAGAAGTTAGGAATCTTGTGCTTCCTCCACCTCTGGAAACTCTGTAACTCCACAGCACAGCCTCTCAGCCCCCTGCTAGTAGCACACCACGGTCCTTAATGCTGAATTCATGCAAAAGGACCAGAGTACACAGAGTTCTTGGGGAGAGGGAGATAATGACTGCCTTTTGAATTCTCCTGGAAAAATGTAAAAGTGGTGTTTTTTTGGAGTTAATATCTTTTCCTGCTGCTCAGTCTGGCTGGAAGGATCCCCTCGTCTTTCCTGCCTAGCATTCATCTGTTCCTTTCTGAAATGCAGGAGATAAAGGAGCTTTCTCCTGTGAGACTGGGTGGGGAAGGAGATGTGGTCCATAGGTAAAGCACAGGAACATGAAAGACCTGGAATGCTCATTTTCCTAAGGATTTCGCTTAATCAAATTATCACCAAACTGTAGGCCACGTCTAACCACTAATCACCCACTGCCTGGAAACTATTTTGAATGAATGTAAATGTGTACAAAAATCTGGTTGATGAAAGCCTTGAAATATAGATCCTGGGAAGTTTGTGAACTCTAACAACTGTGGAGAAACAAAACCACAGTTTCTTTTTGTAACTTTGATCCTATTCTAGGGGCAATACACAGGCGCATGTAACAGATATTTGCTTCCTCTCTATTTTCTTGCCAAGGATGCCATTTAAACTCTTTGGAAAGAGCTCTATAGCTACTCCATTTATGTTTAAATAAATGCATGCTAGGATTTTTCTACAATGCCTCCCAGTAAACAGGGGCTGTAATGAACCTACATTCAGACTGGGATAGTCAAAAAAAAAAAAAAAAAAAAAAAAAAAAAAAGCTAAATTGAAGTCAAATAGAAGAATTTGGTGTCATCCTACAGTAACAGCCTCTGCATAGCAGATAAACCACTCAGAAGAAGGAGTGAGGGACCACAGACCTTCCCTTCCCCCACAAAAAATAAAAAAATAAAAAATGAAATAATAATAATAATAATAATAATAATAATAATAATAATAATAATATATAAAAAAATGCAGCCTGCCTTGGCAATGGCTTCTTCTCTTTGTGCCTTGAACCTCACAGGAAAGACTTGTCACTGCATATTGCAGCAGAACAGTTGAACTGACTACCCAGCCTTGGACAGGGGAAAAGCCCCCACGGACATCCTCGAGCAGTCCACATCTCTTCCTGAGGATTTCTGAGCAGGTTCACTTCATCCTTCTCCAAGTCACACGGTTCAATGAAAACAACAAGGTAGAACTAATTCCCTCCAAAGCCATGGAGATTTTATTTTGTTAAGCTTTCCTATACTGTGTGTTTTTAATCTGTAGGTCCTTATGACCCTAAGAAGTTTTTCAGAATGAAATATCAGGTTCTTTTCTGCAGACCAAAGTTCAAACCTCGATGGAGGTTCACATTTTCTCTATGGTAATCTAGTCCCTACAGTCCCCATCACAAAAATTCTGCTCAAAAGCAAGACCCCAAGCTCAGAAATTCAATGAAAGAGAAGAAGGAAGAGATGATGTGGCTCTTTTGCTGCCTACCTTGAGGCCAGATCTTGAAATTGTAATTGCCCAGCAAGAGAATGTATGCAAATACAGAAGATAAACAGGGCAAAACCACAACACAGGCAAGCTGCATCTATTCATCAATAAAGCAAGAACAAATATTGTTGAAACAGGAGATTTTTTATTTTTTTTTCTGAGCCCCAGTTTGGAATCTGCTTTTTCTTCCAGGGTCAACAAAACCTCCAGTTTCAATCTTTTACATATATGCTTTGAGAATTTGCATGCTGTGAGGTCTCGCTACGGATAGCATGTCTTTTCTCAAGCAACTTATATGACAGAAAGTCTTGGGGATTTTTTTCCAACCTTCCCTCACTAATAACACACAGCAGTCACATGGAGCTTTTCGTTTTTCAAGCAAGTTGCAGGCAAGAAAGAATTAAATCTCTGGCAGACAGGTGCAAGATAGTAGATTTTGCAGTTGGGTAAGATGACCTTCCTGCTGTCATGAATGGTGAAGGACACAAGTGTCCCCCACCCCCCTCAGATCGATAATAGTCCTAAGGGCTGTAGGGGAACATTATACCCTGAAGAACCACTGCAACACAGTTATAATTTAGGGTGCCTGCTTTGAACTGTGCTGTT
Organism: Aythya fuligula; assembly: GCF_009819795.1. NCBI lineage: Eukaryota > Metazoa > Chordata > Aves > Anseriformes > Anatidae > Aythya > Aythya fuligula. The sequence goes on along the minus strand of NC_045561.1, from coordinate 112,143,365 downwards.
GTGAAATAACTCCAGGCTGTCCAGAAGACATGGAAAGGCAAGGTTGAAAGTTATATGTCTACCTCTCGAGGTTGCTTCTCTCAAGCAGGTGGTGTTCTTCATATCTTTGCCTGTATTCCTGTCTTTCCCAGAATTATTCCTTCCTAGTTCAGGATGCAAGCATGGGTGCTGGAACTTGACTGTCTATGCTATTACACAGGGATCTCACAAACTTTTAGTCCAAGCCAAGTAGTACTCTTCAAAATAATTCCAAGAAAAGACTCAAGAACCAGCATGTACCAAACACATGCAAAAGAACCACTGACCACTGGAGTTTTTGCAGACACAGGTACCTCAACCTTCCTAAAATTTCTCTCTGTCATTTGTTGTGGAGATAAGAGACAGCTCACAGCTTGGCACCCATCTCCTAACACATCTGCAAAACACACTTCAGAGCAGTGAACTTGTCTGATTCTAGAACCCACTTACTCTGACTACACCATTTACTTTTGCTTTAAAGCTATCTTCTACACTCAGAAGTGGGGAAAGGCAGCTTAGTAGACATGAGAGTTGGTTCCAGTGAATCTCCACCTTTCCTAAAGTTAAAACTGCTGTGATCTCACACAATGGGAACAGCAAGTGATTCACAGTAAAAAACACACCAGTTCAGGGCAAATGGGTGCACAGTCTTTATCATTGTTGCGATGCCAGAGAAATGAACAAATTTGCCCCCTGGGTTGAAGCTAAAGGAATGAAATTCTTGAGCCCTGCCTAAAATCACATGGGCCACTTGGCTCGCCTGCTGTTGTTCCATGGTGATTCACAGGCACTTCTCTGCCTCGCTCTCTGCTGTGCTGTGTGATGCTTGGCAGTGAGCTAGCTGCACACTAAAAGCTGTGCAGAACAAACCAGCACCCTGGATGGATACTATTCGTTTTTTGGTTTGGTTTGGGTTTTTGTTTGTTTTGTTATGTTTTTGCAGGCAAGCTTCTGCCTGGTAGAGACAACTCTAGAAAATTACAGAACAGGCAAGGTCTGGACAGAATCAGTAAGTGTTTAGTGCTACTAGAAAATAAAGTGAGATTGTGTGGCATGATAGCCATGTGGTCCTAACACGCACAATTTCTCTTAGTAACAACGGGCAGTGCCTTGCATACTTTTTTTTTTCTTTTTTTTTTTTTGCAAATACTGATTAAGGCCAACAGTACTCCTCCCCAGACTGCAACCTTTCCTTTGCACCTGCAAAAGCCAAGCTATGGAAAGTTGACTTCAGGCCACCTAGAATAAAGAACAATATGAACCTAAAGACATCCTGCCCACCAGCATAACCCAGAGCACCTATCGTGAGTGTTGAGGTATCTAACAGAGTGCTGAATTTCTGAGGAATGACTCAGAACCTGTAAGCATTCGTGTATTGTCCACGGAGACAGGGTGTCTGTGCAGGGCAATTAGGTGCTCCTGCCTGCCAAGCTGAGAGCTAGCCAGCTGGCTGGGATATATCTGAACAGGCACCTACCTCCTGGCTAGCTCCTCTCAGAAACTGGCTGACATCGGAGAAGCCTTTCCTAAGTATCAGCTGAAAATTCTCACCTGCAGTGCATGAGACCTTCACCACCTGGCAGCTTCCACATGAAGGAGAGGTGACGCAGCCCCACGCAGGGAGGTAAAATCAGAAGGTGGAGCTTGGCTTGACTGCCTTTGGGGTGCCTCCTTCCTCTCCAGGGAAGGTTTTTGCTGCCACTGTTGCTGTCACTACATGCTTTAACCCGTTTTAAAACCTTTGGTCAGGAAGAGCCAGCATGCCCGGCAGGTTTGCTTAGCCAGGGCTTCTCCAAGTAAGCAAACAAAAAGAAGGGAATTCCCAAAGCTGCACTAGTTTGCTTTTTAGACAATAAAACCCAATTAGTGAAAGGTATTTAGACTCGAATCTCATACCCAGAGCTTCCATTCAGGCAGGTTTTGGACAGAGAAGAGAGGTGGCAATCTTCTGGATACAAAACTTAGGAGGATAGAGAAGCCTCCTTGTGCTCCTGGTGCTGTTCAAGCCTCCTTAGCTGGTTGAAGAGCATCCTCCTGCTTCCAGCTCCTGCTTGTAGAAGACAGACAAGGGAGCTTCCCTGAACTTTGGGCACATCTTTACCCCTTTCCCTCCTCTGTATAGCTGGTGCCTGGCACAGCACAGGACTGTGGCATTCATACTGCTCTCAGAAGAGCTTTTTGTACTTGCTCTGCAATTTACTTGACTCTGAGTGTGCTAAATATATGAATCCAATTGTAAACATTATATCAAGGGAAGACAAGAAATAAGAAATGTAGCTTACAGTCTGCCAACCATTCCAAAACCAGAGCACTGTGTATAGTAAATAGAGAGAAACAACAAAACAGGAGTCAGAGGAATTCGAGTCTTTCGTGGCCACTGATGTAGTAAATCAGCAGTGCAATTTAACCCAGCCAAATGTAGTGTAAAGTAATATGTCTGAGGGAGAGGACTGAACTTGAAAGCACATATTTAAATGTGACATTTGTGCAGTACACTAGCCAGGAAAAGGAGGTTGATTTCATTAAAGAAAAATAAATCTCTGAAATCTCTAAATCTCATACAGTCCATGTATGCATTAATAAAGAAGAAGAAAAAAAAAAAAAGAAAAAAAAGAAAAAAGGAATCCAAGCATAATTTATATAATTTTAGACTATGTCAGAGGGCAATAATGGTGAGTACTCAAATAAAAGGAGTACAAGATGTATATTATTAAGCTAGTGAAATTAAGTCCAACTGGGAAACTCCAGAAGAGCTGCAGGTAGTGTGAGTGCCAGGTACCACTGAGGATGAGATACGGGTTTCACCCGTTGTTATCTCTGTCCTTAGTAGGATGACTGACGGCCAAGAAGCAAAATCATATTTATATAGCATGTTCTTTGCGTACATTTCAGTTATGGTTGTACATGCTTATTTATGTTATGGCCATCTCAAAGTGAGGTGGCCAGGAGGAGAGAGCAGGGAGTGGTGATCTTTTTATTGCTGACAGTCAGGAGAAGAAGGTTGAAACAATGTGGTCACATGAGGAATCAGTGACAGTGCCAAAATCAGATGGCCAGATTCTTTTTCTTTCCTGACTACAGAAAGCCTTTAAGGAGTGCAGAACTTTTTGCCCTGAGCTGCAGGTACAAGCCCACGCTCACTCCAGCACAAACGAGCTGCCTCTGGCGTGCACAGGGACAGATTGTTCTGCGCTCCTTGGGTAGCACCAAAGAGACTGGCCAAGGACAGGGAAGCAAAAGTCCTCAGATTCAGCAATGCTGTGGTTCAGCAATGCTGCAGATGGCCTGGGGGTGCGTTCAGAGTGACTCAGCCCCAGCAAACTGCTGGGAACCTGCATCAGGAAGATGTGGTCTGGGATTCCCACCATGGCTCCATGGAAAGCATGAATCTCAGAACAAACACCCCTGATGCTGACCTTCTGCAGAGGTCAGGTTTATTCTCAATGGGGAAAGAAAACCTTTCACAGTTAGCAGATTAAGCTAACAAGAGCCTACAAGGACTGGAGAAGCAACAGGAGTGGCCTTCTCCATTGTGCCTCAAGAGAACAATCTGGCATTTATTACAAAATTCCAGCTTCGAGCCTCCTCCCACAGGATAGAGCATGGAGGCCCAGTCTTGTACAAATTAACCAAAAACAACACTTCCAGGGAGGGAGAGGATGACTGAGGGGACTGCTGATGGGACTCAGAAGCCTCTCACCTTGCGTTCACCAGTTCGACTCCAGGAGCAGTCAGGAGGAAGGAGGAAAAGCTCTGGCTTTAAGCTGTCTGGTGGTCCGTGTCAAAGTGGCTGGTACCCTTCACTGATTTCCTGGGGAGCCACAATCATCAGCAGCTATATCAGGAGCCCTAAGCCAGCAGCTGGAAGAGCAAAAACCACCCTTCCACCCTCAGCACAAATCCACTTGAAACAGCTGTGAGTTGCACAGTGGCAAGGCTCAGACTGATAGCGATCTTCAGCCTCTGGTAGCAAATATGTTTAAAAATAGCCAATGCAAACAAGATGCTGGCTGGGGAAGGAGGGGGGAGAGGGAAGGAGGCATGTACCTCTTCATCTCCTTATTATCTCCACTACACATCCTGATTGCTATGGCAATATCCCATAAACAGAGCAGTGATCAACAGCTCCCTGCAGCACCAAGGCGAGGGCTGTCCTCAGGTAGTGACGCTGCTCTAGAAGAATGGAAACAAGAGATTTGTGCAGGCGAGCCAGAGACTCACTAGAGCGTGTGAATGTTACCTTCATTTGTGCATCAGCACTTAAATGTCACAAGATCTGGGGCTCCAGGCAAAACCCAGCAGAAAGAAGCAGACCGCAGGTGACGTGAGGCCAGGCAGCACCAGCGCATCCTTGGAGCAACCTCAGGCAGGATAGGAGAGGGAGTATTGCTAACTTAAGCACAAAAAAGCAGCACAGAGGAAAGGACCACCAGAGTCATCAGAAGCCACCAGTAATGGGAGATGTCTCCTGGAGATCTCAGCAGCCACCGTTGGACTGAAGGGTGGCTGCTGAAGCTCAGGGCTTAGAAGAAGCACAGACCCGCACCTCTAAGCTGCTACAAAGCAAGACTTGTTCATCCTGCGCTTGTGCAAGACGGAGGAAGGGGGAAGGGAAACTCGTGCTCACTCCACCTTCTTGCAGAGACTTCACAACCTGAGGCCTCTTACAATACTGGTTCCCCCACTGCAGTGAAGTGGCCCAGAAGAGAGGCTTCACTCAAGGTAATACTTTAGTGATGTAATTTAAGACAACAGGATTAAACTGAAACAGACAATTTATGTTGTGCAACAGGAAATATTTCCAGACAGTAAAGTCTGTTGGGCTCCAGAGCACTTTCCCAAGGCAAGCAGCAGAACTGGAATCTCCATCCCTTGACTCATCTGTCAAGGCCACATCAACACTAAAAGCATGGTGTGGAGAACATGCTCGCACAAAGGGAGAGACAGGACCAGGACCCTGTTTTCAGCATTTGCTTTTATAGAGAGCAAGGTTCCATTAACAGAACATAAAGATGAGATATGGGGCAAGAGAGAAAGCCACAAAAGCCAAAAAAAGCCAGAAAGGTGCTAGTGGTACCCAAGCCGCTTCAGCTCCCACCATGATCTCACCCTGAGCAGGTTTCTCTTGTCTTGCTTTCTCCCTTGCAAATCATACACAAAAACAAATATGAAGGGACTGACTTTCATCTGCCCTCAACTGCTGTAAATCAGGAGTAACTCCACTGAAATCATGGAGTGATGTTAGCTTAAAATGAAGTGGGTTCACGTTTAGATCCAAAATAGTTAAGGGTGAAATTGCATTGTTCTTATCTAAAGCCACTGTGGCACCCACAGGCTAAGATGTAGGATAGTTTAGAATCGGATTACCCCAAATTGCATTTGAAACAGAGGTTTTTCTCTCAACACATAAATACAGAGATGAATTTCTAAAGAACATCAGGTTCTAACAACCCTTTAAGCAGCACCTGAAGCTGCTTAGTCCTCCAGCCCCCTTGCACGTGCAATTGCTCAATTCAGCTGCAAGTTAAATTGCTTGTTGGACTCCTGCAAAAACATCTTTCTGTTGCTCCATTTCCTCTCATACCTAGAAATGCAAAGCATAGTTCCAGGTAAATACTATTTCTTCAGCTCCTCAGAGGTGCCAGGAGTAACTCCTGCTACAGCTTCTCCCCTCCCTCTGTTAAACGAGCTTGTTAACCTCTTGGCTACGTCTCTGCTAGTAAACTGAACGGTGCCAGAGCCCATTCTTCAACCCTGAAGCCAACTGGCACAGCCTGCCGCCTACGTATTAATAAACTCTCCTACCCTCTAAAACAAGGTGGCCACATCCAAGATGCCTTTCTGGAGTGTCCTGGCCCATCCAAGCTCCCAGCAACACACAGAAGTTATCCCAGGCCATCCTATGTCAAGGACCGTGGGTATCAACAAGGTGCCAGCAAAGACCATCAAGAACAGGTTACTCATACAGACAGAAGCTGAGTGAGCTGAAAGGGAAGAATGTTTATAGAATAATCAGTAAGGAGAAGCATGATATTCAGAAAGAGTCTGAGAGATGGGAAGACCCAAAAAAAGCATTACCTACACAGCCCAATTTTTTGGGGGGGAAAAAAAAAAAAAAAAAAAAAAAAAACACTTTTGTATAGGAACTATGAAACAGATTTTGAGCTTTTGCCTAGAAATGAACTCCAGGCAAAGATGTCAGTAACGTCTCCTGGGTCCCTCATGGCTTATGGACACAAGACAAGGGATGCCAAGGCTGGGCAGGGAGCTTGAACTTTCCCCAGCCATGGGATGTGGAGCTGAGCTGGAGGCTGGGGTGAAGGATGGATGTGCTCAGGGTGTGCCCAAAACCCCCTGCCTATGTTTCCCATCTTGTACCTACACTCCCATCATGGGGATGGGGGCCAGGCAGGACTTCAGTGTGAAAATAACATAAAATGAGGGTGAGCTGAGGGAGAAATATGAATCGATCAATGACTTGGAGGTAAACACACTGTACACAAAGTGTTAAGATCATTTTTCCCAGGGCCAACTCCAAGGCATTTTCCCCCACTTCTAATTAGCCGGTAACCACTACACATATAATTGACCTTTCTAGATGCTGCCGAGTAGCTGGGGGTGTTGGGAACTAATCCTGCCCGTGAAGACCCTGGGGTTGTGCAGCACCGACTCTCTGCCGCTGCCTATCTGCCGGTGTTTTATGCTCTGCAAGCTCTTTTTTCCCCTCACTTACTGACATGTTGAAATTTACTGTCCTGTGTCAGTGAGTTCAAGCAAGCCTTTTAACTCGGAAAGCTCCGGGAACTAGCTCCAGCACATGCTTCGGGATTTAGCCATCACTTTGTTACGCCTTGTTTGTCCAAGAAACAGTCAAGACAGAACGAGTCAGGATTGACAGAAATAGCACATGAAGTCACAGGCGCTCTGCTTTAAAGCACAAACATTTGTGTCTTTTTCTCACCAAATAAATAAATATATCTGCCTTTAGCGAGCAAATAAGGAAATGTCAGAGGAACGGCATTACAGGCAGGTTTTTACAGATGCCAGCTGATTTGTCCCCACTCCCCTGAGCGAGTGCAATTCACATTCTAGTAAGTATCAGTTCTGTCTGATAGCAGTCCCCAGGATCACAAAGCCCTGAACTCCACAGCAAGCAAGCCTTAGGTAAAACCTTTCACCAGGGTAAACGCTAGGCTGAAGCTGAAAGACGGACATGTAAGAGAAAACGCTGCGCACCCCCTGCTTTTTCCTTCACCTCCCTCCACTGGCTTCCCCACAGCCAGGTTTATTCCTCCTTTTTTCCCTTTCACATCAAGCCATCAGTGTTTGCAGAAGAGCACCGATGCGAGCCCTCGCGGATGCTGACCTCTCCCCTCTCCAGAGCCCCACACCGCACTCCCGCATCGCCACGCTTGGGCTCCGCATCCACAGCCCCTGGCTCCCCACCTCTGTTCCCATCCATCCCCACTGGGACCACCACAGCCACCAGCTGCGTCCCCCTGGCGAAGAAAGTTTGCGAGAAAAAAGGCTGCTTTGGCTCTCGCCGCCTTAAATTCCCAGCTGCCTAGGGAAAGAAGAAAAAAAAAGTATCGCTGAGCTGTTGGGAAAAGAAGAAAGTTGTTTTACCGTTCGGCTGTTCTGCTTGGCCAGGAGCTGAGCCTGTGGGGACAGCGGCAGGCAGGCGGTGTGACAGGGGAGAGCGTGGGGTGTTCCCGTGCTTGCTCACATCCTCCCCAAAAAGCAGCGAGCCGGGAGTGAGGACGAGTGAGCGTCTGCGGGAGGAGAGCAGCGCGGGAGCGAGTGTCGAGGGCAGCAACAGGAAATGACACAGAAACTTCACCAGGCTCCAATCCAAACTTGGCCCCCGACGCAAAAGAAGGGGGAGGCAGTTGAATGGGGTGCGGGGGGAGAAGAAATTTTTCCCCCTCATTAGCCAGCCTAAAAATCTGCTGACTTGGGGAAAGAAAAAAAAAAAAAAAAAAGCAGCGCTGTGACAAGTTTTATTAAAGCAGGGAATGAAGTGTGTGGTGGGGGGGAGGTTCCCATCAGAGTTTATTTATTTGAGCAAGAGCTGTGTGATGGTGTTAGACACTGAGAGCGAAACACAGTTTGCAGCAGCTTTATGGCTTTTCTAAGCCCCTCGCAGGCTGCAGGTTGTGTAAGAGGGCTGCGGGCAGGATACGAGATCCCCCCATGCGTCAGCCGCTGCCCGCGGGAGCCCAGCTAATTCTGCCCAGGTTTGCAAGTGAGCTGCTCCAAAACACAGCGCTGCCAGCTGCCAGCCCGTGGAGATGGTAGAGGGTATGGGGCAGGGGTCTCATTCTCAGCCCCACAAGATTCATGCTGCCCTGCGCGCCTCAGGGACAAGGCAGGCAGCAGTCCGAGCGCTGGCAAGCCAGGAGACGTGGCTTTGGCACTGCGTGACACCAACAGGACCCACCAAAGCACAGTCACACTGGGTGTGCGGTCAAGCCTTCGCCTTGCTGGATGAGATTCATTGCTGTAATTGAACAAAGCTGGTGGATATCTTCCAGCGAGGCAAATCCCTCAACGCTTCCCTGAGTGCTGGGTACAAGGGGACAAGACAACCCAGCTGGGTGGCGTTATTTAAAGCATCATTTGGACCTAACACTGTGGGTGCGTGATTCCTTGTAGGCACCCCAGGTTTCAGGCTGTTGGCAAATCCCACCTGCCCTTGCAGCAGGCAGTGCCCAAAACCCTTTGGTAGGGTCCCATGGGACTTCCTAAGGGATTCTTTAGTCTTCCTGATGCTGTTATAGGGTGGACGAGATGGGTGCCAGTCCACCCACACAACAGCTCACTATAGACTGAGGTATGGGTCAGATGGAAATTTTCTACTTGGAAGTTGATGAGTTCCCTTCGTTCTGCCCCAAGATGTCCCAACAGATACATTAAGCCATGGAGACAGCTGGAAGCCAGGCCTATTAAAATAAGAATTTTAAATATTCCTGCTGAATAGAAATATCTTAAGGCCAGGTGAGGACACTTCTCTGATCATTACGATCACTTGGTCTGATTTTCTTTATAGCTGAAGCCACAGAGCAGTGTCCTGAATGAACACCAGGACCACTATGAATTACAGCACATCTTTCGGGGACACATCCCACCCTGAATCAGAGACTATCCATGAAGGACAATCCAACCCAGATAAGTTATTTCAGTGCCTATCACCCTGTGAAGAAGAAAGGCTGCCCTTTTAATCGGTACCTGCCTGCCTCACTCTCCACCCTGTCCATCGCCCATTGATCTGCTCCATAAGCCACAGATTCAGCATGGACAAAGAAGAGCTACAGCCCACCAGGACATAGCCCAACCTCAGTTCACTCTCAGCACAGCAAGAGTATTTTAAGCCCAGCTATAGCTGTGGTTCCTCCAAGTTTTCTGGTGGAAAGTACCCACACCATTCAGCCCCAAGTGGAAACTGGAGCCCACTGTTCCCTCGCCATATAGGCTTGACCTTACAAAACCACAGCCAAGTTATCTCGTAACCTTGTCCTGAATAAATAAAATTAGCTGAGCTTTTTTAGTCTCTCACAGTAAGGTAGATTCTATGGGCAGACCACAAACTGTGCCTGTCACTCTTGAGATCCATTTCCACTGCGTTAAAGTCTTTTTTTTTTTTTTTTTAAATGTGCCTACCAGAACTGGATGTGGTGTTACAGCAATGACCTCACCTCTGCTGTAAATTTTTAAGACACTTAGATCCAGTCAGCCCAACAGAAGCATCCCTTCTCACCGTGCTTTTGTGAATTTGGTAGTGTGTTAACAAGATGAATTAGGGATTTATTGGTATAGTATCATTTTACTCCAAACTTCAACCTTAAATACAAAACACTTTAAGATTTGGCATTTATACAGTGTTCAACATATGCTTTGATCCAAACAAGGGCTTTGACCTGCCTAACCTTTGGTGTATTTTTTTCTCTCTTGTGAATGACTTGAGCACAATTTAAGGTATCGGTTGTCACTCCCTTAACAAGAGGTTATTTTCAATTAATCAGAGAAATATAAACAGAGCCCCGTATTGAGTTCAAATAAGCTCAGAGCAGTTATGCCCTTAAAACAGATGTCTGAGGCTGTGTCACATTTCAGATCAGAGCTGGTGTACTGTCAGGAAGAGGCCTCGCAGATCTGTTTTGTCAACCAGCTCCAAACACCACCCTCAGCTCCAAACCCTGACACACTCCAGTGCAGCCCATGGAAGTCACTGAGAGGGGCAGCCCATGATGCAGAGTAAAGCACTAAGGCCAAAATCAGATTTCTAAAGTCATTATAGTTTAGAGAGAACAGCGGAAGGGGGATTAGACAGTGCCACACTATTTGCAATGCCCTGCATCAAGCCCAAGGTACCACACCTGTTTCCCCACAGGTCTGATCCTGACAAGGATAATAACATAAGGGGAATTAAAATAATAAAGAATATTTATTAATAGTATATTTAAAATCATAGAAACAGAAGGTGAAAAGACTGTAAAAAATGTTGATGAACCTTGTGACGCCTCACCCAATGGAGATTACATTACATTGCTTTAGACATATCCATATTAATGAACTCGGTGGGGTCAGGGGTCTCTGGCCCTGGGGCCAGCAGGCACAGTCCAGCCACACGTACATGAGAGGTTAAATGCCCTTAACCTCCAAAAGTGAATGGCTGTACCCAAACCACCTGTAGGGAATGAGCTCTGGCCAATGCTAATGTCCAAGCCATGCCAGTGCTGTCACTGGACTGGGATAACCATTGTGCTGGGGACCACAACAGAATTTAACACCATGGATAACAGATATACAGGACTTGTGCTATTTAATTAACTATTTAATTAATTTAACTAAATAACTACAATATAGCAGCGCGTAAATAGTCTCAGAATGACAAGTGACCCAAAAGCTCCACAAAACTCTTCATCTGAAGGCCTTGCAGAAATACAGGCTCACCCCTGTGAGTCCCAGAGTTTTCCACACAGCTTTAACACCCTTATTTCTTGCATTTTGTAGGCTCAGATGTTTGTATGTATGCTGAGGAGCACATCCACCCCTGGAGCTTGGCCAATGCACAAGTGCAGCTCCTCAAACCCATGGGACATCTCCCCTCATCCCAGCAATCTCGCTGTTAGGTCTGAACTTAATTCCTGTGCCGCCTCTCTGTAGGTACTAAATGGAGATTGCAGAGCATAATTCATCTTATCCAAACCCAGTTTAAGACAAGTGAGATGAATCACCTCAAGAGCTGCCCCTTCTTTTTCAGGGACCATGGAGGGAGCCTAGGTAATTCTCTCAATCTCAACACCTAATTTTTCCAGTGTCTAACATGGGGACCAAAAGCAAGATGTGTTTGCCTGACATAACAGTGCACAGATTCTTCCTCATCTATAAAATAAGTATGATAATGGTGTCCTCATGCCTTTTGATGCTGGAAACAAGTGATCAGGATAGCCTCTGAATGAGGTAGACTCTGACTAGGCCATTAGGTTTCACACAGTTACTGCTTGAGCCCAACAAACTGTGTGTCACTAAAGTGTATCTTCTCAGCAGGACATCCACTCTGAATTGAAAGATGTCAAGAGAGGGAGAAGCCACTGTGTCTTTCATTATCTCATAATCCTGAGTGTCATAAATTAGTTTTCAGTGTGAATTAATCTAAGGCAGCTTCCTGTACTTTGCTTTGTTGCAAAGTTATATATAGAATTAAGTATCTTTTTATGAGCTGTTGTTTTCTCACTCTAAGAATACTTACTGGGTATAATCAGTCAGCTTTCAGGCTCCTGATAAACTAAGCTCACCCTCACATAGCACCTGCAGCAACACCTGGAAAAGGTACTGGCAACATATCTGACAGCAGGCACTTTGCAATTAGCTTCCTTGACAATGAACACATTTCCATTTTTACCTAAAAATCAGACTAGCAGCAGGGAAAAGGCGTGTCTCAAGTGGACAGGTTTTGCCTGTTTGTTTTTGAGGATGTGCAAAGTGCAGTCCCCTTCTGATAGACATTTACCTGTGAGGTTTTTGGTTCTACCATCCTCAGCTGTCCTATCCAGACAAGCAGCTAATAAGACTCTTGGGAGAAATAACACACCTTTGCATTTGGCTGCTATATAAAAGGAATGAATAAGGGGTTTGTTTTAATTCCTTTTTAAAATTCCTTTTTAATTATTTTATTTTATTTTATTTTTTTAATGAGACCTGTCCAGAGCTCACTTTGAAATCCAATGGCAGCATGGCCCATGGTGGAAACCAGTAGGACTTGTGGATGAATGACCTGCACCACCCTGAATAAGGCTATAAGAGGGGAATCAATCCATTTCATCCTGTTGGTAGATCTATCCCTAAAACCACAACAATAACAAGGTACCAAAGCATTGTTTTTATTAGCTATGCTTTCACTTTGTTTTATCATTCAGGGGAAACTACGTCTAGTTGAAAGACTCTTTATTCTAAACCACTTAGGGAGACAGGATTCAGGTCTCTTGAATTCAAACAGAAGGAACAAACAGGCACGATTACATTTTTGTTTGTTCAATTCCTTTCATTTCATGATAATACTTCTGAATTCCACAAGTGAAACTATAATGCTAGAGAGATGAAGCCTTTCCTGACATTTGCAGTTTCACAGAGATCACTGCAGTTTTCACACATCACCATTAGATGACCAGCTACTTTATAAAAATATTCTGTTCTTTTCCAAACATGCCTGCTCCTTCCCATTTTACTTTTGGTATTTAAGAAGCCGGCTACACAGACTTCACAGGCAAGAGACCTTTAGAAATGGAAGAAGATCTGTAACATTTAAATCCTGCACACTTTACATCAGGAATAAAGCTGATTTCAACTGCCATTCTCTCCCTGCCCCCCTCCCCCCCCCCCCCCCCCCCCCCCCCCAAACAAATAAGAATTGTTTCTCTCAAGTCTTTCCCTCTTCAGAAAAATCTGACCTACAAATGGCTCTCTCATAACTCAGCAGACTGGTTTAGTCCTCAGATGGATTTATCATTAACCACATAAGTACATGTTGTCCATTCTGTCCAACCTAATGAATGTGCTATAAATAAAATATCTCTCAAAGCAGGTTTCACCATACTTATGAAGCTGTTGCTGCAAGTCCTTGTAACTCCCAAACCCACTTATGTTAGAAACATTAATCACTTGATTATAATTCAAAGCATCAGCTCTCTACAGCTGAAACTCCCTAGCACTTGACTTTGGCTAGACCTCTAACCTCAACTTATCACTTTCAGGCTTACTCCACATTTTCTTCTCCAATCTGTCACTAATGTAGAAAAGACGTGGGAATTCACTTTTGGAAGGTATTTTTAACCTAGGAGTGTCTCATTAAAAGGAGAACTTGGTATGGAAACTCTAAAACAAAACCCTCTTCACCTTAGTTGGCGTAATAATTTGAAAATACCAGAGGTGCATTTCAGAACAACCTATGTCATTTAAAACTCAGGCAATGTAAAGAAAAAAAAAGGATATTCTTTCAGAAAAGACACTGACTGTAATTCCTACCTATCCCACAACCATTTTAAACAATCATAGGATTATCTGTAGAGCCTACATTCTCCACCTTGAATGAAGGAAACTGAAACAAGCTATTTATTAATTTGGACTTGCCTGCTTATTCATTGAGTGTACACAGAGATAGGTTGGATTATTTTTTACTTGTTTTAGCTGTCAGTATAGAGATCATAAAGGATCTCAACTGAATGTAAAGAAAAAAAAAAGAGAGAGAGAAACAAAAGATTAATTGTAGGAAATTATTTTTAAACATCATATGTTTTAGTCTGGAAATAGAAAATAAAGCTCCCAAAAGGAGAGCTACAGCTAATGAGAGCCCGAGAGGAAATGATCACACATTCTCAGCTCTTCTGATGGATGTTCGTCTAGCCTTATTAATCAGTAGTTTGTGATGTCGATAAATCACTGAAGTATGATAACAGATGAAGGTGAGTTTGGACATAAAATGATCCATGGTGAAGGATCACAATAAAGGAGGAAAAGGAGGGGGAGCCAAATACAGTTTTAAAAACTGCATCCTCAGCTTGTGAGGACTTGTAGCTAATAAATGTCATTCCTTTTCTACATTATCTAGGAGATTAAGAATGTTTCTCAGTGTATAACTGCTGGGAAGCCTCTATAGCACCTTCTCTAGTTACTCCAGGAGGTTTACATTACATCAATTGCTTTATTTTTCCAGCAATTATTATTTCATTTACAAAGAGGAACTTAAAAGTACCTTTCTTCTTTTAACCTTTCTTGGAGGAAGCAGCAGCAAAGGAAGCACCAGGCAAGACTGTGATGGTTTTAAACTTCCAAGGTTTGTCAGATTCTGCTTTGAGATTCCTGCAAGTTTTCCAGCATGACCTTATCCTGTGTGAATGATCGGATGTCGCAGAGGTGTCAGCAAGATCTGTGTGTCTCTAATTAGTCTGTACAGAGTACTATATTCAGCAGAACCACCCAGCTGCCAATCTCCATGTATCGCAGTTTGCGGTTTTTAAGGAAAACATTTCCCAGAGCACTACAGAGGTAAACAAATGGATTTGAGACACTATTGCTGATGAATCAGTTCCCTTCCACTCTTTGTCCTCCACTAGTGGATTTAATTAGATGGAAGACAGCTCTGGTTGTCCAAAGCAAACCGAAGCTACTGCAATTTCTGGACTGGAGGTTATTAAAACCAGGCAGTTTGCCAATAAGGCAAAATTTCCTTTGAGCAACGAAAGCCAGAGGCTTACCAGACACCTGGGAGAGAAAGGACAGAAGTGCACTGGATGCCTGGGAGGATGCTTTCAAGTGAAATACAAATCTGTGTGGCTTCCTATGTATTCTTTAATCAGTTTTGCCCCAACACAGTGAGATCTCCAAGCTGATGTCCTACCAAGCTGGCAGTGCTACCTCGCATTGCAGGATGGCATTTGGTGGCCTTGGCTTGGACCAGATGAAGCAAAGCTATGCAAGGGATTTTGCTTCTTGAACTGATAAGCCCTACTGACAGAGCACATTAGCTTGGGTGCACTGTGGATATTGTTTCTATTCATGTGGAGCCAGCTCCAACTCCCTACTGTACTGCACTCTGCAGTGATTTAGACTGGGGGTTACAGATGACTTTCACTACAGCCCTCAGAGCTTCCCTCACTGTGGTGTCTCTGGCATCATCTACTCACAACATTCCCAATTTAGATGGAGGCAGCTAACAGGGCGATCAGCAGGGGAGTCAAGGGGACAGGCTTTGAAGTGATGAGACTTTCCCACAGAAAATAAGGATGATTCGTCTCTGTTATGACTGTTCTGTGCTCTGTGGAATGGTGGGGCTTGTATTTCTGTTGTTTCTGATCTTGACAAGGTTTCCACGTGTAGCTGTGTTCCAAGGGAAGTACAGAAAACACACATGAATGGACATTCAATTAGAGCGTTTTCCTCCAGGCTTTCTAAGTCAGCATGAGCAAGAACAGGAGACAAGTACATAAATGCTAAGCTGGCGTGTAATTTTACACATACAGAAACTGGAAGAGTGGGGAAACAGGAAAAAGGAAGAACAAAAGGCAAAAGAAAAAAAATCCTACAAATAAGCTCTAGCACCTGAGATAAAGCAAGCAGAATACCTAATGTGCAGCATTGCAGTTTGAGTTCTGCTGTGAATGGATGCAAGAACATGAGGCATGGAAACGAGTCAGAATTATTGTCCCAGGGAACACAGTCCTCTGGAGCAGCCCAGCTTACCTTGGGGGAGTACGGAAGTCCTACAGATATGATTCCTGCCAGATGTCTGGCTGCAGACAACTGATCGCTAGCAGACTACCTTACGATGCCCACGCTTCAGCTGAGACAATTTGCTTCTGCCCCAAGAGCAGTTAAATTGTAAAATGCAAATAATTGAGTGCTTGTGATCAGATTAGGGATGATCTTAAATTACATCTTCATGCTACAAAGTCTCTGCTCATGAAATATGGAGGCAACTCCAATAAATAAAGGGGTATCCAGGCTCTCTCCTGAGTGCTCTTGAATGGAGAATGGTACAGATTTTTGGCTCTGAAGTTCAGATTTTTAACTGCAACAGATTTTTAACTGCATGAAGTTCAACAAGGCCAAGTGCCGGGTCCTGCACCTGGGGCGCAACAACCCCAAGCAGAGCTACAGGCTGGGAGAGGAATGGTTGGAGAGCTGCCAGGCAGAGAAGGACCTGGGAGTGATGGTGGATAGTCAGCTGAATATGAGCCAGCAATGTGCTCAGGTGGCCAAGAAGGCCAACGGCATCCTGGCTTGTATCAGGAACAGTGTGACCAGCAGGGCTAGGGAGGTGATCGTCCCCCTGTACTCAGCTCTGGTGAGGCCGCACCTCGAGTACTGTGTTCAGTTTTGGGCCCCTCGCTACAAGAAGGACATCGAGGTGCTTGAGTGGGTGCAGAGAAGGGAGACAAAGCTGGTGAGGGGCCTGGAGAACAAATCCAACGAGGAGCGGCTGAGGGAGCTGGGCTTGTTCAGCCTGGAGAAGAGGAGGCTCAGGGGCGACCTTATCGCTCTCTATGGGTACCTTAAAGGAGGCTGTAGTGAGGTGGGGGTTGGCCTGTTCTCCCACGTGCCTGGTGACAGGACGAGGGGGAATGGGCTTAAGTTGCGCCAGGGGAGTTTTAGGTTGGATGTTAGGAAGAACTTCTTTACCAAAAGGGTTGTGAGGCATTGGAACAGGCTGCCCAGGGAAGTGGTGGAGTCACCATCCCTGGAAGTCTTCAAAAGACGTTTAGATGTAGAGCTTAGGGATATGGTTTAGTGGGGACTGTTAGCGTTAGGTCAGAGGTTGGACTCGATGATCTTGAGGTCTCTTCCAACCTAGAAATTCTGTGATTCTGTGATTCTGAATTCAGGCCTGGAAGCACATCTGGAAGTGCCTATTCTTGCATACATTAGATTTGTGCCACAACCAAGAAATCATGACTTCCACAAATATCATAGATAATGGAGAAGATTCCTAAAACTATTTATTATTGTTTGTTATGTTACATT
Source organism: Aythya fuligula (assembly GCF_009819795.1). NCBI lineage: Eukaryota > Metazoa > Chordata > Aves > Anseriformes > Anatidae > Aythya > Aythya fuligula. The sequence goes on along the minus strand of NC_045561.1, from coordinate 112,126,328 downwards.
GAGACTGACTCCTTAAAAGCTGCTGATAACACAGCCAAGAAGTGTCAGCAGCAAAGCCTTGGACTGACATGTTCTTGTGAAGTCAACTCTTTGAAAATCCAGCCCTGAGCTAACATGCTAACATATTCCCAAACGACATGGTCGTTCTGCATTTGGCACAAGAGCAAAAAATTACACATATCAACCAAGAGACACCTCACTGTGATACTCAGCTGCCTTCCCTTACCTGCGGGGGGGGAGGGGGGTTGGGGGGGGGGGAGGGAAATTGCAGCAGGAGAAAAGAAAGAGTCTTTGGCAATGCACTATGAGATGAAATGAGCACACAGCCCTTCTCAGCAAGCTCACCAGGCACAGTAGGTGTGGATGAAGCCCCACCGTGCAGTGCCACCATTGTGTTGATTGTGAACAAACCCCCTGCTCCCCTGCATGGCATTTGTTGAATTTCATGGCTGGGAAGACCTGTAAAAGCGGGGGTGGGGCTACCTCTGCTTGCAGAAACAGCCACGTCTCCTGCAGCAGCACTGCCGCTAGGAAGCATTACATAAGTGAGTTCACGCTGGGGCACAGTCAAAAGATGGTCAGAGGCAGAAACACTCCAGCAGGCATCATTTTTCCACAGCAAGCCAACATTAGGTGATTTTTTAAACACAGTAAAACTCCATGGTGGTTGCAGTCACCACAATGTGAACACTGCAACATTTTGCAGTTTGAACCATTGCCTCCAACACTACCTTTGCTGCACTAAGTTGGTGAAAGTGATATAAATTTACAATGAACAGTCATTTCAGTTAAAGCACACAACCTCCTGGGAAAGTCTCTGGGGAAACCTTCATGTTCTTGAGGCCAAAGAACTATTCCCAGAACCAAAACCACTCAGTAGCTACTTATCCACAAGTATATCCCATGCATTAAAGAAGAAAACTTGAGCTCAGGAATCCTCTTAAAAATTAAAAGTAATACAGAGAGGAGCCATGAAAGCCTTCATCCCAGTTGCACAGCACTGCTGATGCTGTCTCATATCTAACAGTGATTACAGAGGAAAAGAAAGTCCAATTGAAACTGCAGATTTCATGACTCAAGAGGGTCAGCAAGGAGTGTTTGCTTTGCTGGGACTCCACGGGGCAAGAGCAGGGGTTGCCAAATTGGGCTGCATCCCCAGCCTGGAACTAGAAATGCTAATGGTCCTGCAAGTGTGCAGGAAACTTGTGCCTTGGCACCAAAAATGGCTTCACGAATAGGGAACTTTTGGAACTACTGCTCTTAAGGGTCTTAGTTAACTGCGTGTATTCATGTCTTGCTAAGGGTGAATTGACTGCATTCAATATCTCAGCATTGCATTTCTACCCTTTGGAAGGTGATGAATTCAAGCAAGAGGATTAACATGTAAGCAAGTTGTCAGAAAGAAGAAAAACAAAACAAAACAAAACAGGACACATAAAACCTATCTGACCTCCCCGGAGCTTATAACTTCTGCCCAAACTTTTTACCTGATGGCAAACCCTTCTCAAACCCTCAGTAACTGCAGTATACATCAAAACTGGTCATTGCAAAGAAAGATGGTCAGGGTCTGAAAAGTGTCATCTCTCTCTCTTAACAGCATGTTTCACTTTGGTTTTTACCCATTAGCCATGGGCCTAGCTGCATTCCCAGCAGTCAGTCATGCTCTGAACATCCTGAAGCAATGCTGAGCTAAGATTTCTGAATCAAACATCCCTTCTTCCTGACTTGTGCCATGGTAACGCTTCAACCTGAAATGCCCAGTGCCTCTGAGAAGAAATCTTTCTTTCCCACATGCAGTTGTACAGCTTACAAGGAATGCTGATGCTGAGCTCCTCTATGGTGCTATTTTTGAACAAAGCCTTAAAGATTGAGCTGGCTAAATCAATAGAACTGTGGGATGGATATAGGGCATGGAGATTTCATAGTACAGGAAACCCAGCCAGCTAAGAGCATCACTGCAGGTCACACCTCTCCTCCATCACCCGCTGCAGGACAAACCTCCCCTCCACCATCTAGCCCAGTTTCCTGAAGATTTCTGAAGTTACTTCTGGTCCTTGATGCTCATTTTTGTCTTCTGAATCCATGACATCTCCAAGACATATAAAAGTTCTAGAAGAACACAGTGATTAAAAACTCTGATCCTCTGGCTCCATGAAAAGAGAAATCAGGGTCTCATTAAAATAGTAAAATGATTCCTTTACGAGCCACAGACTACTTCAGATCTCACCTACTTTCACTACAATTATATGATGCAATTCTTTAGCATTGCCTATGTGAAATAAAACACATGAGAGAACACACACAGTTCATAAGAACCAAACCACCTTAAAATCCTATCAAAATAATATGCTACACTTCAAACACTCCTCCCAAGAGGGGAGGTTGAGAAAACAATACTTGAAAGATGTATAAGCATTATGCTTAATGCACTACTGGAAGATGCTCAAAAATTCATCTGATGAGTACAGGAATAGAACAGAAAAAAAATATATAGTTCAGTTCAGGCCAGGTGATTTTCTGAAAGATTCTTCCTATCCATTTTCTGAAGAAGCACAAAACCCATGAGATTCTATGATCTACCCAGAAGCTACCCATTCTATAAGCTACCCAGAAGGGAGTATGATACAATGATAAAAACCAACAGTCACATCTATAATAATTTTAAAAATTAAAAACTCGTAAGTGAAATCCAGGAGCTGCTTGTGTGTACGCTGCTCACTGCAATGCAATGCTTTTCCTCCTAAAACTCCTAAAAGGTTTCAGAAGGTGGTAAATGACTTGATGCTCCCCACACACTGCATACATTAGAAAGGGGTAAATAGGCCTATCATCACTGGCTTGTCTGCTTCACATCAATCCCAAGCAAAATCATAAGACAGCTACAGACAAATAGGCAATAATAGTCCATCAATAATGGTTAGCAGAGAAGGAATCCCATGAAATTAATCCAGTCTCACTTTTTGATAAGCCTACAGATGAGGTTGATAAAAGTAATAGGATGGATGTAAAAGGCTTCTGGAAAACTCCAGGCTTGAATTATTGACTACTAAATTCAACTGGTTTAAAATCAGCATAGTATAGATGAATTGGAGATTAGCTAATTGATATCTTTGTAGTAGTAAACTGCAAGTGGTCATTGAGTGAATTTTTGGTCCCATTAGATCCTGCCTCACCAGTTGTCATTTAATATGTTTACTTCTGAGATGGCAGAAAAAGTTAAATTATTATTTAGCAAGTTTGTGAAAGTTTGCAAAGGTGGTATGAAGAGGACAATAAAGCAAGGCAATCCAGAGAGCAATCCAGAAAACTGCACACAAGCCAAGAGTATGAATTTCAGTACAGACATATGCAGACTCCTGGATGTAAGACTGAACACGGGAGACCTTGGTTCTCAGGCATGAGACAGGAGGCCAGAAGCAGTAAGCTGGAAAAAGCCTAGCAAGTTATGGAGTCTAATTAGTTTAAGGACAACAAGTCTGACATCTTCAACAGTAAGGCATGCGCTGGGGATGTAATATCAAGTAGAAGAAGCAAAGAAATTGTACATCATACTAATTTGGCATTTTTGCAACTGTTACTGATATACAGAGCATATTTCAGAGGCTGCAAATACTAAGAAATGCAAATGAATTCAGGGATAAGCCACAAGAATGAATTAAGAATTGGGAAACTTTATTCTGGAGAAAGATGAGGTGCTCTACCTCATTAATTTCACAAAGAAAAGCCTAAGAGGTTTTCCTAATCACAGACTATAAGTATGTAAAAACAGAATAAAAGTTACCTAATGAGGGTTCTTCAGCCTTAAGAGTAAACGCTCTAGCAACGACCAATAGCTAAAAGTTGAATCTAGACATTCAGAACAGAAATAAATCCAGTTTCTTTGACAATTTTGCTATGTGTGGGGGATACTTGCAGTCACTGGGAATCTTCAAATCAACTTTTTTTTAACATTTCACTTCAGTGCAAACAGCAACTAATTCAGAGAAGTCTTAGGCCTTGTTGGTCTCAGTAACTTATCAATTAAGTGACAGGGCTTTGAGTGCTTCTGTGGGAGGCTATTTTACAACCTAATAAATGTCTTCTCTTGGGAAAAGCTTCACGGGATTCTCCTTTATTCTTTAGCACACTACTAATGGACCACACAGAGTGACCGATTCCCTTGTTTTCTACTCCCATCAAAGAACAATTAAAATAATGATCTTTCAGCAATAATAGATAATAATACCTTTTCTGATACTTGAAGAGGATAATCAGAGAATGAATCAAGCAATTAATCCTTAGTTCTTATTCCTTCCTCCCACTCAAGTCCTGAAATCAATGTTCACTTAAAAAGAGGAATATGCAAACGTTTCCTTCAGACAAGCACTGGATAGGGGGAAGAAGGAATTTGGGTATTTATGACGCTCAGACTGACATATTTTATGGTATCTCTACCCACGCCAGAAGATTCCACAGAAAAAAATATCAGATTCTTACAGAAGCTGAGATAAACATGATCCTGTGGCTATCACACACTCTCTCTCTCCATTATCACCTGGTTTTTTTTGGCTTGTGCTTGTTCCTTTTGTCATTCATGCTTTCATTTGCCTCCTGATCTCAATCTTGCTATCCATTGTTTAAGTATTGTGCATGTTTCCCTAAAACCACAAAGAAGCAACTCCACTGTGAAAACGAAACCCATTAAGGCATTCCCTGCCCCAGGGAGCTCACAACATAGAATATAACCCAGCCTTGCTGAACTGGTGGCCTGCAAACCCGACCCAGCACACACAATCCCATCATATTTCTTCCTGAGGCTTGGAGGAGACGTTCATGGTCATGAGGTGGTTATGGGGGTAGCACTGGGAAATGCCTAACAAATTAATAACCTCTGCTGGGCCTTACAGCTAGTGATGGACAGTGCCAACAAATGCACTGCTAAATGTTAGGAAAATTGCTCTGCCTTTCCTGGCCCCACTATATCTCTCTCCCTGCTCTTCTTTCTAGATATGTGATGGGGTTGCTTTTGCAGCTTCTTTTTCTCAAGGGCAAGCAGCAAGGCAAGATGCACATCCCATCCCTTTTCCCAGCCAGCACCAAGCCCTTCTCTCAGTAGGACTGCTAAAAATGGACCATCAAAGGCAAGAGGAGACAGATGACCCAATCTGAATCTCCAAATTCAAAGCAACGGTAAGAGTCCCCCCAGGATCATCTTGACATAAGACTTTAACTGAAAATAAATAAATAAATAAATAAAATAAAATAAAATAAAATAATTGATGGAGAGGTTCCAGGCCCCTGGAAACAGGTTGGAGGACAGTAAATTTAATGAGGAAACAAAGGCCCTATAAATCCCTGTTATTACACCAGCCATCTGCCTGAAAAAGTTTGGTGCAGATACTTGCAAGATACTTGCTGGAATTATGATACGTGTTCAAATATCAGTAGAACAAAACAGTGTGTTTATGGAGTCAGCCAGGAGGTTCTCAGTTCTTGTGTGGAGACTTCGATGTGCACAAAGTTGGACAAACAATAGATAAATAAGTGGGAGAGGCTGAACCATAGTGAAAATCAAGAGATCTTGTTTGCTCCAAATGGTAGACCTAGACTTCAAATTAACTACTGACAAGTGCAATTAGGACTTTGGTCACAGCCCCTAGACTGAACTTGTTTGTGATTCTGATTTATCCAAAATTCATCAGATCAAAACTTGTTAGTATGAGTGTTTTGGAAAGCATGATCCCTCCCAAGATGAGTACTGTCCTAGCACTGAGTTTACATCACAGCCAACACTCCTTCCAAATCATTAATTAGGATCTTAAGCAAAACCAGTTTAACATTGTTCCCTACTGCTTCCCCAAGGAATCTCCCACCAAGTGTTGGCATTTATTCATCACTATGTGTTTCTGGTCCCTCCAGCCTGTTTTCAGTCTGTTTTATAATCTTCATCTCCAGTCAATCTAAATTAATTTTTCAGCTCAGCCTTCACGAGACAATACAGTAAGTGCCTTAATATATGAGCAGACATCTTATTTATGCAGATTAAAAGACCACATTCTTTTCATCTATTTGGACTGCAGTTGGATCATACTAAGTGATTAAGTTATGTCTGGCAGGATTTGTTTCTGAGAAATTTATGCATGTGCTACTCATGTTCTTTTATTTTTCAAGGGGGAAGTTAACATGTGTAGAGGGGTCTGCATTCTTCCTACATGCCACTAAAGGAATTGAATTAATAACTAAACTGTGCTCTGAGTCACACAGAAAAGTCAATAAGTTCTTCTTCACCGGGGATGAGGTTTGCTTTAACTGCTTACAGATTTTCTTTGTTTAGTATTTTCTCCATTATTCTGTTACAAAATTCACTCCTCTCTTTTCCCGTCATTTACAGTCTGTTCTGGCAACTATCTTGAGGGTTAGCTAAGATGCACATGCCTCCATGTGACTGCATGGCACAGTAAATTCTTCTTTCCTTACTTAGATTATTTTACTAGAGATGGAAGCCAGACTTTTGGGATAGTTACTAGCTCTTTTACTGACTGCTGGTTATTCTTAAATGTCAGTACAATTTGTAAAGATCTTAAAGATTAATGCAAGATATTTTTTCTCTGTCGTCTAAAAACAGACTGAAAAGAGGTAACTGTTTGTTGGCCAGTCACCTTACTGGATAATTGCAATAAGGTGGCATACATTTTCCCAAACTTTATTTCTAGGATATTCCTGTCTCCCATATCCCTGAAATTTGCCTCATTCTGCCCTGTTCCCAATGTATTCAGTTAATGTTAGTGTCAGGAGATATCACAGTGCTTTGGTAAACCCAGCAGTACTGACTTCAAGTTCTCATTCTGTGGGGCTTCCTAATGCTGTTAGACAGTTTGAAGTCTAAAACGGGATAAAAGGAGACAAGGCGAGGTAAATATGTCACTTCCATTCACAGCTCTGCTTATGAATGTTTCCCAACTTGGTGAAAGTCAACTAACCCACAGGAACAGCAGCAAGGTAGCTTGGCACATGAAGAACTCAGTGCCTAGAGTCACTCTTTGCAGAGCTCAGAACTCTTTCCACCACACGTAATGCAGGTCACCCCCATAATCAGGTGATAAGAACAGGATTCTGGATCAGTTTAACACCCAAATCATCAAGATTTTGTGGTCAGGGTCATGAAAAAAAAAAGAGCTCTCCATTGCTTTGTGTCATTTCACTGAACAAACATAAATGTGAATTTCCATTAGCAGAAACAAAATGGCAGTTTTAACAGAGTTCCTGAAGTTTAGAGACACAACAGTAACAAAGAAAAGCCAAACCTCAGAGCAGGAAAATTGTGTAAATGTCCCCTGCAAGGGGCCCTACCCTGTTAAAGCAGGAAGACTTCTCCAAAAACAATGAAGAGAACAGCATGTGCCAGCTGCGCCGTGACGCAGATTGGTGAGTGCAGCAATTAGCTGGGCAGTTCTGTGACAGCAAAGGTGGGAAAAAAGTAAAGGCCAAGTTCTGCCTTGGTTCAGAAAATGTGTGGGCTAAGAGAAGATTTCAGGCAACTAACACCAAGCTATTGGACTCCTCATGCTTATTGCGCTTCGTGCTTTGTCCAAGCAGTCAACATATCCACAACACACATCTACAACTGAGCACAACTGCAGGGATGAGCATAGGCAAATATGAGCCTAATGGTAAACCTGTATCTGAAATATTTTTATCTGAAAAACTTCATCATTGACTTCAGGTTCTGAAAAGAGAACTGAGCATAACTGAAGACAGGCTGCTACAGCTAAGATCTTCCAAATTACCATTGCTTTAGGGAGCTTCAGGCTTGAGCTCTGGATCCTAAGACATCTCAAAGGAAACCTAATTGTAAAGTCCAGTGGTGATTGTTTGATGAGATGAGAAAAGCAAGACAATAAAGATCAAAATGGACTAGATAAGTCTCTTGATATCAGCATCTGTGACTCTTTTGCTATCAGCATTGCAACACTGAATTGTTTCCCTCTGTTGTCTTAACTAAGACCTATTAAAATGAGAAACAGCACATCTCAGGCATTTTATGAAAATCCCTTTGAGTCTCTGAGTGATGTTAATGACTGAGGGTGGAGTGCAGCAAGGAGAATGATGTAACGAATGGCAGAGGACAAACATCCACTTTTCAGATGAACTTCTACCTGTATACTTCCACGGACACTCTGACTACACCTCACCACCTCCTACCCTTTACCTTACTTACCTTCTTCGCTCTCCTGGAAATTGTTTTTTGGTTGGTTGGTTGTTTTTAAATGGACAGATGAAAAAGGGAGAGAATAAATGACTTGTCTAAGGTCTCACAGGCCTGCCCAATTCTCCACCACTGGTGCAGGCAGAGACATCCATCACTTGCACTTTTGGGGCCGCAGCCAAATCTTATGGCTTGTTGGTCCTTAAGGATGTGCTCAGAGCTCTGCTGCTCCCTCCCCTCACAATACATTCTCCATCTCCAGACATTACAAAACCTATCATGAGGAGGCAGAAAAGTGAAGGACGTAAGTACCAGCGTCAGACCTTGTGAAGGTGCTTCAGGTTTGGTGCATGTGCTCTAGGAGCTGCCAAATTTAAAGACACTCAAGAAGATTTTTGCAGAGGTATTCACAGAGACAGCCTGTCTCCACAAGTCTATCAATAATGCTCAAGTGTCAACACTTCCACGCTAGGATCTTAAGATGCCCTCATCTGTGATAGGGTTGCTAATGGCCCTTATCTGTATTTCAGAAACGGGGAAAGTCAGGCACAAAACAATAAAACAATTCTTCTGCAGTCACTCACAAATCAGAGCTGGAATAAAAAATAAAAATAAAAAAAAATAATAAAAAAAGGAATCCTGGCTCAAATATCAACTATTATCTACAGGATAATTGAATCACTTGTCCTCTCGGAGTTTTCTCTTCCATTCTTTCTCCACAGCCCCACCTTCCTCTGATTGCCATCACTGCTCACTTTGCTATTGTCAGCCCCATTCCTGTAGTCTTTCCTGCTGTCCCTTTCCAGAAATGTTCCCTTCTTTCCAGTTCTTCAATCTCGCCTCAGGTCTTTCCCTAAATTTCACTGTAGTCATACTCAGGCCATCTCGCTTTGGACCAGAGCTGCCTCTCAGGAGGGGAACATGCAGTTGTTGGTGGCTGGAAAGAAGCCAGCAGACCCCCTCTGCCTGTGCTGCAGGAGGATGCTGAGTGACGATGGCAGCACAGAGCAGTAACAGGCCTTGGCTGCCTGTTCAGTAACCTGCAAGCAGCCTCGAGTCACTGGAGAAGGGATCTGAAGGAGAAAGGTTGCCCCTCTTGGCCTCACCCCAATGATATGTCATTCAGCACGAATGAAACATTGACAGAAGGGGCTGTGTCACCTCCGATGAGAGATTCTTGGCCTGTGGGGATGTGCCTCCGCCACAGATCCAGCATGAGGGTAGGCACCTGTCCGAGACTCCTGCTTTCCCTTAGCCAGAGGGTGAATGCACAGCACTTCGGTCTGCTTGTAAACAGGGCTGCCAGGTGGAGCAGAGGGAGAACACGAGCAGGATAACCAGCTCTCTGGTGTCATGAGGAAGGGACTAGGATGAGGATAAGGATTATTTATGGTGCTGCTGCTCTGACTTGAGCACAGAGGGGTTTGAAAGCGTGCAGCTTTCATGTTAATTTATTTTTAAACTCAGGGGGAAAGGCTGGACTTTCTATTTGTGAGCACATCACTGACCCGCTCCTTGGGTCTATTAATCTATGACATCCTTCTCCAGTGCATCTCTCCCAGGATATACCTTATTAGCTAAACCTAGCTCCATGCAACTTGCTTTCAGGATGCAGAACCGTCAAATAATGGGAACAGCATGGTATGCAACAGCAGGAAAATGGATTTGAGCAGAAGGCAGGTATTCTCCAAGCCTGCCTTCCCAAGCAGAATGTCTGCAAGTGATGAAATGCACTGCTATTGAATACCAGGGCAGAAAGCATGAATAAATAAAACATGAGGGTGCCTCTTAAATATAAATGTTGCTCCATGATCTTTTTCCCAGGAGAGTGAAGTTTCCAGTGTGCTCGCTCTCTCTGCGTGTGGTATCAGATTCTGCACGGTCTGTTCCCTATAAGCTCTCAACATATGCTATGAATCTGCCTCTGCACTACAAGTATTTTAAATCAGATGCTTATGCCTTCTTCTGATCTTTTGCAGTCACACGTGTATATATCGGATTTTGCCACAGGCTATCTATCATTTTTCCCTTTCCAGCATCTGAAACGCATGACCCACAATTTAGTTTTATGTATGTTTTACTACAGTTTCCACATAATCACACAGGAAACTTTAATTCTCACCTTATGAGGCCAAGCACAAACACATTGCGCTGGACACAGACCGCACTTCTAATCCTTCTCCTTCAGAAGTGTCAAGGCTGTATCTCCGATCACTGACAGGATGCATTTCTCATAACAAACAGAGAAATATCCAAGCTGCAAATTTCATTTCAAGAAAAGCCTTGCCCTTCGTGCTCGTTTATGTGTGCCATTTTATACCTCCTATCCCAAAGTAACACCTAAAGTCATTAAGCAATTGCTTCTTCCAACTCTGAGCTCTCTTCTTTTCAGCTGTGGATTAAGCAGAGCAGCAATGCACAAAGTGGGCATTTTCTATCACTGCTGTGGCACAAAGCTACAGTGCAAAGGCACACACCAACTCTTCAGTGACCCACAGCACACTGCCAGCTTGTGTTGCACTGTGCCAGGGTTGGGGGTGAATAAACAGCTTCTCTGCAAATAATATTTTAGGTGAAAAGCCCAGAATATGGGTCAGAATATGGTCCTGAAGTACATATGGACTTTTGCAGCCAAAAAAGGGGGAAATAGCCCCATCCTCTGCAGACCCATCACAGCTCTAGGATGAGACTTGCCCCTCTCATTCCTCCCTCTCATTCCTCCCTCTCACCTCCTCCTGCTTGTCCACCAGGAATTCACCATGCCTGGCCCCATCCCCGTGCCAGACCGCAGGCAGCAGACACAGCTGGTCAGCATCATCCACCTCCCAGCTGCCTCCGTTTAAGGCCACAACAAGAAAAAAAAAGAGGCTGGAGGTCACCCCAGCCCCTGGCTTACTACAACCACCTCCCAGCTGTGCAAACCCTCATGCCTCAAGGCCTGACATGTCTTGGCACCGTGCTCATCAGAATGGTCCCATCTGTATGCACACTTGCTGGTGTTTACAGTCTTCCAGGAAGGCATATCCCAGGTAAAGGGAGCTTTGTAGAGGGGATATGGATTCGCTGGTTGGATGCAAGAAGAAGGAGGATTTTTTAGCTCTCTTTCTTAGCTGGGAGATGGTGACAGGAAAATGGTCTTATAAAATACCCACCCTGTGGACGGAGCAGAAGGAGGAGCAGATGGCACAAAAGCATCAGAGAAACCTTGTAAACAGCCAGTCAAGCTCTAGCGACAGGCCATTTCAGCTGCTTCAAATATAGCCTCCATCACCTTCCAGCTGGGGCTGGAAAATATCAGACTGGGAGTCTGTGTATCCTGCACTATTGCCAAGAGTGCCTTTGGTTCTGGAGGGATCAATACAGGGCCCTGTGCAGTGTATCAGGACAGCAGTGACTTACCTATGCAAGAGGGAAGCTGGAGACATTCCCTCCTTCCCCTAACTGTTCCTTGGCTCTTTGCATTAGTTATCAGTCCTTGGGAATACATTTTCCTCTTTTTGTATTTTCCTGTGGTCTGCATTATCATTTGTTAAATATTAGCGCGTGCTATTTATCACGAGGTCCACAACCCTTGTCTACTCCAGGGAGTTTGCAATTAAATCTCAGCAATAAATTTTCTGGTCTATGGGCTTTATAACACCAAGAGGCACACAATTGAAATTATCATCTTGGAACCTTCAGCCCCTAATCTCACAGCAAAACCTTAGTCACTAAAAGCAGGGAGGATGCGCACAAAGGCAGGTTGTTTATACTCACAGTGGATTAAGACTCAGGCTTCGAGACTGCCTGCTTACTAATAATGATTATTTTGGCTCTACTGGTTTTATAACATGTTTGAAAGGCTCAGAAAACCACATTATCTGTAGCTCCCTTTCAACAGTATGTTTGGTTCATGAGAGCTGCTAGGCAAGCTAACAAAACAGGGTGTGTTTGTGGACTGGGAATCAGTTATAATAACATCATAGTGACCAAAATGGACACTGTGATCTACAATTACTGCTGTTCCCCTGTGTTTATTGCAGGATAGAATCATTTAAGACCTGACTCAAAGCCTATTGACTCCACTGAAAGATTTTGCAGCAGGTCCTACAAACCACTCAGACAAGACATCACCCCCTCACTGACTTACTTTGCTCAGCACATCTGGGGAGTTTGGCCTTTTTTGCTGCAATAGCTCGTGTCTAAGAAGGGATTCAAACCTTGATTAGAAAGATTATCTCCAGCACCTCCTCATTTCTGAGACCCAAAGCCTCTTTCAGGCTCATTCTTTGTTAATGACTAGAAATGCTGCAGTTTCTTCTGGCTACAGGATCTGGTTCCAGGCACCTTCAAAGCAAATCAGAGTTCAAACTGAACTGGGAACATTTAATAAAAAGTGTTAGATTTTTTTTATTAAAGAAATAAATGGTAATTGAATGTGAATGTCCAAAAGAAACACTGAGGAGTCTGTAGTTTTGAAGTTATCAAGCTAGACCAGCTTTATTTCCATTGCCAATCTAAATAATGGTGGATTTTGTCCAACAACTTATTTTTCCATCCAGATAGGCTCAGAAATCATGGGCAAAGTCATTAGTATCAGAGAGAAGACATCCTTGTGCCCTGGATGTGCTAACTGGCATTAGCAGGATTTGCTTTGCAACCTTGTGGCAACAAAAACAAGATAAAGAACTAGATGAAAATATATGAGAACAGATTTAAAGCAAAAATGGGGCACATTTTGGGGGCAGGGCAGCCCCCTCCTATATCCCACTCTTGCTCTCCCACTGTGACAGGAGCCAAGATGGGAAAACCCTCCCCAGTGCAAAGTTTGCTGCCCATTCCCTGGCCAAATCAAGTCTCACTCTGTATCACACAAGGTCTGGGCTGTCTCAACATTTTTCCTGCAAGAGATTCTTCTGCAGCACCATTGTCCTTTACAGCAGGAAAACTGTGCTGATCTAGAGCAGGGATCCTTTCTAAGCATGCCAGCCTGATGAATGCAATAGCTTGTTAACCCAGACATACTGAAGAGTGAACAAAGAGGGACTGGAAGAATAATGACCAATAAAACTTGTTGATCTGGAGGTCAAATCCAGCATATACCTACATTAATATACTAAAGGGCTTGACCATTGGAGGGATTCCCCCCAGCACAGGGGTTTCCTATCAGTGGGCACTGAACCAACCCCCATAGCTCCCAAGTCCCTTGCCTGGTATGTGGAGAGCACATCAGGGCAGGGATAGTGGAGTGGCAAAGGGGTGGCACACTGCAACACGTCTGCTAGCAGATGGTGCTGAAGGGCTCGGAGCCAACTGGAGAAAGTTCTAGCCAGGCTCTGCTGGTTTCTGCCAAGTTCAGGGCTGCAAAGTCCCTTGAGAGCCTCCCAGGATGCTGTCTGTGCCTAACTGGAAGCTGCATGCACTAAATGCTCTGCTTTGCTGGAGAGAAGAGTTTCCCAGTGTTGATGGGGATATTTATTCCCCCTTTCTTGACATTTCTCCAGGTGACACAAGTTGTCCAAGCAAGCAGCTCCTTGCAGGCTTGGCCAGAGTATGTCCCTTAAATCAGGCAAGACCTCCCATGCTTGAATAAGGCTGTTGGGGCAACACAGCTCCAGGAACAGGACAACTGGAGTCACCCCAGCTGCTTCCATGGGGCCGAATCTCCCAAAAAGCTGGTGTGCAATACACAGACCCTTCAGAGCACTACACATTATTGTTATGCACTACAGGGTATAAACACCTCCAGGAGCTTTTAACTACAGGACAAGTTGCTGTTCTTGGGTTGGTTCAAAGTATTACTTGTTGGAAATTAGCATGTTTTCAATGTTACAGACCCTAGTCCTAACTCCAAACCCTTGCTTCTGAGCTGGGTAAGTTTCAGCTGAAATGAAAAGAATGGGAAAATTTTTCTCTTATCACTGACTGAGAAAAGGAAATGCCCTTCAGAAGGACATGGATTCCTTTGATGTCTTAAAATAGAGATGAAGCTCTTTGCTCTTCTGTGCCATAAGTGGGATAACAGTACCATGTCCATTTTTGGGATCTGTTGTTTTCAAAGATGGGTAAAAATAAGAAAGAAATAACAACATAAATAGCCTTCTCTCTCATGCATTCTTGCTGTCCTCCACAGGGATGGCTGCCAGAGCAATGAAACTATATTAGGACTAGTACAACCCTTAGAAAAAAAGATAAACACTTCCCAGGTTTTCCTCCTTGCATTGTGACAAGAAGGGTGGGAGTCAGCCCAGGATTCAGACACCTGTATTTATATGTCTGCAGTGTAAACATCCACAAGGGTATTAGGTGTGTGAGCTCCCACTGATGTCAGCACTGATCACGTCTTTACAGTCTGAGAACAATTCAGCTCGGCAAATATCCACCATCCAGTTAAACTTGAGTGCACAGTGCTTTTGAAAGGCCCTGGGCTGAAACATCAAAGGCAGGGTTTGCAAATATTAGGTAGAACCTATAAACAAAACAGATTGTCTAAAACATCTCCGTGAACATATACAGAGGGAAATGAACTCTAGGTACAGCAGTCAGTATCAGAAGTTTCCTAGGCTCACTGGCTACAACACGAACTTTGATATTTCATCTACCTCTAGGCAACTACATTTGGTATCAGAAACTGAATCACATCCAAGGAAACTGGGTACAAACCCACCAAAGAATAAGAACCTGTCAGGAGAGACAGATTTCCTGAAAGCAGGTATTACATACCTAATTTTTGAATTTTCTGGCAATAAGACACAAAGCCATTAAAGAATTGTAAGTTAATAAAAAGATCTGAAGCAAGTTAGCAAACACAACCAACAAGACGATAGATCTGGACTTAAGTATTGTGAGGTTTGAAAACTCTTTAAGGAAAATAATGACAATTGTTGAGAATACGTAACTTTTTAGAAAACATATTCAAGGTGAGACTTATCTGATCTAGCTTTAGACGTTAGCAATGCAGAAACTCACACTTGATTTAGTCACCATGATTTCCTTCAGTAAACCGCAGAGAGAAATAAGCACTTGTAAGGTGCCTGCGATGTCTACATAAAAATGAGATGAACTGCAGCCTAGAAATGCCCGTTTCTTTTCATATACTGACTACAAAGGGAGGCCAGGGCATCTAGTCCATATGTAGCTGATTATAATGTAGACGACTACATCTGGTCAGCATTAGACTGTGTTTAATAACATACCTATTTGCAACTGCATTCCTACTCAGATCAATATGTCCACGCACTCAGTACTCCATCCCTCCACCTACACTCAAGATTGCATCCACTGCTAGTCCAAACCTTTAGTCTTGAACTTCAAAAGCATCTGTGGGCTGGATCTGGCTGCACTGAGATCTACGACTTGCTTGGTAAGTTCCATCAGGAAACACAAATGGCCACGCCAGGACAAGACATCTGAGATGCAGCTAGAGACACAGCATTCCCTCCAAGAGGTCTGCAGAGGAGCATTTCCAGGGCAACAAAGAGGAATCATTACAAGTCCCTTCACTTAAGAAAATATTTTCACCCTAACCAAAATGTCAGTGCTAATGATTAAATACATTTCCTTGAATAAAACCTATCCACTCAAAACTTCAGGAAACACATTTATGAAGAGCCATAATGCCAAAAAGTGAAGCAGTTCATACGATCCTGAATTCAGGAGTGAGCCAGCCTCACATATGTAGAGAGCTGTTGAACCCTTTTGTAGTCTGAGAGAGGTAAGCCATTTCTTGCACCAGTCTAGCTTGAAAGTCAAAAAGCCTGGCTCAACCATGAGTGTGTTGGCATCCCAGAGTATGGGGCAGAGTCTCTTGGCCAGCTGCAAAAACAAAGGTCAGTCAGTCATCCAGATCTATAAAGCAGCAACTTGTACTGTTATTAGAAGCCTGCCTCTCCATCTGGAAATTAAATGCAAACATATGCATAAGCCTAAGTGTTACTTAGGAGAAAATCACTGCCCTGACAACACTGAATGGGAATGGGAAGGAAAGAAAAAACAAAAATACAAAACAGTATCTATACCTTCACTGTTTCATTTTCCAACTGTCAGAGGCACCCTAATTTTTACTTAAAGGTAATTTAGGGGAGAAAGAATTATACGGTGAGGAAGGAAAGCAAATTCATTGTTTATTAATAGGGTAAAAGGCTAAGAAATATCCAACAGAAAATTTCCATTACACACATTCCAACTCCAGTTTACTAGGTGGCTCGCTCCTCTTGACTGAGAACCACAGCGCAGGGCTGATGCTCTCTGCATTCTTCACTGATACCCAAGGCATCTGCAGAAGGTTTTGATGATCTTTAATAGCACAAAGGAGAAAATTTGCCTTTCTTAACTTTTGGGAAATAAGGTACAACTTTCACATAGCAGAAGTTGGACTCTTTGATGAAGATAGAGCACATCAAGAAATGTGTATTAGTATGTAATCCTGAGATAAACACTGAATGGTTTGGGTTTTTTACTGAAAAAAACAAGGGAGAATGGAATTAAATATTTGTCATTTTTCATAGTAACAATAATTATAAGAATACTCCAGGAGAAACAAAACATAAAGGAGGAATGTGAGACAGTCATTGAGTTCATGGCTGAGTGAATTATTGTGACAACAATGGAAATGTCAGGCAGAAGCTTAACACCTGAGCTTTCCAAAGCTTCATGTCAATAAAGTTCAACAGGAACTGTAAGCACTGAAAGCAGAGACTCACCACATCTGTGTGATCATGTCTGCACTAGGTGAATAAACTGAAAGCCCACAGGAGGTGGTGAGGCTTCTGTTTCTCTTGTGCCAGATGCTGAGCAAACAGTCCTAGGACCTGAAGTCTAACTACACGAGGCAGGAGGAAGCCAAGTGATTGCCCACTGCCAAAAAGCTGGTGACAAATCAGGGTGAAAAAGAAAGCTCCTTGATCTAAGGCCAGTGCTTATCCACTCAGCTATGCCTGTCCAAAAAAAAAAACGGGGGAAAAAAATGTCAATTCTTGTCAAGAAAGAGAAAGGGGAAGGAAGGTGCTAGGTTTTTTGCCCTTTTATGAATTGATCCATTTTCCTTCTAATTTTCCCTGTACCTTCATTAAAAAATGGATTTCCTTTATATCCTAAGAGCTTTTTTTTTCCTTCTTTGAAAAGAAATGCTACAATTTCATCAAAGCTTGAAGAAAATAAATATGATCTAGGGACTAGACAGAGCAAGTCCCACCTACTACGCGGTGCCTGATACACACTCCTTAGGCCACTGAGAGCATCCAGGTTGAGGCAACTTTTGGCCAACTAGGGAATAAGTCTGTTATACTCCAGATGGAGCTGCATACCAGGTATCTTTGTCTCTTTAAGGCTTTAGCTTGGACCACAATGGAGTGACACCATCCAGAGAACAAGATCTCCAAGTCATCTTTGCCCTCCCTCCTTCACTCCTTCCCTGAAGGCACCAAGGGTCCAGCTGCTCGGATTAGCCAGCCTCCAGAGTCTTTGCAGGCAGCTGTGAGATGGCTTTTAAAGATAAGAGATGGCCCAGGGTGGCCTCATGGGTTAGGAATTTAGTTAAATATCTTCTAAAGGGATTTAGTAGGATTTGCTGCACTGTTTATATTATGCAGTATCAGTCATCCTTCAGGCCTCGGGCCTTTGTATTATAAAGCTGGGAAAACAACCAGCCAGAAGGGATGCTGATGCTGTCCCCCATAACCCTGTTTTCCCTGTGCAGAAATCCTTTCCTACTCCAGCATTCAGAAGCTGGTGCTTTCCTTGTTCGCCTAAGTGAGGGGAAATAAGTGAAATACTGAGCACCAGGATACCTGAGAGTGAAACTCCAGAGAGAGTTGGCTGTTGCTGCCAGGTAGCAGTGCTGGTACTGCATGAAGCCCAAACAGCATCCATTGTTAATATATGGCAAAGAAATTGCAAGTCTCTGCTGGCCCCCAGGAAAAAATAGTCATAAGCCTGCTCAGAGTTCATTAAAAGATATAGGTAATTGTGGAAAAGAGCAACAAAAAGACAATTGAGAGACTGGACAGGTTGATTTATGAGGCAAGATTAAAGGAGTTGAACATGAATGGCTTAGCTAAACAATGACGAAAACAGGACCCGAAAAGTAGCCACTGTCAACAGTATTTGAAGTGTCTGTCTCAAGGGGCATTAACCATTTGGGCGTGTACACTTTGAATAAACTGAGGTCATGAAATAGAAGTAGGAAAAGTAGATGAATGTTTAGGGAAGTTTCCAGAAGATTGAGGCTGCTGGGGTGTAGCTGCCACAGCAATCTCCTCCCTGCCGTAATTTGAGGGATATCCTGCAAGGTCATCTGAACTGAGCAGACATCACCCAAAGAGCCTTTTGGGGGCTTCTACTCTTAAAATGCCTAACTGGATCTTCCCAACCATAAGCAGTAGTGCAGGGGATGACAAGATACCAGGAGTGTTTAAGCCTACCCTAATGCCTCCATACAGCCAGAAGATAAAATTTCTATACCTCAGGGCTCAGAGAACCAGCAGGAAGAGAATAAAATGTCCAGAGAGGGAGAGAAGAGTGGCTCTCTGTACTCTTCCCATGCCTCTGAAGGGTCAAATGGGACAGAGCATGTTCACAGGTAGAGGGAAGAAATGGAAACAACACCCTCTGTGCCCTATCAACACTTTGCTTCTCCCAGCTGAGAATGGACTGGAACAAAAGAAATCCTCTTGATTGTTACATGTCCATCACTGAGCCATGTTAAATCAGGTAAGTCATACAAGCCATGTAAGTCACATGTATGTCACGCAAATGAGGCACAGCACCATCCTCCCTCCCTGCCTAGCCCATGCAGGGCAGAGGGTGTTAGCGCCTGGTTGTTTTGGCCTTGGAAAGCCACAGCTCAGGTTCCTGGCAGGTGAAGAAAGAAATGGAAATGTACTTGCCACATCCTGCTGCTTTCTCATCATCTCATGCAAGAAAGGATTGGGCAGGAAATAGTGCATGGTGAAAAGTCCACCTGCAGAACTAAGCATGGATCTACTCATCTAAGAAAGTCACCACCATCAATAAGCTACTGGAAAAGGAGGAGGCATGCATGGGTAAGGCATTATGTTGAAAGATCTTAGATTTAGCTCCTATGATACAAACCCTTGTGTAAATTTTATCTCCACACATAAACTGAAAGCAACACTTTCTCCCAAAGTCTGCCTGGCCCTGCCTATGTAACCACAGAATTACTCATAGCAGGGACCACTTCTTAATAAGAGAGTGCCTTGCGTAACGGGACAGTCCTTGCTGAGGCCTGGAGGCAAGGCAACATGATATAAATCATTAGTGCACTTCCCAGAAATTGAATACACATCTTATGCCCACGTACCTTTCATCAACAGGCTACAGACTGTTGATGAGCCACTGAGTGGCTCGTTTCTGTGTTACTCTATTTCAGCTCACAACCCCAATTGTACCAAAGGACCCCATCATGGAGGCCACATACATATGCATCTTCGGTGGTTTTCATAAAATCACTATTTATTTCCCCTCCCCATCCCAATCTTCCAGTTCTCTTTTCATGTTCAGGAACAAGGATTTTCCAAATCCCAGAGAATTTCCTGTTTGCTTTGCAGTGAAGTGGAGAAGGAGACGAGAAGGCAGCCAGTAAACAGCAGGGCAGTGGTACGTGCACAGCAGAGAAATGTGCACGTGCTCGCAGCAAGACACCAGCCGTGAATCCTTCTAAAAACGGTGGAAGAAAATGGCATAGCCTTGATAGATTTTCAACAAAAAAAGGGAACGCAAACATATAAGTGAGCCATGCAAATATATCTTAATTGGTCATGGTGTCAAACGCTGCCTTTAAATTTAATCTGATGAGCATTTCGCTGAGCTGTCAGCAATCACCAGTAGCCTCCAGGCACTAATGAGTTAGCATCAAGGTGTCAATGCTTCTGGCATTAACCTCAATTAGGAGGAGTTAGGGTGATCGCTGAATGAAGGGATTCATTCCTCTGCCTGTAGCCTGCAGTCTCCTGCATGAAAGGGGCTGGCAGACTGGCTGCCTACTGCCGCCTCGGTAAAACCTCGTATGTGGCAACATTAATGTTAATTACTACATTTGAAACCTGTGCAGGTCTTGACACGTATGGAGAGTCAACAGGAACCCTATTTAATGAAGGTATTCAATGAGGTTCCCAGGTGAAAAACTAGCCTGTTACCATAAAACAATAAATATCTATAATCTATTAACGGTCAGAACTTTTAACAGAATATGGTTAAGGGAGAAACTATATTAAAGAATAGAAAGTCTGGGCAGCAGAGTTATGCTTCCAGAAAAAAAAATAAATAAATAATAATAATAATAATAATAACCAAGATATAAATAGTCCATGTAATTGTACCTCTGCTCCACTTATCTCTCTCCATACTTCCTGAAAGTTTTCCTTTAAATATATTACATTCAAATGTCACCTTGCACAATCATTCTCAGGTAGGTCTGCTTTTCCAGGGTGAAATTAAGGGTGGATCACAGTGGCTTTCAAAGTGTGTCCTCCTCATTAGAGCAGGAGGTCTCAGGAGAGGCAGGCAGACCCCCGAGCCACCCCCAGCCTGGTTCTCCAGTTGGTGTTCAGATTGCTGTTCAGGCCCCAGGATGTGCATATGTATGCCAGAGGAAATCATTCAATAAGCAAATCTGTCTAGAAACCTTAAAGATTTGTTGACCTTGATTACATTACAGTTTAGCATTTCCATTATTGCAGTACAAATTCTGGGTCCGTTCTAAAATATTTCTAAAATTGAATGAAAAGAAAACAAAACAAAGCACCTGCCTTCTGGCCATCCTTGCCATCAGTCACTCCACCACAGCCATCCATCTGCTTTTCCTTGGCTGTACCTCCAGCAGCCCATAGCCAGGAGCACAACAGACCCTGGGCAAAGCAACCCTGGAGCAGCCCCTTCCTCAACCCAACGGGAACCTTGCAACAAGCCCCCTGTCCACTCACCCATGACTTTTGCAGCGGTCTTTATCAAGTAAAACAAGACAAAGCAAAACATAGAGATAAAAGTAATAAAGGCTTGAGGTGCACACACCTTTTGATCAGTGGGGGTCAGGGGTTTCTGAGTACTTTAACTCTCTGTGGGACACTTTTTCTCCATAGATACTTCTCAATAATGGTCAAGATGGAGGACCACAGCAGCAGGCTTGCAAATCTTGCCTAATTTTAAGGCAGCATTTGTCTCACTGTTCATTCTGCTTAGGATCATCGTAAAGACGTCCTTTGAACTCCCTCTCAGCTTCCTCCAGCCTCATCTTCCTTCCTCCCCATCCCCAAGGCAATGATTTTTATCTCCATTTCTTCTCTGCAAGAATCAAAGGACTTTCAAGTCTTTCCCTTGAGGTGACAGCATTACCTGCTCCTCCTCCACTTGAGATGCAGAGCTCTGCTTCCTCAGAATATTTATTTACCCTAATCTATGTCAGACAGACTCATTCTGCCCTGGTAATGAAGAGTTGCTGTGCCTGGGCCAGCCAGGCCAGACATGTTCGGACTCTTCTGGATGTACGATTCAGATCAAGCTACAGTGAGCTGTAGAGTAAGCAAAGACAAACAGGAGCAGCATACTGACAGCTTCCCATTACCTCATTTACCAAACTTCATCTTCAAACTAGTTAGGGTGTTTGTGCCTTTTCTAATTCCCAGCTAAGTTTGCTCCTGGCCGTGTCACTCAAATTCCACGTTCTTGTGCAATCCCTAACCTTAAACCTAAACAGTTCTTTGCCTCTACAGCATATTCCTCCTTGATGTATGATAACAGAGCCACTGCAGAAAGCCTCTGCTCTTAGCAGGTACCTCCAAGACCATTATTAGAGTGTGTGTCCCACTCTAGCACTGGTCAGCAAAAGTGATGGCATCTTGCCTTTGCCCTCTGGTAATCCTTGATCTCCAACAGATCTGTGCCATTGATCCAAATTACACAAGCCTTGCTGACCCAGCAGTTTCCTTCCTTGCTTCTCTAAGATCCAGGAAACTGCATCCACAAAAACTGTTACCAGAACATCACTAAAGATGAAAAATTCAAAGCCTCAGAATCTGGAAAATGTCATCCTTAAACTGACATGTCTGACCTATCACAATGCAGTTTTTAGTTACACCACTACATGCTTTTTTGACAGGTTGTGTGAAGTCTGAGTATTTCTGAAAGTAAGGTCTGAGGTTCTAAAAGGAGTAACAGGCTTCTTGCTTTTCCCTTCCTATATGGAAATGTGTAAAAAGAGGTTCAACACATCCATTCGCCTGTAGGAACAGGCAACAGATGCTACAAGACCAATGAAAACCTACTCTGCTCCTTCTCCCATACCAGCAACTGCAGTCCTCAACAGTCTGTAACAAAGCTAAGAACAAAAGCATGGAAAAATCAAAACCTGCAAGGCACTCAAAGAACACAGCAAAGCTATCAACCCCATCTTTGAAACGTCAGGGAAATTTGCAAAGATGAAATGTAGAGAGTGGACTTCAACCCTGTGCAAATCCAGTTATCAGGAAAATCCTCCTCCAACCCCAGTCCTGGAGACTGAAGTAACCCTGAGCTGGGGTGCAAGGCACTCATGATACAAAGGAAGAAATCCCCCTATGAACACACAAGCAACAAGTTCATCTTTTACTGGGACAAGTCTATGATAACTATGATTACTATGATCTAGTAATGCAGTGGGAGTGGGAACCAATAAACATAAGAAGAAAAGATAAGCACTATAATTATATGGCAGTGATAATTTTGACTAAAAGAAGCATTTGCCCAAGAACACAGTGATTGAAAGCCATCTAACCAGATGTAGATATCTGCACTGCAGGGGTCCTATGTCTTGATAACAATATCTCAGCTAGCTACCAGAAGCTGCATGATAGCCAGTACAGGGGAACTGTCACTTCAGATACGCAGTTCATCTCTTTCAGGCATCTACTTTAGGATGAGATGATTTGTGCCTTAGAAGCAGCTGTTTCTCTCCATTACCTGTAAAAGGAATTTTTCTCAGATGGGAATGTCTACACTATAAATCTCCATGGCTTATGTGTCTACACTTGGTCAGATGAATTCCACTTTATGAATTTTTCATTATTTGCAGTCATTACATGAGACTGGATAGCTTTTCGAAAGAACACTGTAACTTGAACAGAAGCATAGGCTTGCTACAAAAAATACTGGAGAAACTTCTATGACATTAGGAAAATAAGACAGGATTTGAAAAGATGTCCCAAACCATCTCTGAACCCAGACTCATGTCATTGAAAGTAACCATATCTTTTGATTATATTAAACTATTATTCTTTTCTTTATCTATTTGTTAGATCAAACTATGTGGCCATGAATGTAAAATCTACACCTCCAAGTTCTGCTTTACAGTACGACAAAAGAATCCCAGTTAAACAGGCATTATCAAACATTGTTCATCCAGTTTAATATCCCTAGAATTAGGTTTTCTAAAATGTTTGTTTGCTGGTAAATATCAGTTTTATAACTTCTGAATAAAAGAAGTCTGTTTTTTATATTCTGTGTCTGTCTTTTTCTAGCAAGACCTTGACTGTGTTGCCTTGTTTCTAAGAGGGTCTAGAAGGGGGTTGTTTCTTCTTTGAAGTTTGGAATTGCTCTTTCTGTTTTGTTTGGTTTGGGTTTTGTTTTTTCTTTTTTTCAGGTCTTGGGCATTGCTTTTAATAGCAACAAAAGCATTTTTACAGTGATAAAAATACATTTTCTACATTCGTGAATTCATAAATTTTAAGAGCAAAAGGGACTATTATATTCACCCAGCCTGAGGCATTGACAGATTTACTGCACAGGAGTTAATGGACTAGGGGATTGTCCCTTTGAGGTGACAGGAGAGAATTTGTGTGCCTCTTCAGCCTCTCTCCTCATCATCATCATGAGGGCAACCACCTCAGAGCTCTCATCTAACACAGAGCCTGCCTCTAGTCCAATGTACTTGATAGGGTATTTGATTAAACACAACATTTTGGATGAAGCCAGCCTGCTTTTCCAAGTACCCAGAGAAAGCAAAGGTCAGCACACTCCCAACACCCCAGAGCATCTCTACCACCTCCCATCAGCCACGTTTGGTCTCCCAGTAGCACCACTCACCGCAAAACAGCATTAGCTGCTGTCTCTGCAGTCATGTTTTATTTTTAACCCGCCCAGTTCTCTCATCAGGATGTAAAGGGTGAGGCTTCTGGGACTCAGCTTATTGCCTCATAAAGCAGGATGGCAGGATTATTAATGCGGCAGAACTGCAGGATTTTCAAGCAATTTATGAGTTTCCATGGCAGTTCATTAGCTCTCAGCCCAATGACCCCTTTCTATTGAGCATGAATCAAGGAGACACACACACATCTAAACACATGATGGATACTCATATCCAAGGCCACATTTGCTCCATTTTGCAAAACCTGCATCTAACAAAGGCACAAAAAACTCAGCACTTATCCAGGACCTACAACCAATCCACTGAAACATGCCTAACACAAAGAAATTTACAATCCCCATCTTTTCTTTTCTATTTTTTTTCTTTCATTTTCTTTTCTATTCTTTTTTTTTTTTTTTTCCTCGACACAGCATTTCTGATCAATGCATGCTTTTAAAGAATAGGAGGTACTTGGCAGAGGACTCACATTTGCAGTCTCCATTGCCTGCATGGTGGCAGGTCTGGCAGTCAGGACAGCAGGCACTCTGGATTGCTCCCTTCTCTTGACTTACAGTGCTATGAGTATGGTTTCTCTTTACATACAGTCAAGTCCCACTCAAGGAAGTATTTAAGAAAATGTTTAACTTTCATTCCATTTATGCATGGGACTTAAAGTAAAGCACACACTTAAACACTTCTTTGAATGCAAGTTGTATTACGCATGTGCAAAAAAATTCAGCTAGTCTTCAAATTCATTGCTGAGTTATGAGTTCAGTACACTAAAGAGGAAATATGTCTAGAGAATTAAAGGAAATCTTTGAAGGTAATAAGTGGACAATTAAGAAAAAGGGAAAGGTCGGGAGTACAGTAACTTCCATCAGTAAGTAAAAAATCACAGCAATAATGACACTAGGAAGCTACCTGCAGATCTTGCAAGCATGGTGTTTTATACCAAAGAAAGACATAGATAGAGACAGAGTGACAGAGACTAGGACAGAGAGAAGATGAGGGGAAAAACAAACTAAGCCAACCAAACAAAATGAAACCTAACAACTAATAATAATAATAATAATAATAATAATAATAATAATAATAATAATAATAATAATAATAATAATAATAATAAAGAAAGAGAGAAAGATTTCTGAAGTCTTTGTTGCACTATATTTCTAAGTTGCATTATTGCCTTTATTGGCTGTTACACTCTATGAGTTTCAGGGTATTTTAAAGGAAAAGCAGAGCCAAAATTTTTGTATTTTCCTCTAGTTACAGCTTCCATGCTCAGAAAGCAAGCTCACCACATGTTACGTGCTTTCCCAGAATTAACTTGCCTTTTCCTATTTAAATAACAATTAATGCATTTATTAATGCAGCAATGGGACCCGCATACTGGAAAATCCCACCTCCTCCACCATCCCATTAGCTAAATTTGGCTTTGGACCAAACGTTAGCATTTCAGCTCCTGCCAAGGTTCAGGTTTGGAATGTTTTATGTTGGAGGATTTTCATCTGTTTCCTTGGCTGGGCTAATGGGACCCTAATGCACACACGAGATCGCTATCTCATCGGGCTGCCAGTTTCTTGCTTGTTTCAATTATCTTGTACATACACTCTAGCTCGTAGCATTTCCATCTCAGCTAAGTGATATCAATCGGTGTTTAATGAAAAATGCAAAGGGATATGATATAATATGGAGTTCTGATCCTGCCACACTGACTTGAGACAAGCATTCCCAGTGACTGGAGTAATTACAACAAATCATTCAAAAACCTAAAGCTGGACAAAAAGTTAGATGACACCTTTCCTTAAAATCAGATTCATCAACAAAATTGTGTATGTCTGGCAGGATTTTTTATATCCAATGAAACATTGGGGATGGAGGAATGAACCTCCAAGAAATTTGGAAATAGTTTAAAGAAACCAAAGCTGTTGCCTTACCTATTTACTCCTTGGAGATCAGGGATAGGGCTCAGCTCCTGCTGACAAGTCAGAGAAGGACAGTCTGTAAAGGCTGACCTGAGAGATTTTTGCAGATGTTCTCCTACCAGGACTTGGAGATAAGTCACCTCACTTGCTGTTCACTAGCCATTGCTCTACACAGCCTACACCAATATTAGTGCCTGTCATAAGTCCACATCAGCAAAAGAGACATGATTTCTGCTAACAACACATGTGTTTTGAATTAATATCACCTTTTGTCACCTCACAAATTAATCCCTCAATGGATTTTTCTTTTTCTAGAAATTGCTGTCAGCAGGAGACATATTTTTCTCTTTCCAGCCTACCCCAGAGCAGAGTTCAGCTGCCCTGAACACATAACTAGTAAAGTTTCTCAAATGGGAAATGTCTTTTTAAAGATCCTCCTACCCACAGTACCATGTTCATCAGTAGGCTTGCTCTCACTTCCTCTTCTGAAGCAGCACAGGAGCTCAGTAACACTGGTCAAGGACACGTCTGTTCTTGTCATGGGTAGGACAAGTGACATGGTCCAAACTGCAGAACCATGGCTGGACATTTCTGCCACAGCTTGGCAGCTGAGAAGTGAGAAGGGTGAGCAGACTGGTCTCAGAGCAATGAAATCACCTCTGTGAGGCAGCCAGGAGAAAGGGTGAAGTGATGCTCAGAGAAACCTCAATGTACATCCATCATGTTTCCAAGCTATGTCAATATTACCCTGCATCTTTCACTACTCTTCAGTGAAACCATCAAAGCCACAACCCACACTCCATGCACCCAGTATCTACAACTGATAGAGGTGGGGAACAGGGACGTGTATCAAGATGTAGGTCATAGAAAAGAAAGCCCAAACCAAAAGGTAAAAGAGTCATTTTACCAATCAGACAAAGCCTGTCCTCTTTCATTCCCATGGGTTTTGTGAACAGAGGAGAATACCATAGCAGGAGCAATAATGTATGCAGCTTTATTGAAACCTGAAACAAAGAGATATCCAACAGGAGATTCTCTAAACCGCAATTGTTCTCTAAACCGTAAGAACATCGAGTTCCTTGTTTATATCATTTCTTTTAAGAGAATGACAGAATTTTCTTCTGTCCAGCGTGAGCCCATGGAACTGGAATTTGATTTCTAGTTAATTTGGGGGTTGTATTTTGAAGGATTTTGCCATTTGAGGGGAGAAATATGTCTGAATGATCACAAAATCCAGCTGAGACACATCTGAGATCATGGTTTTGAAAAGGAGCCATAGACAACCTCAAAGGATGAGGCAGGTTTCACCCACTAAAAAGCCAAACATGCCATTTTTTGCTCTCAGGTATGACTCATTTCCTGATCCAGTTAGGCTATGACTAGGAAAGCTAAGGTCAGATTAAGAGATGATTAATGCCTTCTGTAGTGGACTTTGGGACAAGGACCACAATGCCAGAAGGAGGTTGCATAGACCTTTGAAGGAGGTATCTTCTTGGAAATTTATCATGGGGCTTTGTTTGGTTTGTCCCTGCATTTTGAATTATGGAGCTCCTGTTTTGCTGTGTTGCCTTGGTTTCTGTCATATCCCCATGAGCATGAGCTTCTCTCTAGTCCTTGTGTAATAAAACTGGCATAACAATATCACCTTCATGGCTAGAAAATTCACAAGGCTTTGATAAATATTCTTGCTATTTCTTGCTAAATCATTTCAAACAAAAACAAAGAAGCAAAGAGAAAGAAAAAAAAAATGACATTCCCTCAACTCTTGCCAAATGAAACAACAGCCAGGCAGGAGCCCAGAGCTTCATGCTCCCAAATCTCTCTCTCTGCTCTTCAACATGTTACACATCAGCCACATTATAGCAATTATACAAATTCTATAGTGACTCCATCTCAAAAATCATATAGCAGATTTGGCATGCTGCTGTTTGGCATGCTGCTGGAGATTGACCCACAGATCTGTTGTTGTCTGATGACACGGCCAGCATATCAGATGGTTCAGCCATCTACTTAGCAGATTCAAAATAGCACCAGAATTTCTCTTCCAGGTAGATGTGTAAAGAAACAGAGAGAGAGACAGAGCTGATCCTAGCAACAACTATACAAACAAAACCCTTAAGCAAATATTTTCAAATATATCAGCTACAAATGACCAAATTTTTTTTGCTGGAAGAAGACAGACCTGATGTTGTTTTCATACCACATAGCTCAGAGAGGAAGAATTTTTTTCTCTGTTGCAAAGATGACTAGTCAGTTAGGAGTACAGTATCTGCTCAACAATATGACTTATGATCCCCACTGAGGACATTTTTTTTTTCAAATAACAATTTTTTGTTAGGAAAATATTGCTATGTTCACCTGGAGATTTTGCATGCAATTTTGTTCTAATGTCCTGGAAAATTATGGATAAGTGATTGTCTTATTCTTTGGTACAAAATGAAGTACAGAACCAAGTAAAAAGGATCCTACCGATAACCACAACTTTGCTGCAGGGAAATAAAACAGCAAGATGCTAACATTTGGGATGTAAGCATTCAATGAATGGGTTGATTTCACCGACAGATTGTGCTGCCTTGCTGTGGCAGTGTTGAATAGGTTAAAAAAAAAAAAAAAAAAACACGATTTCCACATTTTCTGCTTTTTCTGTCAAGCCAGTAAGTACAAAAAGAGGCATAATTAAACTCAAGTGATCCACAGGGTTTTCCCTTTTGGCCAAATGAAAATAGCCATCAGCCAACTGGAAGCTCAACCACTTTTTATGCACAATTACAACTCTTGTCATTTTCCACACACTGCTGTTCATTAAACTCATACCCCAATGAGAGTTAAAGAGCTTTTTTGCAACTCACCACAAGTGTAGATGACATTGAGATGCTTTCGGATGCCAGGGTAACAAGGATCTCCAAATTCATAGGTGCTGGCATATATGCTACAACTTCTTTTCCCATGACATCGCTTGATCATGAGTTGGAGAGCAGTAGCCGACTGACAATCTACAAGGGAAAAAGGATATCTATTTTTGAATATTCATCCATCCACATCATAAATTCCCTAAGAAAAAAATTACCAGATGTAGACTGTGAGAGCACATACATATGAGCTCTCTGACAATATTTTAAAATCTTTGTGTTCACATGAAGAGCTGTATCTGACTCTCAAACACATCTAATTGATGGTAAATTGAAAGAGAATTACCAAAAAGAATAGTGTCAAAACTTCTCCTCATGAGCAGAAAGAAGGCTGTAAATAAAAGATTACTTGTGTTCAAAGGGAAAAGCCTATCCAAAATAAAAATAATTCCCCTTTACCTAGCATTCATTTTATAAAGTTCTTAAAAGACTCTAAGAGAGGCATTGTCATCCTCATTTTCACAGGTGGAGAAACAGAGCCATAGACAATGACTGTTTCAGAAAATGACTCTGAACATGAAGAGACTTACAGCAGCAGGTCACTGCAGAGCATGGAAAATGTCTGAGATCTCAGGAGTTTCATTCCAATCCATTTATCCAGACACGCTACAAGCTTCCCCATAAACTAAGAAACTGTCATAGGAACAGAAAATATGTGGCTATAACAGTTACAATATTCATATGGAATTCATGTAGATTTATTTAGCTGATAATGCAACTGATCATAGCAACATGCAAAATTATTAGCAAATTTCCACCTCGTGAGCGTAAGGAATATGGACATTGTGATCTCGTTCAGGGAAGGATAAAACCCCAGTCTGATTTATGTAAATAGATTTTTTTTCCATGTTGTACTTGTTCGTAGGCTTTTTTAGCCTATGTTATGTCCAAGAGAGCTGTCTCAACTCTTCAGTCACCACCTCCGCCCCCCCTTCTGCAGACAGAGGTGGTTAGCGTCCCTGTCTACTCTTGGCAGATGCTGTATTTCCAAGCATAAGGAGGGTTACCGTGAGGTCAAATATTTACAATTTTACCATCTACCGTGCAAGTAGAAATATTATGTTAATTTTGTTTATTCCATGCAAGAATAAATGTTTGTCAGATCAGGACTTCAGAATATGCAAAGCTCCATATGTAAATATTTACTCAAGTATTATCTTATACCAGACTGTTAGCTACTGTTTTCTCATGTAAGACAGAGGTTTTGTACAGACATGCTCTCCACCTTTTTGGTGCTAGCCTTGATAGTTTGCTTTCACTGTCCAAGCAGGCCAGCCACCATGGGAATTTGGCAAGGTGATACTTCTTCAATATCAGCAGTTGCCAAAAGCAACAGAAAAAATGTACAGAGAAAATAATATGATCCCATTTGGTCACTAATCAGGAGGCAGGGAGAGGAAAAACGAACCCTAAACTGTACTGAATGCTAGAAGCAGTGTGGTGGTTTCACACTGATGGGAAGCTGAGCACCACCACACTGCTCTCTCACACCCCTCCTCGACAGAACAGGGGGAGAAAACACAATGGGAAAAAAAAAAAAAAAAAAAAAAAAAAAAAAAAAAAAAAAAAAAAAAAAGCTGGCAGGTTGAGATAAGGACAGGGAGATCACACACTAATTACCATCATAGGCAAAAAAGACTCAGCATAAAGGAGATTAATATACTTTATTGTCCACTAATAACAGACTAGAGCAATGAGAACTAACAGCAAACTGAAACCACGTCCCCCCCATCCACCCTCTTCCATCTCCTCCCTATGTGTGGCTCGGGGAATGGGGGCTGCGGTCAGTCCCTGATGCTTTGTCTCCACCACTCCTTCAGGGTCCCTCTCTGCCCCTGCTCCACCTGGGGTCCCTCCCATAGGATGCCGGCCTTCCACGGGCTGCAGCTCCAGCCCGGGGCTTGCTCCTGTGGGGGCTCTCCATGGGCCGCAGTCTCCTCCAGGCCACATCCACCTGCTCCACCGGGGGCTCCTCCATGGGCTGCAGCGTGGAGATCTGCTCCATGTGGGACCCATGGGCTGCAGGGGGACAGCCTGCTCCACCAGGGGCCTCTCCTGGAGCACCTCCTCCCCTCCTTCTGCACTGACCCAGTGGACTGCAGGGCTGCTTCTCTCACATTTTCTCACTCCTCTCTTCCAGCTGCTGTTGCACAGCAGTTTTTTTTTCCCCTTTCTTAAATCTATTCTCCCAGAGTCTCAACTAGCGTTGCTCATGGCTCAGCTCTGG
This sequence comes from Aythya fuligula, assembly GCF_009819795.1. Lineage (NCBI taxonomy): Eukaryota > Metazoa > Chordata > Aves > Anseriformes > Anatidae > Aythya > Aythya fuligula. The sequence continues at coordinate 112,094,989 of NC_045561.1, read as the reverse complement.
CCAGCAGCAGGTCTGTTTTGGAGCCATCTGGAGCTGGCTCTGATCTGACATGGGGCAGCTGCTGGGCTCTACTTGCAGAGGCCACCTCTGCAGACCCCTACCAAAGCCTTGTCCCAATATCGCAATACAGCAGCACAACAACGAAGCAATGACAGACACAGGAAGGCCACAGAAAACTAAGCCCAGAGGGCAACATGTCTTTTTCTCAAATGAAAGGCAGCTTTTTATTTCACATGCTGCAAATGACAAAAGAACAGGGCCCCGTGTGAGCATTTTCATACTGAAACACCCAAACTTCCTTAGGGGATTTTTGATCCATTGAGTGTCAGAAATTCCAGTGGAAACATCTGGCATGCAGCAATCCTGCTATATTGTCTTTTGTCAAATGTCCAGTTAGAGAAACTCATCAAATCTAAGCACTGCAGAGGATTTCACGGAGGGTGCTTGTTCTTTTTTTTATGTTATTGTTCTCACGGACTCCACAGGGCTGTCTGCACAGGGGCCTCACCCCCAGCACAGGAGCATACCACCTCCATGGGAGGCTGGAGAATTACCCATACAGCTTCTACAGGTCCTGAGAGGGGCATGACAAGTCTTCTGCAACCATCACCAGAAATGGTCAGTCTTTGGGTTCTCCTCCTGTGAGAATTAGCTGCTACAAGCTACAGACTTTACCTTCCACTATAATAAGCTCGACTGACTCTGTAGGTGCTGGATCTGTAGATTTAGCACACTGAAAATGCTGCTAACAGCTTTATCTGCCATATGCCCTCGTGCTAACATCACTGGCTTTTCTAGTCATCACAAGTGTTCCCCAGCCCCACCTACCAATGCAGATGTAGCCTGAGTTATAATATCCAAGCAGAGAGCCATCTGCCAGAGCAGGCCCTGACATTGCAATTCCTATTTGTATTTTAACAGTGCCCAGGTCCAGCCTACACTGTTTGGCTAACATGTTTGCTGGTAAATGGAAACCTACCCTGGCCCATTCCCCAGCCCTGAGGCCAGCTGTGTTGGAACAACCCACATCCATGTTATTAAATACCCTCCAAAATGGGGTGGTAAAACACAATGGGAGCTGTCCCCGCTCTGTATACAATCTCCAACAGTCTTCTGGACTGCCTAGGAGAATGTTTTTATGGCCAAGACAACAAACTACGGTATGGACCATGCTACAACTTAACAGCACAAAGGATGTATTTCCAGTGTCCAGGCCCTGGCAGTGCTAGTTTACCAGCACACAGGTAGACCTAGACAGCCAGCTTCTTACGGCACAGACCAGCCATCCTTATTCACTTAACTATCACCAGTAATGTAATGTTTGACTCTCCAAATGCCAGACTGCTCCAGCTCCACCTGCATTAGCCAAAATGAGTGGAAAGCAGAATAAACTCTACATGCTTCAATTACAGATACTGATGAAAATCCCTAACATCGAAAGTAGATTTAAAAAGATTTTAAAAGCCTCTTTTTTATGGGCTTTTTAGAAACCTTAATATTGAATATATATACAGTGCAAGAGTCACCTGTTAGGACTGTAGCACATAAACCATACAACAATTTAGTTGGAAGCAATATCTGGAGCTCATCCAGTCCAACCTCCTGCTCAAAGCAGGGACAGCTTTGAAGTTACATCAGGTTACTCAATAATTTGCCCAGGCAAGTTTTGAAAATCTCCACAGATGAATATTGCCCAACTTCCCTGGGCACCTGTTCCAGGGCTAAACCAATCTCCAGGTGAAGAATTTTTTCCTTATATCTAATCAGATTTCCATTGCTGTAACTTGTGTTGTTTTTTGTTGTTTTTTTTTTCTTTTTTTCATTGTTCTTTTTTTTTCCTATTCATTTCCAAAAAGTCTTGTATCTAGCTAACAATTAGGGAGTAGAAAAACCAGCAATGACATCCCTGCCTAAGCAGAGAGACTGAAGAAACTCAGGTCTTTTAGCATCTCCACATATGCCATGTGCTCCAGCCCCCTGACTATCTTAGTGGCTCTTTGCTAGATTCACTGCAGTTTTTCAACACCTGTCTTTGTCTTGGGAGCTCCAAACTGAACACTCCAGTACTGCACATAAATGAAGTACTGGAGGGCCAAATAGGATGGATAAACCCTCTCCTTGATGTGCTTGCTATGTTCTTACTAATACAGTTCAGTACCCATTTAGCCACTATTGCCATGAGACCTCACCCTGACTCACACCGAACTGCTTGCCCTCCAGGACACCCTGGTCTTTTTTTTTCTGCAGAGCTACTTTCTGACACCCAGCCTGTACTGTTGCAGAGTACAAATTGCATTCAGGTGCAATTTGCCTTTGCTTAACTTCACAAGGTTTCACAAGGTTTTTCCTCTGAGGTCCCTACCACTTGCTGTAACAATTGCCATTCAGTTTGATGCCACCCACAAACTCCATCCCATGATTCAAGCCATTACCAAACATCTTAAGCAATATTGGTCTGTGTGTGGTTATTATTGACTTATTGTAACTGGCTACCAGTTGGACTTCAGCAGAGCATTGTGGAGGTTTCTGGTAGAACTCAATTTTCTTGGCTCTTGTAGCAAACAGTCACAATCTAGTCAGGTCTTTACTGTTGGCACTGAACTCCAAACCCTAATGAGCACCAAAATCTGGTGAGTGCAAAAATGTTAAAAAGTCATCTCATAAACACAGGCTACAAGAGCCAGCTCAACCAGGGTCCTACATGACAAATCCATGACTGTTCTCTTACAGTACTCAAAAAAGACCCTACAGCACAAAAATTGGCAAAGTATTCACTTTGAAAACTTCCCTTTGTTCACAACAGAGAATTTTCCCTGCATACAACTTTTAAGAACAAAAGTCTTGTGATTTCCAGAAACACCAGAGCAAGCAGCCAGCAGTACTCTGAGGGAGGATTATACCTATACTGAAATTAGCTTGGTCTCCCCTCTTTTATTTTGACCTGTCAACTTGTCTATCCTTCACATAACACATTGTACTGAAAAATGTAACAGCATCATCATAACCTCCAAATGGGACCATCTCCCTCATACACTTCAAAAGGATTTGTGATGAGGAGGTCATTCAGTTGGAAGCCAAAATGCCATATTCTAGAAACCGTATTCCCTCATTAACTAGCATCGAAGATATCAATAATACATCTGAGAGATGGCTGAATGATAGATGAGGCTACAGCATCCTCATAAATCACAGTCACCACCATGTCATGCAAAGCTCTAGAAGTGAAAACCTGGTCTTTTCTTTTACACCCGCCACCACCACCCCTTACTCCACCTCCCTCCCCATGTCTCAGGGCTATAAACACACTCAGCATCACTCATGCTAGCTGTTTTGACATGCATGTAGGTAACTTAACTTCTGAATGTAAACAAATCCTTAGGGAGCTGGGTTAAAGAGATCTCCAAGTATATTGGTACCTTTTCAGGAAGTGATTCCAGGTCAGAAGGCTTCACCTCCAATTACCGATTCCCAGAGCTCAGAGAGGGAATAAAATGGAGAATTTCTTATCCATAAATGAAGCAGTTAGCCACTCAAAATGATGCAGGGGAGCCAAGCCCAGCAATGTGGTAGAGCAGAGTTGGGTCATGGTCGCGAGTCATGTTTTCCAGACCTTCAGAAGTGGAAGACTTGATGCGGCACTCTCATTGCACTTGATGGCATGCTCATTTAGGGCAACATTTCCTTTCTTTTCCTGCTTGTTTGTTTGCTAAGTGCAAACTGTGCATGTTATATTAAATACTATCCTGATCCCATGTGTCACAGCAAAGGATACTCAAAAATGCCAACACCGTGGGGACTGTTAGTGTTAGGTCAGAGGTTGGACTCGAGGATCTTGAGGTCTCTTCCAACCTAGAAATTTTGTGATTCTGTGACAGTAACAGTAAGTCTGAAGTAAGTACTGCTAAGCAGAGAAAGGTCCCTGCCAAGAACCTTTTAAAGCCCACAAAGCTCAAATCCCACAGCATAGCAATAAAACTACTCTAAGTCCTCACAGGCAATACAGAACCCACTTACACAGGTTGGACCAGAGTTACCCTCTGCTTTCGTTAGTCTTGGATTGCTCCAGTACACTGCCTAAGAAGAAATACAATTCCTGGCTATGGTGAAGCTTCCACATGTGAAAGTGTTTAAAGATATCAGCTGTGCTTTTGGCATCTGGTATTTCAAACCAAAGTTTGTGTCTGGGGGACAGCGGGATCAGCTCACTTTATCCTCTCTACTCCTGGCCCCACTTTCTAAAAGTTGCACGTCCCTCCAGCCTCGCTACTGCTGCAAGGTCCAAGTGAATTCCCTTGCACAGCATCGCTCCACAAAAGCACACTGCTGGGCAGCTTCATTTCACAACTGTTAGTCTAAGCCCTCGATAGGCAATTCATCTTACCACTTCAATTTAGTATTCCAGGACTGCTAGGCTGATATTACTCCCTCATCCTTATCAGCTCGACCTCTGACAGGGTAAAACCAAAATCAGATAGCACCAGACCCACGCTGGAGGATTTCACCAGCTGCAACTTGCACACAGCACTGGCTTTAATACTAGAATCAATCTCAGTGATGTAATGTCCATATCATCAAGCTCACCACAATGAATGAGTTTTAGTCAGTTTAAGGCTGCTTCCCAGCATGAGTATTTCTTTATTACCTCTTCCTGGTGACAAAAATAAATTGGAGCCAATGCCTATTAATCACATCCGTTACTTTGGTTACTCACAGTTACTTGTTTTTCTCCAGCAAGGGTGACACATCCAAATCTGAAAGCCAAGCCATACATTGCTGCTTTTGATTGCAAAATCTATCTGGGTTCAAAATAATGTTTCCAAACAGTTTAATTTTTGCACTATGGTAACTCTTAGATGCTGTGGTGGAGATCAGGGCCTCTTCCAAGGCAGCAGTCATCACAGATGGATCCCCAGATGTAGACACCTTGTTTTGAGATGTGTGACTAATTGTGCAGCAAAGTTGGGCATGTGCCAGATGCCCAAGAACATCTGTGCCTTTGTTAACCTCATGATCAGACTCACCTGACACATCCACGTGCAGCCTGCAAAGGCACTGAGCTGATGAAGCAAGCTTTCCAGAGCAAGAATCATGTACACCTGAATGTGTTAATAAATTAGCATGCTGTAAGGCTGAAGGCAGTGGGTTTTTCCCACAGGCTGCCCAAGGGCCTAGAAAGGCAGCAGGGAATGGAACACACCTCCATTGACTCTTCTGTCAGAATAAAGAGTAAATAATTCTTCACAGACCTGAGGATCATGGGCTAACACAACATTTTCAATCTTTCACTGCTCGCTACAATAATTACTCTTTCACCTCAGCATCATATCAGCTTTACATCTTGATAGCCCTGATTGCATATTGGTCCTGTATGTCCTCATTTCATGTAAGAATGACATGTGTGCACTTGAAAAAAAGAATTGAGCCTGAGAAGAAACCTCTACCCACTTGTCATAGGAAGCATTATCTGAGTCTGTGAATTTAGCACAAAAATAGAAGCACTCATTCTACTTTCACAGAATCACGGAATCACGGAATCACAGAATCACAGAATCACAGAATCACAGAATCACAGAACTGTAGGGGTTGGAAGGGACCTCAAGAGTTCATCAGGTCCAACCCCCTGCCAAAGCAGGTTCCCTAGAGCAGGCTGCCCAGGTAGGCATCCAGACGGGCCTTGAATATCTCCAGAGAAGGAGACTCCACAACCTTCCTGGGCAGCCTGTCCCAGTGCTCCGTCACCCTCACCGTGAAGAAGTGCTTTCGCATGTTGGTGCACAACTTCCTGTGCTCCATTTTGTGGCCATTGCCCCTTGTCCTGTCCCAACAAACCACTGAAAAGAGGTTGGCCAAATCCCTCTGTCTCCCACACTTCAGGTATTTATACACACCGATGAGATCCCCTCTCAGTCTTCTCTTCTCCAGGCTGAACAGACCCAGGTCTCTCAGCCTTTCCTCATAGGGAAGATGCTCCAGGCCCCGTATCATCTTTTTGGCCCTCCACTGGACTCTTTCCAGGAGATCCCTGTCTTTTTTGTACCAGGGAGCGCAGAACTGGGCACAGCTTTTAAACTTTTTCAACAAATAAAACACAGTATAAGATCTTGAAGTATCAGACCAAATGATGAGCTAGCTATAAATGAAGTCTTCAGAAAGAGACTCACTGCCCAAGATACTATTTCCAGGAGTACATGTGAAGTGATGAGGAACTGGAACATGACTAGTGGTGCCTAATCAAGAGACGAATTCTGCAGCACACTCAGGCTCAGTGATGCTCTGTCTGCCTTGGGAGCAGACCTGCAGCTGGAATTAAAACAGTCAGCAGAACCCTAGCTGTCCTCACTGTATTTTGAGGAGCAGGTGAAAGGAATGAGCTAAGGCATATATTCCCTTGAGGGAACTCATTCACAGGCAAGTGACAGATCTAGAAGGAAATTCCTCCCAAGCAAAGGACGTGATTTCTCTCTGAAACATGCAGTAAGATTTCTTGCTAAAGGATAAAACAGGAAAAGTTACGTGCTGAGAGCTCTGAAGCAGGGAGGACAGAATGAAAGATGGAAGACGAGGAGGTCAAATAACTAAAGAGAGAAATCTGATTCCTGAAAAAAAAAAAAAATACTGACAGAGGTCTGAATCAGCACTGTGGTTACACACTTATCTGCCAAAAGATAAAACGAACTTCAGTGGATGGGAAAGAAGGATGTAAGTAGGAGGAAAGTAACTCCAATCTTGCAGGTGAAGCTGCTGCCTAGACTGCTTCCTGGAAAACCAAGAAACAACTCAGAACTGCCTCATTCTGCAAGAGAATCCCTGTCATAAGCAGCCAGGAAGGAAGCTTCCCTTCTGCTTTTGGAGTTTCTCGCTTATTTGAAAGATGTTCCATCAGCTGTGTTAATTCAAAGTTCATCCCCTTCATAAAACAACAGTTTCTGGAGATGATGATGCCTCTGCTTCAGCTGCCAAATTAGCCACCAGGGAAGCCAGTAAAGGATGTCTTCATGGAGTACTGATGAACCAGCCCACACCATGTGCTGTATATCAACTCCCAGGCATTTTCAGCTTAGCCCAAGTCCAATAAGTTTGATGTTCTTTTTAAAATCCAGTGCAGAAAATGGTTAATAAAGATGAGCTTTGTCCATCTAGAGGAAGCAGCCTGGGAGGCTGATTTGTTTATCATGCAGGAAACCAGGGGGAGAAAACCAAGCCACAGGTACTAGACCTTAAGACCAACCAATGTCAAGACCAGTAGAAACAAAAGACTGCCCTGAAGGAGAAAAGAAGCAGAAGTAGATGTCTAAAGAGGAAAGCTCAGGAAGTGGAGATTCAAAACAATTAGGAGGCTGTTGTTTTGGAAGACAGAACAATAGATTTCAGAAAATATGGACAGTAAATCTGTTCCAAACAAAAGAAAACCCTCTTCAAGTAGGAAATAAAAGAGAACAATTTGTTAGAAGAGATGGTTAAAAGCATTTCTGAGCTGTAAGGAGGGGCTCAAGATTTTTTTGCTGGATAGGGCACTGGAATGTGGAAGAGGGTTTGCAGACAGGATTGCTGGGGAAGTAACACAAGGGTTTTGGCCCACATATTAGCTCTGGCTTCCAAGGTCCCTGCTGCCCAGCTGTGGTCTGAGCACCATCTGATGTGGTACAGAACAGAGTCAGAGAGATGCTCCAGAATCTCATGGTCCGCACAAAGGCCAAGGAGAGTCTAACTCCTCAACAGCATCAAGCCCAGCCTGACATCTCCTCTTCTGTGAGCTTTTATAAGTTTCAGATACTTTTTATTTCGTTTCTGTTCCTGTTCTTGTGGTATTTGGTACTTTGGTAGCACGTTGAACTGGGTTTCTGATATACATTGCCATCATCACTATTACAAATAGTAGTAGGGAAATTCACATTGGTGCAGCTGGATATAATATCTATGTCTTGCACAATGTCACTGAAAACAGCTGGCTAAAAAGATCTACATCCAAACATTAGAAGGATGTGCTAACAAGGCCATTTTTACAATAAAAAATGCATTTTAATTAAAGAGGGAGAAAAATTACTCACCACACACTTCATAAAACTTTGGAAACTTGAGCAATAGGCCAGAAAAGAAAAATTATCTTAAAAAAAAAAAAAAAAAAAAAAGAACTTTAATTACATCTACAGACTGCAACTGAAAGATCCATTGTCCATTGCAGGCTTAATTACAGATGCCATTATTACATTTAGAAGCATTTGGTTTATAAAAGTGATCTGAAACCGTCTTATCAATTTGTAGCTGGAAGCACCCATATAAAACATATGAGACTCCAGTCTTGCAAAGACTGACTCAGAGTGTGTGAAGTTGAGCAAATTAATAAAGTTTTTCAGGTTTCTGAGTTAAAGTGAGAATCAGAGGACAGCAACAAACTTGGCTCCAAGAAGTCTCAGAGAACAAAGTCTGGGTCTGGCAACGACAGTAAAATTTTATTATTTAATTTGCAGCAGAAAACGGTTGATTGTGGTCCATAAGGCATTCAAGATACAAAGCAAAAAAAGCTAACAGCTCTTGCTTCAGCCAGTAGAAGATAGGGTTGGTGTATTCAATACAGCTACTGCTCCGTGAAGATCCTCAGTTTATCTGTCCTTCCTATTTATTACTACCCAACAATCTTCCTGAATATGGACGCACTTCAAAAAGTGCCTCCATCTGTGCTGAAGCAAGAGCTAAACTTCGGAAGCTGTGGGACTGGCCCATCTTTTTAAAAGACTATCCAGCTGACACAATCTGCAAGTCATTTCTTGCCCTTGCTTCCTAAAATAAAGCACAGCGTGCCTGCAGCCTCACGGGTTTCGCATTACCTTTGTTTCTCAGGCTCAGCATTCACCATCATGGTAATTTTGTCATATTCTTGATTGACATCTGAATTATTGTAAAAGGAACTGCATCAGTTCTGAACAAGTTACACTGGTTTTCGTTCAGGGTAGCTCCATGGAAATACATTGAAATGTTACAGATTTGTATCTCCTAAGTTCTTGCCTTTTATTTTTAGGAGTATATTCTGAATTTGCTTTTAGCTAATGCTAGGGCAACAGATGTCTTTTGTAAGATTGGTTGCTAAATAAGTTTATCATTCTGAAGGTGTTAGAAATACCCACTTTAATTCCCCAAATATTATATGAATACCAAAACAGAGCCTGCTAGTGCTATTTAAATTACAACTTTCAGAATTGTTATTTACAATCATTGCATGGGGTCATATACTCCACTGTAAATATTTTTTAAAACCAAGTTGAACCTTGGCTTTGAGAAAGAACTTGCCCAGAAGCAAATTTGAATGGCTTTCTTTTTCTTTTCTTTTCTTTTCTTTTTTTTTTTTTAATAGTAATTGTGTGCAAATAAAAAACAACTCCATATAAATATTTTTTATGACTATGGAACCCAACAATAGTTTAAGTTTAGAAACAGTTGTAAAGTAATTTTAATTACCTCCTGGTGTTTTGAAACAGAAAGTGAAACACTCAGACTATCCAAAATATGAAAAATAAGTTTCTGAAAGCAGGTTTTGTCTCACTTTAACTTTGCATTCTAAATGGATTTTTTATTTCGTTTTAGATTTAATTAGGTATTATATGTGAATTAAACAGCAACTGATATTTATTTAGTCTTCAAATTTGGGTACTTGTGAGTTTTATTGCATACAAACAGATTCGCCTCTAAAAACATGTTCTTAATCATCAACTGTACACATAATTAAGCAGTTTCTGCCCTGATCATAAATCAAACATGCATAGAGGGAGTCCCACCTATGTGAAGGCGCCCTCTGGATCCTGGCGGGCACCTTAGGAAAGAAAGCCAGAGTCCAATTCCCTCCCACATGTGCTGCTCATCCCACAAAGCCAGCGTTACAGCCATGTCATCTCTTGCACGGTGAAAGGCCAAAAGGCCATAGCACAAGAGCATTTCAGCCACAAACACCCAGATCTGCTAAAGGATAGCTGAGTTATGTGGCATTACCTGATCAGCACAAATTTCAGTAGATACCTCAGTCTTCTGCCATGCCAATCCCCCACTGCCTTCCCCATCAGTATCAGTGGTCTCGATTCCTCATCACCTCATCTCCACAGCTTGGAGGCCTTTTATTTTTAAGCATTTCACTTAAGACCAAGTTTAGACCACAGCCACGGACTTGTACTGACAGAAATATAGGGTCGAATATGTCTTGGTAAGGAGGAAGAGAGACAAAAATGCATGGCTGGAGGGGCAGTAGTCTCTTAAAACTAGCTCTAGTGTTGGCAAAAATGTAACATGTACCATGGATTAAAATGATTTTTTTATTGTATGTATTTCATACTTACAGGCTAGATCTGATCACAGGTAAACAAACTAGAAGGATCTATTATTTATATGGTGTAATAAATATTTACATGATGTTCTGTGAAAGCTCCGGTTCAAGTCATATATACATCTGCCTTAAGAGGAGGAAATCAAAACAAACTGGGTTAAATCACCTTCTGTCACTGCATAAAAATGAAAAACGCCAGGGAATGAGCACCTAAAGCACAGGCTTATTCACTGAAATCATTTCTCTGCTCTTTCCTTATCAGATCCAATGAGTTAGAGAAAGCCACTTCCATCTGAGTTTCCTCAGGGCTTTGTAAACACATCCGTTTTCTCTCTACAGAGGCACAGGAGAGAACCTGGGTGTTAGGTGACAAAGGTATTTCATTTCTCAGCACTTCTCAGTTTAACCCACACACCACGACCTCAAGCTGGGCTTTGGAGCTACAGTTCCTGCAGTCTTGTGCCAAGCCCAGCTTCCTTCTATCCAGATGAGGAGTGAGATTGCTGTGGGCTCTTCGTACAGCTGATGGAGAGACAGCATTTGTGAGAAGGAGACCTGGACCCTGATGTTAGAGGTGATCTGGACACATCCATCTTATTCCCTGTGATTCAGGGGCTAGTTACTATGAAAATACAAGTGGACATGTCAGGTGCACTGAATATGATGAAGGATATTGCTCCACTAAATCACAGAAAGGGTAATTGTTTTACATCCAAGTTCTTCCTCCTCAGTCTCCTAATTAGATCATTACCTTGCACTCAGATACAAGTAGGAAAAGTCCATTTTTAAATCAGCTTCCCGTGGTATAAACAAGTCAGAGATGCAGGCAGAGGCAGCTGCAAACAGCATGATAAAGGGGCAGAGGGCTCGCTGGATATTAATGGCTTGTTGCTTGCAAATAACCCTTTCCCCAGAGACCTCGCTATGCTCTGCGTATTGTCTCTGCACAAGCTGGCAGCAAAGTGGAGGGTTTATTAAAAGAGTTACAAACAAGGTCACATTCCTTTAGGAGCTTCTCAGAGTTCCCAAGGCACTCAAGGAGGGGTCCAGCTGTTTGCAGGGGTTTCCCATTATGGTCAGAGACACAAGTTTCAGCACGTTTCCGATTAAAAAGGGATCCTGGCAGTTTTTCTCTTTAACATGACAGGGATAGGATGGAGTCCTTCACAGTAACGTTCCCTTCTCAGATGCTAAGCACATTCATGTAGACATGGACAGAAAGCATGCATTTGGCAGGGCATGGTGTGGGATGTCTGGCTCGGGGATCCCACACTACTCAAAAGCAGCACAAGGGTGGCTGGGCTGTGCAGGTGTTAAAGGGCTGCAGTGCCTTAATGCCTCAAACCACTCCAGCCGAGTACCCAACATACCTCATGTCTCTGCAGAATCCAAGAAACTCACTTTGAAGTGGACTTTATCTCCTCAACACTCCTACAGGGGTACATGATCTTGTTTTTCAAGGCAGAAGCAACAAAAAAATAAATGATTTGTCCCATTTTCTAGTGAAAGAGTCAGAAATATATACACTGCTGTGTTAGGCCAACCCTCCTCCCCATCTCTCCGTTTGTTAAGTCTCATCTGTAGAAGACGTGGATTTCTAAATTCAACCCAAATGTGCATTTTGTTCAGGAAAAAAAAAAAAAAAAAAAAAAAAAAAAAAAAAAAAGGAATTACATTTTTTGAACTGTTTTTCATCAGGAGAGGAAGATAGCCTTCCTCACCTCTGGAGCGAGTACGAGTTCTCCACTCATCCATACTTTGTGCTGCCTGAATAAAACTAAACACTGCAAACTTGTCCAGGACCTACTTCCCAGGGAAAGGCGCTTTGCCAAGGCTCAGGAGTGACACAAATCATCAGTCCCGTGAAATTCAAAAAGAATAAATCTTCCCTGTGCAGAACGTGGCTGGGTTCTGCCTTACGGGAACTGGATGCTGCCACAGAGTCTGAGTCACAGCCGTGTTTGTAAGATCAGCTCCTCACAAATGTTTGGGATCAAAGGCTGTCACGGAGCAACCCTCTCCATATCTCAGGGCTGTGGAAACGTGCAGAGAAATGTTCTCTTGCTGGGGAAAGCTTTGATTTATAAGCTGTGATGCTTTCACCTACTCCTGAAGGAACAGAGTTGCCTGCTGGGCTAGGCAAGCCCGTGGCAGGAGCACGATTTCTGGAGCAGGTTGGGGGACTCTGCAAGCCGCTCCCACAACTGCTAGTGGCAGCTGGGAGTGCAGCCCCCTCACTCTGGAGCTGCAAATGTATGCATGCCTATTATTTCTTGCAGCGCATCGTGGGGAAGCGCAGTGTGAATGTGCTTTTTACTGATTTGGGTTGCAGATGGATCCTACACCGGTTCCTCCTGTGGGGCCAATAGAGGAGTGATAATCGCAGCCACCTCCCCTGCATCGCTAGAGCTCTGTCCCGTTGGGGCAGCTCCCAAAAGATAGATGAAGGTAGGGCAAGCTGACGATAAGCAGAGACTGCTTGCAGCACTGGCAATGTCATCCTGAGGGAATCGGTGAGCTACTGATGAACACTCTTAGCAGACCTGGACAAACACCCTCAGATGTGGCTGGGATTTGAGAAATGGAGTATGGAGAGTTGAAAGACCACCAGCTCACTTGTAGTGATTTACCTCACACACACACACCCTACACCTCTCATCCCCAGCCTGGCAGGGCATGCAGCCAGCCCCTATCCCAGAAACATTTCCCATCCAAGCCATACCTGTCCATCCTCCACCAGCTCCCCCAGCAGCACCAGGCTGGCTTAGCCGATATCCAAGACTGCAGCAACTACAAACACACAGAGTTGCTCCTCTCCAACAACCTAATTATTTTTAGAGTAAGCCCACAGCTTAAAACCCTGCACTGGTTTTCATTTAAAAGCTGATGCTGAAGGAAGTAGCAGTACTGGGACGAGCACACATCTCAGTAGCAGGCTGCATGTTGCACTTTAGGACCCAACACCTTATTTCCTTGGGAAAACATCACACTTTGTAGAGTAGCCGTGCAATTCTGCTTCATACCTCACTGCTTGTTCTCTTTGCTACAGCTTTGCTCTCTGAGCAACACTGTCTTCCATCCCATTTTCTAGTTTCTCAGCCATTACAAGTTTCAGGACTTCACGCTTGGGCAGAGAAGAGGAAAACGTTACCTTTTGTGACTTTGATTCAAAATGAAAAGTTTTGCTTCATGCTGACACTCAAGAGCAGGTCCCAATGCTCATACTTCATCACCAGCGTGTGCCTCTTTCTGCACTCTCAGCAAGGACAAAGGAGGGGTGGTGTGCTCAGGTGTACAGTAGAAACCCATCAGGTTTCGCTGACTTATCATCTAGCAACAGAACCACCATCACACCAGTGTGTGCACCCCTAGGCCATCCCAAAAACCACAAGAAGGAGGTCTAGGCTAACCTGTCAAACGTATCTGCTTTGGCTTCTGCTCTCTGGAAACTGGGGGACAACAGGAGCACATCCAGAGACATATGTCACTTCAGGAGATGGGAGGTAGCTTGTTAAAGGACCATGACTCTCCTGACATGACTGAACCATGGCAAAGAGCAGAAGACCCCGAACTACTCCACTATGCTGCAATGCTCAGATTTTGGCAGTTACACAACTAAGGCACTCATCCTACTGCACAAATAACTCGACTGGCCTGACTCCACCTGTGGTCTCCTATTGACACCCATAATCTGCGTATCATATTTCCAAGCAGCCACTTCACATGCTTCCATGTGAATAACTTTTAACTCCTTAAGGGCACAGGATTAGCAGCTGGGAAGCCAAAGATCTCCAGATACAGCTGAACAGATACCAGCACAGGCAATAGCAGCCCCTCAAGCTTCCCTTCTGAAGTCCTTCCCCCTCAAGAGGCAATTCCTTCGGGAAAGGGGTTAATCCCCTCTTAACCCTGCAGGAAAAGATGGTGAGGAATGCTGACCACAGGATTCTTCACTGCGGACACATGGTCTCTCTGACACTGCCCGAAACACTAAAGCTCATTTCACGTTGGCTCAAGAACAGACAGTTCTAGTGAATGTTTTGAAGTTTATCAATCTTTAACATATGAATGTGAGAGACTATGATAGCCTGGGAGTAAAGAAGCTCCTTGAAGGCACTGTAAGTCAACCGTAACATGATGCAACTTAACAGCTTGCTTTTTGAATTCTCACCCCTTGATTTAACTTTTATTAACATTTAAACATGATGTCAAGACTTAGCCACATCTGCTGCTAATACACACCTCCATAGTATAGATAGAGGGTATGGACCACCCGGAGGGCAGAAAATTGAACAAGAAACTCAAGTGTATAGCCCCATGATTTTGCCAAAAGTCTGCAGCCTGCTAACTTGGCTAGGGCATCTATCTGAACCTCAGTTTGGTGCTCATGATGAAGCTCACCCCTGGCTAACGAAGCACCACACATCAGGAGCACCGCAGTGGCAGGTTGCATGTACCAGTCCTGCCTTTCCTGCATGGGTTCTGTGCCAGCAGCACGTGATGGCAATAAATGAAACCACCCTGCCCAGCTCAGTGGGCTCTGCCGAGCCATTCCCCTGCTTACCAATCATGGGCATCCCTAGGTTTTGGTACGGGCACTCCAGGCTGCCTCCTTGTGTCCTTCCAAAGACAGCAGAGTAAATGGCTATCACCATGCTCTTCTTGCAGCTCAGCCGCAGCTTGTCGTCTTCACAGGCTACTTTACTCTTGTACTCGTCTGGAAGGAAACAAACACTTAATTACTCAGCTGATCCAGAGGCAGGCACCCAGCACAAAGGGAGCCTTATCACCTCCCCATGGCGTGAGCTTGTCAGAGGCAGCAGTGATTTTGTGCATGCATCCAGAGGTGCACATCTGCTGCCAGAAGCCCAGCCTTACGACTGCGTTTGCTAGAGTAGCAGGGATCATTTGCATTATGCATTCTCTCTCTGGCATTATCAGCACCTTTAATGAATGCTGTTTAATCTACCCCATGTGAGTTCCAGTAAATTGCCAATAATTTCATTTTGCAGGCATGTAAGTGAGGCATGGCAACTGAGTGATTTCCCTGTGGTGATACTAGAAGTCTGTGGCATGGGAAAGTAAAGGCACAATTTTAGGCACTTTACTCATCCACAGATCAGCACTTCGTGTGCCAAGTGTTCATTCTGCATTCTGCCTCCCAAATCCTTCTTGAAATGGACAATCCAAACCACAAAATCCACTCTTGCTTTCGTAAGCCTGGTGCACACAGAGCAGTCACTCAGTTTACATCTGTCAAAGAGACTAGGCGATTATTTCACAAGAAATCACAACATTCCCTTCTCTTTACTATTATTATCTGTATTATGGGAACCCCTAGAGGTCCCAACCTAGAATAGGTCCTCCCCACGTATGTCTGCCAACACACCACAGAAGATAAACACTAGTTTGAAGAGCTGAGTCTTAATAGCTAGAGACCTACAAACGGGAAAAAAAAAAAAAAAAAAAAAGACAAAGAAAACTGATGTGGCATGTCTAAGGTCACCCCAGCTGACCCAGGGCACAGCCACGAATATAACTTCAACCTCCCCAGTCTCGGTAGTGTCTTTCCATTTGATTACATTATTTACCACTAGAAATGTAGCCACAACAGGCCAAAGACTGCTCTCGAGCCCCAAAGCCAGCTGGTATAGCTCACCTTGCATTCACAAAGCATTCACAAAGCATTCACAAAGCATTCACTCCTCCATTCCTCCCCACTGCAAGGTGCTGCATCCAAATCACCTAATGGGAAGGGTCCCTGACCCGTGGCAACCTCCCTGGCATGATCAGTCATCATCTGAAATGCTGCTGGTTGTCCCAGGTCAAAACGGTGCCACAAAGCATGCTAATGACTAACAGTGTAGGTAATCATCAGCCAGTGCTTGCAGCTGCCCCTGGCCCTGTATTTAGCATAGACACGAGTTTTGTCTCTCCGTGTCACTGTTTCTCTAGGCCTGATATCACCACTATTAAATATAAACATATATATTTACATATGTGTGTGTGTGTGAAGATTTCTGCAAAATCCATACATATCAAACCACTTAATAACTGAGAACACAAGATAATAATTACATTGCAGTTTAATGCTTAAGTGTTTACACCATGGCAGCTGTGACATAATGGGACATTTTTGTCTGTATTGTAACTATAGGTCCAAGAATCATTTCTTCCTAATGGGAGCTGGACACAAATGTTCCACCAAAGTTGAATCGCAGAAGAATTTAGGTTGGAATACTCCTCAGGACACCATCTGGTTTAACTCCTGCTAACAGCAGGGCTAATTTCTGCATTTGATTATTTTTTTCAGAAGAAATGACATGAAGGAAACACATATTATACCAAAACAGACATACGATGATTTAAAATAAACGTCTGAGAATAAATGACTCCTTATGCTCAGCTGGGAAATTCCTACTACAAGCTAAAAAACAGCTCCCTCAAAATATCCTATTACCTGGTGATCAGAGCATCCACCAGAGCATGGAAACCACTCACAGACCAGGTGACAATCTTAACCCTAGACACTGGTTATTTGGGTATGCAATCTTCCTTCTCCCTCATCAGCTTTGTACAAAAATCTCTTAAAAAAAGAATACTTTTCATCCCACTGCAGAAAAACTTTCAAACCTCCAAAATATTTAAGGATGGGAAAACACTTTCTCATCCAGCTCTACTCCCTGTAGATGAAGACAGACTAAAGACCTATCTCATGGAGAGAATATGACTGTTTGAAGAACACAGATCCCTCAGCAGTGACAAATCCACAACCAGGTCAGTGTATAGAACAGAGACAGGGCAGGAACAGAAGCTCTTTTTAACATCAGAGTAAGCTCAGAAAGGGGATACCTCATACAGATGGAAAGAATCAGTCAGCCCATAGTATCTGTGTAGGTATTTCAGCCACTATCACCACAAGGAGATCTGAATAATATAATGAATATACTGAGTTAACTTCATTTCTAGTTGTCTTCCATAGGACTTTTGTTTCTTCTGGGAGGGAAATGGGACCAGAGCTTTAGTGTGGATAAAAGTAAAAAGGGCATAAAACAGTGCAATAGGACAAACTACATGGCTGAAGCGGCTGAAATACGAAATAGTTGATTAACTTTAGAAAAAGATCGATTTTGACGTCTCTAAAGAGCACGTGCCATGGTCCCCTGTGAGGGTCTTATTTCTTACAAGGCAGTAACTCAATTTCCTCTTCTGATTCAGTTATTATTAGCTACTTCTCCCAATTATCAAGTATAAGTGATTGCTTTACCACATGTCCTGTGGACCCACATAAGGTCCCTAAAATACCGATTAAATGCTGTTGACTGTTCAAAGTCAGAGTTTGGAAATTTCACTGGAGTTCTATGCAGAAGTCACTGGGATGCACAGCCATTCGCATCTCTGCTGACAGCCAGCACCAAAGCTCTGCCTCTCACATCTGTAGTTCCTACCCTTGGAGCTGCTCCAGGAAATCATGTTCAGAGCTGGTGGGGGGAGCTGCCTGATGGATGGCTCAAAATACAAAGCCAGGGCAGTGAGTCTGACCGTGCACTCCATGGGGACTAGTGTAGTTTATGGGTGATGTGCTGTTGGCATGATGCTATGTGGAGTCAGAGGGCCATGACATCTGAAAGAGATGCCACCTCCTCGTGGGCACTGACTTCGGCCTTAGGAAACACCTAGTGGAGCTGCTGGTCACCAGGGTCATGAATACTTGGTTCTGGATGAGTCTAGGCAGGTTAGAAGTGCAGTTGCCTGGGCTGTCACTGATGAAAAACACAGCTTTCTTAAAAGTTAGAATGAAAGAAGAAAAAATAAAGGATGAAGTACCCAGTGGTATTTCAGACTCCCCAAAATTTCCCATAAGCTTGATCACTGGAGAACAGATGCTCTCAGTGTTTCAGGGCAACCTGATAGAAATCTGGATAAACAAACCGATAGAAAGTGATGTTACAGAGGACACAAGCCTCTGAAAGCATTTTCTGCTTCATAGCATTGCCACCTCCATCTTAGCCAGGATGAACTAAAGCCAGCTGTCTTTCATCCAGACACTGATGGCTCCCAGGCATTGGGCAGTGGTAAGGACTGTGATTGATGCAAAGAAAATAGAGAACTAAGCATCACCCATACATTTACTGGTACTTCAGCCCATAATAGCCTTATATAAATATTGAAAAGAATCGAGGCAGCGTAAGTGACAGAAGAGATCTGGGACTGGGAATGAATCTGCATTTTTCTCTCTCACTCTCCCAAGCAGGACTGGCCTCCTACAGATCAGTCACAATCTGGTCCTAAGCCTGCTCTAACTGTTACAGTCTGGATATAATTCAGTCCAAATGCAAACATTTGTATTAGTGGGTTTCATGTTTCACCCTGAAAAATTAAACACGCTTAAATGGCCTAGGAAAGGTGGCAGTGATATTCAGCAAATGGCTTACTCAACTCTAATCCCCCATGCAGTCATTTGTAGGGCAACAGAGATTTACCATGATTAAGATATTTGCTAAGGATAATATCCCTTTTATTACTGCCTGTTTTCAGAGACACTGGCTTAAATATAACTCGACAGAGAGAAACCAAGGAGGGAACAGCTGCAGGCTTTTCTAGACACATTTTAAAGGTCAATATATGACATGATTATAACATAGCTAGAACAATCGAGGGAAAACAATTATAAATGTTTCTAATGGAAAAATTGGCTCTCTCAAATAGCAAAGAGAACAAGACCCATTGTACTTACAGGATGTGTGCAAGAATACTAAAATATTGACCTGTAGTAAATAAATTTACCCAGTGACTTAATGACATTTTCATCTATGGTCCATGAAAATTTTCTGAATGATCATGATTGGGAAGCTCAAAACTAAATTCATTTGGCTCGGTCTCTGAAAGATCTTAGAAATAAAAGTTTCTAAAACCATTTTGCATCTAACAAGCTGATGGAATGCCTTGTCTAAAATTATATTTTTAAACAGAACTAGTAGTGGAAAAATTTTAGGAAATTTTGCTAATTAACATACATATGGTTCGCATAATCAGTGCATAATAGTTGACCTATTTCCCAGATCAAAGAGCTGGAAAGACATGGAAAAATTAATTTGTGGAGGGGCCCCTGGTGGAGCAGGCTGTCCCCCTGCAGCCCAGGGGTCCCACATGGAGCAGATCTCCACAGTGCAGCCCGTGGAGGAGCCCCCGGTGGAGCAGGTGGATGTGGCCTGGAGGAGGCTGCGGCCCATGGAGAGCCCCTGCAGGAGCAAGCCCCGGGCTGGAGCTGCTGCCCGTGGGGGACCTGTGCTGGAGCAGTTTGCTCCTAGGGGATGGACCCTGTGGTATGGACCCATATGGGAGCAGTTCTTGAAGAGCTACTGCCTGTGAGCAGCCCCCGCAGGCTCAGTTCGGGAAGGCTGGCATCCCGTGGGAGGGACCCCACGGAGCAGGGGCAGAGAGGGACCCTGAAGGAGTGGTGGAGACAAAGTGTCAGGGACTGACCACAGCCCCCATTCCCTGCACCACACATAGGGAGGAGATGGAAAAGGGTGGATGGGGGGGACATGGTTTCAGTTTGCTGTTAGTTCTCACTGCTCTACTCTGTTACTGGTGGACAATAAAGTACATTAATCTCCTTTATGCTGAGTCTTTTTTGCCTATGATGGTAATTAGTGTGTGATCTCCCTGTCCTTATCTCAACCTACCAGCTTTTTTTTTTTTTTTTTTCATTGTGTTTTCTCCCCTTGTTCTGTTGAGGAGGGAGAGTGAGAGAGCAGCGTGGTGGTGCTCAGCTGCCCATCGGTGTGAAACCACCACACTGCTTCTAGCATTCAATACCTTTTGGGGTCCGTTTTTCCTCTCCCTGCCTCCTGATTACTGACCAAAGGGGATTGTATTATTTTCTCTGTACATTTTCTGTTGCCTTTTAGCAACCACCACAGATGGTAATCATGAGTGACCTCCCTGTCTTCAGGACATCCAACTATTCCACCAACACTAGTCCTATTTTCCTTTAATGATCAATGAACTTTAAGCAGTGGTTAGCATTGATGTACAAATAGGGACAGGACAGCATAGGGACAGCTCTCTTTTTCACACAGCCACTCCCCCCACAAGAACAGTGTTAAGAGCAGGTACATCTCCCGTGCACTGTGTCACTCTTCCTACCCACATCTCTACCTGCACCTATCAGTGCTTGAACCACCGTCAGCTAAAGCAAGTTGCTTAGGGCCATGTCCAGTCAAGTTTTTAATATCTCCAAGGACTGAAACTACACAATCTGCTTGGGCAACCAGTTCCAGTAATCTTGTTGACCATCTGAAAGATGAGTATAGCTAGTATCTGTTAATATCTCTTCTGGGAGAATCGAAGTGATAAGTCTCCAAGAAAAGAAACATGACAGATGTCCCTAAGCAGCATCTGTGAACAAGACTGCCTGTGCAACCAGACTGCCTGTGAACCATTCAGCTTGCAGATACCCATTCAGTACTCTTCCTCATAACATGTGAAACTCATTTCTACTTGTATATATTCCTGTTTTCCCCCATAATCAGCAAATTTCCAGGATCTGTGGTACATCTTCTGTAAGAAAGAGAATTCTTTGAGTGCATGTAGATCTAAGTTGATCCTCCCAAAATTAAAATAGATAAGCTCATCTCAGAGCAGGCAAAGGTGCGTTGGACAGCTTCCACTGACTCCTGTACTCTGTGACGAAGGCAGTTGGACTAAAAGGGTATCTGCCCGTTGGTGCTCCCCTTCACACCTTTTCCCCTCTCTCTTATTACAGTGTTCTTGTATTTATTTACTGTTCATTTTATGTAAGCATTTGTTTCCTGAGCCTTTCTTACTCTTTAAAGATACAAGCAGATTCTGGCCTCTAAGTCCCCAGATGTAAATAGGTCAACATGGATCAGAAAATCCTAACAGCTTCAACTGCCTATTGTTTGGAGCACGGCACATTGCTCTGGCTCCTTGCTTTTAGTTTTCTTCTGGTTTCCTTTCATTCATGAGAGATGCACCTCATATCCTGGGTTTCAGGACTTCCCCCAGCATCTGTGTCAACCTGCTACTAATGAGAACTTTTCATTCATGTCAGGATTTGAAGAAATCCATATCAACCAAGTCAGTATTTCCTTAGGCAGATTTGGCTGGAGAAGATCTTTCCAAGCCAGCTAAGATTTCTATAGTCCTCAGGTACAGACTCTCCTCTGACTCCCCCACAAACATTTAAACTGTGGATGATCTGGTCATTCCCTCATTTCAACATTCACAGTCTTTGTTATTTGGACCCTTTAATTTGGAGCATAAGTACGTGAGAATATCACAAACTGGTACATTTTCAAATAAATATCTTTTAACATCATTTAAGTTTGAACTTCCCTTTGAGAAACTTGTTTTGAAGATGCTCTAATATAACTTTTAAATATTGAAGTTTGCTGCCCTCAATGGCCTGGAGCACACCACTTACTTCTGCAGAAGCTAATCTGAAACTCAGAAAGGTGCAGCGTGGATGACAGTCCAGTTATACCAAATAGGCTGTTTGCCAACTTCAGAAGTATCCTGAAAACTCAAAACTGCTAAGTTCTGGAGGTCTGAAACTGTTTCGACAAGTAAGAAGATTGTTCTTTGTAAATGACCTTGTCAGATTCCTTTAAAATTACGAGTCTGATGCACCCATCCAATTTGCAGTGTTTAAGAGGAGCCTTTCCCCACTGTCACTTTCATTAGTCTGAAGTAGTTGTCTTTTTGTATTCTGCTCCACAAAGTCTGGCAGTGTTGCAAATTAACTGCTACATTTCATTTCCAAAGTTGAGTTCTGATGCACCTAGCTGCACTTTCCTGCTGGACAGAAGTGTATGGTTATCTAAAGAAGAACAGAGCATTATTGAAGTATATACACTAGGCTGCAAGACGAGAGTTAAACAAAACCCTTGGGAGCCAGGGATGAATTTAATTCTTGTCCCACTTCTCCCACTAATGAATTTGGGCTAATTCTCTGAAGTAAGCATTCAGTCAAATGGCTTTTCTTCTGTCTGACCCTCTGTCTTGCCATTTATTAGTCCCCATTCGAATGACTTGAGAACCCACTGGCTAAACTTCAGCAAAATGTGCCAGAAAAAAATGAGGTGACAGAGGCAGTTTAAGGCCCTATATGTTTTGTAAAAACTGGTAGACAGATACAGAGGAGAGCCTAATTAGTGCCAAAGCTGTTGGTTATTGTTGCACTGTCCCACCAACCAACCTGCATGGATGTAATACTCAGCTTGGCTATGTACATCTATGTATGTAATACCCATGGCTATAGATCTGGAGAGCTACACCATAGGAGGTAAAATAGAAAGCATTGTGAAAACTTTTGCTACTGCAATGAAAAGATGGAAGGGATGCACCAAGGAAAAAAATTACTTGAATATGTAAATAAAAAGACTTCATTAGTTCAACTGCTTGCGGCACTTTTGTTCATCTTTTCCAGTGATGGTGTAAATATTACTATTAAAATAGCTGGAAGGGAGAATTTAGTCTTTTATATCATAAAAAGTCTTCTCCAAATGTCAAAATAATGGTGCTAATAATTCTAACATGGGAACATTAAAAGGATAACTGATTCATACTTTTGCATAAAATCCATGGGGTTGCCTAGAGCATAAAACAAGGGAAAATGAGGCCTACTAGATTAAAAACTGGTCTGCTGGTTTCCTAAATAATTAAACACACAGCATTCCCTCAATGGCTTTGTCTAAGAAGGAAAAATGTAGCTGGAAGAAATGCACAGTTACCAAATCTCCCAAATTCCTGTAAGTCTCAATGCCACAGAAATCTTAGCTCTTGGATATCCCAGCTCTTGGAGACATGATTAGGTGACAACCTCTGGTGCTATTTAAGTAGTCAGAAAAGCAAAAGTAACTGTGAAGAGCTTGATGTGCCAGTAGTATGATAAAAAGTTGAAAATATCAGTAAATTCCTGTTTTAAAAATGTATCGTAAATCTGAAAACCAAATGTGGGACTGATATGGAAAAAATATTCACAATATTGGAAAGAATTCATTACAATGTGTCTATCCCAGTACTTTTCAGATTTACTTTTCCCTGTATTTTTTTCCATTTTTTTTACTTGAGTAGAGCAACTGATTTATATTTTCTGTCTTGAATAACTCCATATACAGGACTCCCTGCAGAAGGCCTGCATGAATTTACCTCTCTGTTCTGCTTCTTGCTCTGTGAGACCAAAACACATGGTTTAAACTGTGGCTTCAATATAACAGATCCAAACTTTCATAAAAGTAAATGTTTGCAGCATTTCAGTTGGATTTATTAAGCATATTGTTACTGGGATATGCTTTCCTTGTCCCGTGTGCCAGAAAACTCACCAGAAAATCTTGAAATCTACCATCCAAAGCTTGACAACTTCTATCACAATTGGACCGTGCTGAGACTTGGATTTAGGGCTTTCATTCTCAAAAACCTGGGCCCTGGTTCCCCCATGTTTAAACACCCCAAGGGCCCAGCCTTGCTTTTGTGAGGAGAAGGCTCCCAGATCACTTTGTTTCACACAATGTCACATCTGAAGCACTGTCCACATCGCAGCCTCCATCCTCTGCCCAGGAAGGTATCACTGGCAGTAAGAATGCCCAAGGATGGGCTGCATTTCCTGAAACCTGTTGTGCCTCAGGGCAAAGGCTACCAGGTCCTTTTGGCAATGCCATCTACTCACCCATCTCTGCAAAGAAAAATGACAGAGTATCCTTTTCTTGTCCTTCGCTGAAAATCCACAGCTTAAAAGGGTTTAAAGGGTTTTCATTTTTCTTCCTTTTTTTTTCTTTTTTCCACGTCCAACCTCTCAGAAAACTTCAATGCCAATGAACAAAAGACATCTGTAAAAGTCACAGCCTATGATGTATACAGTTCAGGCAGAATGGAAGGGGGAAGCCATGAGAATGTATTTTTCAGTGGTCCACATCTGGATACTGGAGGTCTGACCCAGCAAACTTTATATCCACATCCTGCTCATCACCACCTCTCTGTTCTCCTTTTTATCAGGCCTGACTGAGGAGTTTGAAGGAGAACTGGGATCTTTATTTTTTTATTATTTATTTTTTTTAACTCTCCCAGGTCAGCAGCGGTTTCCTTCTCTTTCCTCTACTCACACATGTTGGGGGCAGCAACTGACAATAATCTCAGCACTCACTGACAATGAAATCACACGGTCCTCTTAATCCTGCTCCTGACAGTCAAAGGATTGCTGTGCTACAGAGACAGGGCTATTGGACAGCCACTGAAAATCTCTGTGCATCAACGGCTTAAAACAATAGTAATCGTTAGCATTAACATTTCTCTGACCCAGATCACTGATGGATCTGTCCGCTGTTATTTATAGCATTCCTTTATTTACATCTTTTCATCACTACGGAGTTTGCTGCCTGAAGTTTTATTGCCCTTATAAATTTACCCTCCCTGCACCATCTTAACAGTTTTGAACTAATACAAATAAGCAAGAGCAAGCTGATGAATGCAGGAGGTAAAAGACCTATTTTACTGCCTCAGTGGCTGGGCCAGAAGGATGTGCCATTTTAACAGCCCACACTCCGCCGCACTGCTTTAGAAAGCCTGGCCCACCAAAAAGCCAGGCAGCGAACAATACAGTGAACTTCTCCTGCCACCAATAAAGCTGTCTTATGAAGGAGATTAATGCTTTTCTGAAAGGGTTGATAACTACTGAATTACCAATCTATGCCAGCACTAAAATCAATCACCAGTGTTAAAGGGACCAAGGATATATTCAGGTCCCTCTTTGCTCTCATCTGCAATTTCTACAAAGATTCTGTCTTTCCATGGCATGCTGTTCTTGCTCACAGCATTTGCAAATTCTGCTCAGAGAGTGAAAGCTTTAAGGATGTGTAACAAGACCAGGCAGTCACCGAATTTATCAGAAAAGATAATCCTCAGCCCAGAAAAGTCAGTGGCAAAGCTCGCACTGAAGTCAGTATTGTAGGAACAGATCACACAGAAATTAAAAGGCACACAAGATGCATTCACTGCAGTCCTACATCTTCCTTCCATAACGTCCTTCCCAAACTTTTCAGTTAATCCATTTGAAAGGTGAGAGCAGACCCAACCAATTCCCCAGGACATAAAAGGCAGCTTCAACTTCACCAGCAACTGGGAATCACCACCATGGAGGACAGCCCATCTGATAGGCTGCAAACTTGAAGACAACATTTATTTTTATCAGAATTTTTATCAGAAGATCTAGTTAGAATTAATTCCTAATCGATTTCAAAATTCAATTGCCTTCTAATTAGAATTGACTCGTGCTGTTAAAAAAAAAAAAATAGAGTTTTCTGAGTAAGATTTTGGCAAGAACATCAGGATGGGCATTTCCAAGTTTGAAACAGTCATTGCAGTTCACAAGAATTAACTGGACTTCTTAAATTAGAATTAAATCTATGGTGGAGAGAATAAATGCCTGCTCTGTTATAAACGTTTGCCCAGGTCAATTTTCAGCACAAAAGTTTCCCCATAAATCAAAGCTACAGGCCCTGAACTAGAACAAAATGACCTCCCCCCAAGCCCTTTCCTCCTCCTACCCCATAAAAACTTTTGGCACTTTACCCTTTGCCAACAAATGCAGGCTTCCCAGATGCATTTCTCAGAGCCTTGTGCCTTTCACAAATACGTTCTTGTATTGTTACAGGGGGATTTGAGCTGCAATTGGAGACCGGGTCACAATCTAGGCTTTCTGAAACTTCAAAAGGTTTTAAGCTTGTATTTGTGAATAGAAGGGAGAGCAGCAAAGCTTGGATTTACACTTTGCTACATGACGATGAACACAGGGAAGCCTCACACTCATTGGCCTCCCATTATCACACCCAGCTGCTCCAGCCAGCACTTTAAAATTAAATAAAGACAATAATAATTAAAAATAAATGAATAAATGGATGGAGGGTCTGTCTACCAGAGTCCTTGAATTCATATGCTAAAATAGTAACCGCCTGATAGGAAAGAGGGAAATGTCACTAGAGTGTCACAGGAGGCTGCAGCTCAGGCCATTCAGAGCTGAGAAGGGGACAGTGCATCAAGGACAGTGTGGCAGTGGCATCTCGTGGGTGCAAAGGAGACCAGGAAAAGGTAACATGAGGGGAACTCAGAGGGGAAGTCACAAAAGCAGCGTTGAAGCCCTCTCTTCTCTCCGTAGCATTGTCAGTGAATGGCCACCCAAACAGATCTCATCCTAAATAATCCTTTAGCAGAGAGAAGCATGCATTTATGCCTTCATTTTGTCCAGGAGCACTGACACTTTTGAAATAGAAGGCCAAAAAGAAACAACCACAAAAGTCACCATGGGCAAACAGATGCTCTGCAGGGACAGTTTGATCCCTGCTCCTACAACAGCCAGAGCAGCAACCAACCTGGTAAAAAGCTGCAATGTCATTGCTGAGGCACAGTAAGATGACATTATTTCTTTAGCATGATTTGGGCAGCCCCAATGATTCTCTTCCCAGCCAGAATCAGATCTTGCAGTCCCTCTGGAAAGTCAGGCACATAGCAAATATTTCCTAGCTTACAATAACATGCAATCTGTCTCTGAAGTAGGGGGATGAACAAGCACTGAATTGTTTAAATAATATTGGTGAATCCAGATTTCAGTTAGAGGGAATTCATGTTAGACCAATTAAATAGTATGTCAATTCCCTGTAATTATATGTTCCTGCAGCCTGCCCGGTAATTATACTTAATGGGTCTAAATCAAATCAGCATGTTACCTGAGAAATAATTGGATTTGTGTGCAATTTTTTAATGATCCTGAAAGGTACCCTGGAGAATGAAATCCTCTGTGTGCTCAGGGCCTGACCCTAGGCTTTGGTGTGCTTTGGACATAGATCTCAGGCTGCCTCAGCCCTGATAAATTAAATGTGCCAGCTCTCTGGCACTAAGGCCAACTGGCATGGAAGAGCCTGCAGCCATTCTCACGAATTTTGTTAGCCTCTAAAACAAGGTGGCCACATCCAAACTTTCAATTGGAAACTATTCCTGGCCAGCGCTAAAGCCCAGATTGGGCCTGGGAGTTGGGTTGGCCTGCTTGGTCTGGCCCTCAACAGAGGTTTAATAACATGAGTGATGGAAATCCTGTGCCCGCAGCAGCTCTCTGGCACTCTTTGAGGATCTGTCAACACTAGCAAAGCACAGCTTCAGGTTTCACTGCCGACAGTAACATCTCCCAGCCTTGTCCTGCAGGGACTCCTTGGGAGGGCTCTGTTGGGCCTGTAGGTACCGGGATGATTTACAAAGGAACATCCAAGATTAGAGGCACAAGTCATAGATGTGCTCTGCTGAGACCTGTACTGTACTTATGAGCATCTTCCCAAAAGGCTGGTGCACATTTGAAACTAAAGCCCACATGCAGTGGGAAAAGAAACAAAAAGCTAGGCCCCTATATACTTTGTTGAACCTTGGCCCTCAAGCCACGTAGAAGCAAAAAATACGTCTCATTTACCCCAAGCTGACAGGGGATTGCATTGATCATTTCTGATCTCGTTAACAATCCTGTACCTTAGAGTTAAAAGTATACACACAGAGTGTATTTATTTACAAGCAGAGAGAATACACAGGACTGCCAAACTTCTGCCATTTAAAAGCAGTCCCAGGCACATATCTGAGTCCTGTACATGCAGATGAGTGCTCCCTAGACCCCAGCTCCAGCCATTGGATCACAAGGGACCAGGATTAACTCAACACTTCCCAAAACACACAAGCTATTGAATTTCTTACTGTTTCTGGTTAAGCAAGCACCGCTTAAAGTTTCCAACCTTTGGAAAGCAGTCTCCGCCATTTGGAAAATGTGTGGTTTTCAGTTTCAGCATGATATACTGTTCTTCATCTCCTTGGAATTCTGCCCATGAGGAACCAAAATAGCACCTTGCCTTGTGAATGAACCCCATACAGCCAGTGAGCATTGAAACCATTAAATTTCAAATGCAATGTAACATCAGAGGCATAACTGCAGTGACAGTGGCTGGAGGGGATAACTGCACCATGTAGTTATTCTTCAGCAAAGGTACAAGTAAAGGCCACTAACTTCAATGTTGCTTTCTTTCAAGAAAGGCTTTCTTTTTAGGTAACTGAATCTATTCAGGGGCCTTTTGAGGCTCCAGAATGAATCTGAAACTGGGAGGGCTTGGGCATCCTTTATTTATATTAAAGATGTCCTGTCCAAACTCTGGAGGCCTCTTCCCAAAGTGTCTTTCATACCTGTATGTAGGAAAACTCACATTTCTTCTTCCTAGGTGGGCATTTTGCCATGCTTCATTAGCATGGTCACATCAGGCTCCCTCAATAGGCAAATATTTAGAGGACAATTCAGACTTGAAGTGGCTTCTTATTACAGCACTTCAGTCATGTATAATGTTAAGAATGACAAAGCCAGGAACAGAGGCATAGTCCAAAAAATTGCACACATCTTTTGATAAAATAATGGATCAAAGCATGTGGCAGGCAGTGAGCTCCTGAAAATGACCCTCAGGTAGTCTTCAGTTACAGTTATGGGTGCTCGGGCTTTCTGGAGCAACGCTTCATGAGACCACAGCTTTGGGGATCAATTCTTAAGCATGAAGACCTACCACTGAATTTATTTATAGCTCATAAACAATACTCAAGTACTCAATACTCAAAAGAGACAACCAAAATCTCTCTGTGTTTTTCATTCTGTGGACCCATCCTTACCAGTCTTCTCATTAACATTCTCCTAGCAGAAGGGTGGAAAGACATGATTATCAGACTCAAACAAGCATTGGGCTCTTTTTCTGAGACTTAAAATTAAAGCACTGGATCATCAAGGAAAGGTTGAATGTGTCCTGGTATCTCTGTGCAAGGCTAATCCTCACGTATTTCAAACTTTGTTATTAATCCAGTGGGTTCTGATTAAAAGTTTGCTCAGTGAATAACAGTTTCTGTCAGGTTACCCTGTTTTACCCTACAAAATTGGAGCTGTCTGAAAAAAATAATGTCTTGGGGAAATGTTTTCAAGCAACTTCCCCTGCTCTCTTTCAGGAAAATCACTTACCCAGCACACACACAAACTCTTTCTTTCCTAGCATAGCTGTAATTAGCAAAGAATGCCAAGCCATAAATATTTATGCACAGATGGGATCCTGAAGTGCCTTCAGAAGTTCAGCATGGGCCCCAATAGTCAGATTTCTCGAGTGAGCTTTGATACAAAACCTCCAGGTTTATGAGGACTTGTCAGAACACCCTGCTAATCGCTCCTGCTTCACAGAGATGCGCTTCTCAACTAACAAGGGATGTTCCAATCACTCACGAAAACCCCACAGTAAGTGCAGGTGCTTCATTACCTACTTTTCATTTGAATTCCTCACAGATCCTGCCAGATCCCTTCATTTCATTCGCACAGGTCTCTACGTGCTGGGGCAAAAAGTCTCTGCAGCTCAGTTTTTGGACGTTTTTGCTGTTGTTTCAAAGCCTTTCAGAAAGCAGATATGTTTTTCTTCCCTGTGCAAACTTTTTTTATATATTTTTCCCCAAAAAAAAAATAATTTGCTGATGTGATGCTGGAACCACATTATTTATGTCATTGAAAGGGCTTGGTCTGAAATGTCTGGACTAATAATAATGTCAGGGTCTATTCTCTGTATGAAATCAGTTTTCACCAATAGACCCGATCTGTCTCCAAACTAATGTGCCTGCTTCCAAATTGCTCAAGGAATCATGCTGAATCCCCCAGCAGAGCCAGGAATTGGCCAAGAAACTGTTGGTTGTCCCACTCCGAAACCACACTCCTCCGCAGCATGCACAATTGCACTCCCAGTACCCAGACACTGGCCCCATTTAATTTAAACACAGCTAATGAGATCCCACAAAATACAGGTTAATGTCACCCAGCCTGATCTGGAAGCAATTAAAAGCTGGATTGTGGCATGGTGTGGGCAGGTGAGTTTCTCATTGCTCAGCTCTCTTAACTGTCTGCCTCAGGCACCTGAATCCAAAATCTTCAACCACCAAGGCTGCCACTACAGGCAGAGAGGGGATAAGTCCCAGTGGGACAAGAGGGGCATCCCAGATCACGGAATGGTTTGGGTTGGAGAGGACCTTAAAGCCCATCCAGTTCCAGTCCCCTGCCATGGGCAGGGACACCTCCCACCAGCCCAGGTTGCCCAAATCCCATCCAACTTGGCCTTGAACACTTCCAGGGGCACCCACAGCTTCTCTGGGCAGCCTGTTCCTATGCCTGGAACCGGATAGGAGCTGAA
Organism: Aythya fuligula; assembly: GCF_009819795.1. NCBI lineage: Eukaryota > Metazoa > Chordata > Aves > Anseriformes > Anatidae > Aythya > Aythya fuligula. The sequence continues at coordinate 112,064,434 of NC_045561.1, read as the reverse complement.
GCAGCCCCCTCACTGCCGACAGCGTTGCAGGGCAGCATGAGCTAAGCCTTGGCAAAGGTTTCCACTGGCACCTGCAAAAACAATCTGCACCACAGGCTGCCAGCAGGATGGGAAGAGATGGAGCAGTAGCATAAGAGCAGTGCAACAAGTGAGGGGGAGAAGGGAAATGCACAGCACCCAGGGGTTATGTTACACTGAAAATAAAGGTGGAAGGGAACAAAAAGTCCCAGAAGGTCTCGCTGGCAAGGATGAAGCACAAAATTGTTTTGGTCTTGCCAGAGCAAACAGATTTGATGGAGAGATACTCACTTGGCCTGCACTTGTACCACACGAGGAGGTATTTGCCGGTTCCAGGGCACGGATCTGCGCCAAACAGCCGGCTATTGACAAGGAACTGGCAGCTCCGTCTGTCCTGGCACTCGTCCAGCATCTTCTGCAGCAGGGGATGCACACAGATGCGCACAAGAGACAGAAAAATGAAAGCACTTCAGTATCTCCCAAAAGGATCGTCAAATGCAGACAAGCCGGAGAAGGGCATGGCAATCCCTGCCTCCTTAACTGGCTCCAGCAATAATTGTATTACCCAGCTTAACGTGACGGGTACTAAAGGAACCAAGCGATAAAAGAGAGGAGTAAAGCTTGCACTGTTTTAATGACTGTCATTTCTTTTCCTTTAATGCATGCAAAAGGAGCCGGTCACAGAGATTTTGAAACATTCACATGCAATTTAATTGTAGTATAAGGCAGTACCAGCAGCATGTCCCAGGAAAAGCGTGACAATTAAAAACAGAGGCCCAAGCTCTGCCCACACCGTTCTGCTTTAGATTCCTCTAGAGAATCACAGTTTCAACCACAGGTTTCAAAGGAGCTCTCTTCTTGGTTATATGAAAGTTCTGGCAATAGCTGGTATTCCAATAATTAGTCGTTGTGGTGGGAATGCTGTTACATAGCCAACTGAGTCGGTTTTTAATAAGGCTCGCTCCTCTTCCCCATGCCTTTTGCTTTCCTTTTAGCTCAACTCAGCAAGGGTCTGTGAGTTGGAGGGTCCTCCCACCACCAGTATTTTGGGCCCTGGTCCTGTTTTTTCACACTGCTTTTCCTCTGGCTCTCGCTTCCCACTTGCCCATTCATAACACTCATAAAAACTCTGTCTCAGAATCCACAGGGGCAAGACATTCTGTCTCCTGCTAGAAAATAGCTTCATTAAGAAAGATTAATGATTTTTTTTAACCCTATGATCCTCCAGAGCAGAAGTGTGGGGAGGGAATATTGTTAAGTGGGGCAGTAATTAAGTTTTAAATTCAGCTGGATGACTTAGGTATACTCCTGTAGAGCCCCTACAGCGCTAAAATTACCATAATGTTTGCCTGACACACATGAACCTGTCAGAGCATTTTGAGACCGCAGAGCGAGGTAATCCAGCAGCCTCACTAAGTCCCTGCAATACAGAGCAGTGAATTCCAGTCCCAAAACAATTAATTCTTCACTTGCAATGAGTTGCTGGAAAATCCTCCCTCAGAAACTTCCTCAGACACCTCCCTATTTCCCTTTCTTGTACCCACCGCAGTATTTGGACTTTCCCACAATCTCATCCCTGTGCCATTTGCATAAATGCCACCACATGCCACCCAAATTTCTATCTTCCTCAGTGACTCTCTATCCATTTTTGAGTTCTCCCTGGACATAATTATATTATCTTTAGCATTATAACTCTGAATGTCACCCTCTGAACAACAGCTGCTCCGGTTTCAAGTGCAATTTTAAATTGCCCTATTCCACGGTTCTTTGCAACTTCCTAAGGCTTTCACTTTTGGGACTGACACATGCGAGAATTTGTGCCTACCTCAGGCCTGACCTTTATTTTAAAGTTGAAACCAAGATGATTCAGGCGTTTTCTAGAGAGCAGAGAACATGTGCTGTTATTTTTCACTCACAAATTTAATAAAATGCAAGCATCTCATTCCAAAATACAGGGCTTAGAATGGAAAGGCTGAAAAGTGAACAGTGTAGGAGATGCCTGGGAGCATTAGCCGTAGCTTGACCACCATGTTAGAATGCATAAAACCAGCATATTCCTTCCTCTAGGCTCATAGGGTTGACTGCTCACTCAGCATATGAAATTTAATTTAATGCAAAAGCCAATGAGTTGCAAAAGAATTCAAGTAAGATCTCTATGCAGACACCTCTTTTTATGTCACAAGGCAAGGAACAATTGGAGCAACTCTCGAGTGCTTCATATAGGGCGAGAAATCCTCTCCAAATCACTGCGGACCCGGAAGGATTTGCTCCTACCGCACAGCCATGACTGTGTTTACACCTAGGCACTGCTATGAATATGTAGCAAAGGGAAGGAAGGAACATCCTGAAAGTTTTCTTTCCCACAGGGAAGCGTTCTCTCCTTAAAGGCAGCAGACTCAGGTTTTTGGTCAGCAAACCTCTTCATACTGTGTGGCTGGGATTTTCAAAAGACTTCAACATTATGTAGTAGGTGTCACTAAAACCTGTGGGAAAACCACCCCAGATTTCAGCAGAGACTGAGGTCAACAAGAAGCCTCTTTGCAAATTTTGTCTCCAATGCCTAAACAGCATTTGTTCCTCTTTAATCAGAGAGAGAGAAGGAGAAAGGGAAGGGAAGGGAAGGGAAGGGAAGGGAAGGGAAGGGAAGGGAAGGGAAGGGAAGGGAAGGGAAGGGAAGGGAAGGGAAGGGAAGGGAAGGGAAGGGAAGGGAAGGGAAGGGAAGGGAAGGGAAGGGAAGGGAAGGGAAGGGAAGGGAAGGGAAGGGAAGGGAAGGGAAGGGAAGGGAAGGGAAGGGAAGGGAAGGGAAGGGAAGGGAAGGGAAGGGAAGGGAAGGGAAGGGAAGGGAAGGGAAGGGAAGGGAAGGGAAGGGAAGGGAAGGGAAGGGAAGGATCAAAAACCAAGTTACACCAGCCCTAACATTAAACTAAAAACTGGTGTATACAATTTTCACCTATCCTGGCATACACAGAAAACTTCTTCCCCATTGCTTTTGTCAGTCTTCTTAAACACCGTGCAACACAGCGACCCTGCAGAACATGTGTGACAAGATGAGATTCACACTAGCTTACAAACCAAGACTTTTAGCTTTCTGGTCCTACTCACAGAACCACACTTTCAAGCAAGATCAGAGCTTTGGCAGATACCAGATGTCGTTTCTGAAGTATTTGCAGCTGATCAGCCAGGCTGACACCAGGAAGGCTGTGGGTTTTCTTGGTAGTGAATGTCCTGAGCTCACATGGGTGTGATGAATGGCTGGAAAAAATTTGGCAATTTATCCTTTTCTCACTGTCAGTTGTAGAGATGGGAAAACACAACCACAAAAACAACTAAATAAAAAGAGGTCCATGAGCAAACTGATCTTGCATAGAAGAAGTTATAGACACACAAAATTGTCCCTGACTGGTATATACAATCATCTGTTTGGGTCAATGTCATCTGGTAGACACCCGAGTAACACAAAATAAAGTCACATTGGATATTATGTTATAAAAATCACTCCAACGGGAGAAGGTGGAGGAGGAATTCCTGTCTGGCATGAGAGAGGAGGGAAGACACATTAATTGCATTATGCCATTTTATAATTACATTTCAGTGGTAAATCAAGCCTGAGGGCTGACAGCCAGTGCTCAGGAGGGAAGCTGTGGCTGTTTAAACCCATTCCATCCTATGGCTCATGACTGAGCTAAGAATCTGCAAGATTTAGAGGAGATAAGAGAGAAAGAAATGTGAATTCAAGTAAAACAAACACTAATCTAACCCCTGTGATTTATGCCCAGGATTAATCTCACTGCAGTGACCCGGGTCTTAAAGCAAGGGCAGCCTCAAGCTCAAAACCACTAGTGGGCATTGCAGATGAAACACATTTCTCATGCTCATACTGTTGTGCTCATTAGCTAAGTAATTTCTTGTTCTTATTAGATAACAACCCTTTAAATCTGGAACTGGATGGGAACTCTGCAACAAGGCTGTCCTCAGCCATTCCCAAGGGTGCATTCATTTTTATTCTGTCTCTTCAAATCACTCAAGAAGTGCTTCCCCTACACACTTAAAATAAACCACAACTGAGCTTAACACCCAAGGCAATTAAGCTTATCTCAGTTCTTAGTGCCTTGTAGTAGTTCATAGATTTAACACGCATAGGGTGAAACTTTGGACCCATAGCAGCCAACAGTGAAACTCAATGGGAGCTGGGATTTTGCCAGAGGGCTGCTCTCTGTACAGCCTCCATCATCAAAGGAACATAAGGATGACTTCAGGGCATGTCAGTCAGGCATGAAATTACACAGAGGAACCCTACTAAATGATTGCCCAAATTGTATGTTGCTGAGCAGAGTAATTCAGGGAGCAAGCTGCATGAGTGGATCAGAGCTGTGTGCAGTCAAATGAAGATGGGCAGAGATTTGTATGAAGAATTCTACACAAGGAGATACCAGTAATCATATATATATGATAAAGCATTTATAGGTCACGTTTAGTGCAGGTATTACTATTATGGTGGAGCTAGACCAACACTTATATTGGTGCATCTCTGTGAGTTTTGCAAAAAGAAGAAGTAAATACAACAAATAAAGTAGCATTAGTTGTCCCTACAAAGCCACACAGCATGATGTGTTTGTGATTGCTTTATATCTCATTTTCTTTGAATTTTGATACAGTTCTATATAACTCTGCATGTTGATATTACCTTAAAACATACTACAAACTTAGCACTTTTAAGTTGCAAACTTATTTACAGGGCCTTCTAATTATCTGCAGGTTGCACATTCATCTCTATTCATGTGTGTAAATTATTGAAGTCCATAGAGCAAGAGGATTTTTGAAGGATCAGGAACAGGGAAGAAAGAGTACGTGAGGAAGTGAAATTGATGATATACAGGTTATATGCCTATGGCTTTATCAAACAATTTCCCAGCCTGCTCTACTGGAAAGTAATTCAGGTTTACCCAAATTACCACATTCAATCTGTGCACCAAATGAAGAAGATAACAAAGGCCCTGAATCTTGACCACTGACCTATGGGTGGTTTTAGTGCTCTGCTAGCTATCTCTTATCACTCTCCCATGGACCTTCCAGCACCTACATGGGAGTCAGCAGAAGGGAACTATGCCCATGCATTTGGTGACTTACTCTAACACACCAGACTGAAACAGAGCTGAAAATTGGGCACACATTCTGTTCCACCAGCTCTGCTATGGCAGTAGTAAACACCAACAAGGGCAGTAGGACAGGCAGCAGTGGGATTGGGATGGCAAAAGACAACCTCAAGATTCACCAGATTTCCTGTGGTAGAGCCTTGAAAGAGCCCAGAGATAGCAATTCACAAGGAGCAGAACTATGTCTAGCAGATAAAATGACCTGATAAAAGCTGCATTACAAATATTACCTAATTAACCACTACCTACGTTTCCTAACAGTGGGAAACTTAATCTGTATGTGGGGTCAACTTCAAAGGGAGAGGAGGTCTAAGTTTAAGAAATCCAAAAGGATGCATAACCAAAAGTCACGGGATTAAAAAAAGTGAAAGCTTAAAACAGAGTGGAGAAAAATCATTGAGAGCAAACCATTACACTGTCAAGCAAGGTCTTAGTAGCAATGATGGAAGCTCCGTGACTTGGAAAGTTTAAATTTAGAGTAAACAAAGCATTAGGAGGCTTACACCCCAGGGAGCAGTCCTGCCTCATCAGGGAGACAGGCTGCATCGGCCACCTCTGCCTCCAGTGCCCCTCCTTCTGCGGCACGTAATCACGCTGCTCTGACGAGCTATTTCAGTCAAGCCAAAGATTTCAAAGATACAGCAATTTAGAGATTATCTATGACCTCTGCATCAAGCTTGTCTTCTATTTGCAAATAATTAGCTGGGGGGGATGCTTGCCAGACAGCTGTATTTCAGCCATTGTAAGCTTCATGAATGAAGCTTCACTCATTCTGTGATTTTTAAGAGCAACTTTGGCACCACATTAACTTCTTCTGGACCCTAAACTCACTGCTCATGAGCCTCTGCAAAACAACCAGCATAGTCTGATTTAGAGTTGCCCAAACTGCTCTTCAATTCTGGTATTTCTAAAACTGAAACTTTATTTTTTCAGATTGTCTGTAAGTCCTGGAGATCTTCTAATGTGCAGTATGAGGAGGAACACTGGGTTTTCTTCCCAGTGGTACTGATGGCCATGTGGTCTGGTGTAAATTATTCTTCTATTCTGTTACGTTTCCTCCTCTTTCCCCTTGACCATCGTCATCTTATAGATTCAGAGACATGGGGAAGGACCCTTTCTCTGAGTCTATGTAGTGCTGCTACAGCAGGACCCTGATTCCTGTTAAGGACTCTTAGGGCTGGTACATCCATGGGACTGTACTGTGTCCTGGGGCAGGGCACGACCAGCAACACCATTGTTGTCTTCAAAAAAAAGCCAGAGCACTTAAATCATTTTCCTCCACTTTGTATTTTAATTTCCCATGATGTTAAGCCAGAATACTACAGGAAAAAACCCTCTTCAGTAACTCACACACCTTCCAACTCCATCACTTTGTGACCAACAACAGGCCCATGCTTTGAAAGTCAAGCAGCTACTGGAAAGTTTATCTCATCTTTTCATCACCAAAGAGGTCAGCTCCCTTTGATTTCTATAACAGAAACATCCCTATTCTTTAAAAAAGAAGGGGTAAGAAGGGCTTCGGGACTCGTGGTTAGCATGCAAGGAATCTGCTCCCTTTTGTAGGGCTGTCTCACAGGCTGCTAGAGTGACAGTGGGAGATGGTGGCAGCAAAGGTGTCGTGTGTCTGGCTTAAAGCACAAAAGGAAATACCACATCAGCAGCACTAGTGATTCTTGTCACCAGCAGCTGGTTGTCCTGGAGAGTGTTGAAAGAGACCCAGGCCACAGGCTGTGCCTAAACTCCCTCCCCAGCCCACTTAATCTTTATAACAAGATGCAGGGCTTGGCTCCAGAGCACCTTCTAAGCACAGCCCTCTTGGAGACACAAGTTGCATGGTAAAACATTTCCTGCCGATTCCAGGACATGTATCTGTGAAGGCAGAAGCTAACTTTCAATGTCTCTGATAAATATCTGGAAGCTGAAACAACAGAAAAATGCATCTCCACGGCTTTTTATTTTCCTCCTCAATAAGCTTTGCTCCAGGGCTTTCTCTTTTCCTTCTACATAAGCTTTGGTTGTACTTTTATGATAATTTACCAAAATGAAAATCTTGCAGATAATCTGCTGCAAAGTGTAATCTAGTTTTCTGGTAATAAGCAATAATTTTAAGCCAATCATTAAACATTCTCCCTGAGTTGTGTATTGCTGAAACCCAGGATACATGAATCCAGAAATGAGAAGCTGTGGAAAGCTTTATAAACAAGGCACTCCCAACCTCCTCCTCTTCAGGTGAGCAGCTTCAAATATAGCTTCAAACATACCTGTGCCCCGTGTATGTTTGCAGGCACAAGTTGTGTTTAGGTATCTCACCAAACAGATTCACTTATCAGTAGACACTTATCAGCAGACGATGCAGAATGCAGAGCAGTAACACTCCTCTTTCTTCTCTGTGCCAACTTTTATGTGTTTGTCTGAATAAACATAACTGCCACTGTATCTGTTTATTAGCTTCCAGATTTACGCAAAAGGCAAGATCTCATAGGATCCCCATAGAATTAATCTATGGGCCAGATGCCCCCACAGAAGCAAAGTGCAAATACGTGTGGTAGTGTGACAGATGAGAAAACCACAGATCTCCAAATCTCCTTGGAATAAAAGCTCTCTCCAGATGTTCCCCAGCTGTGCAGCAATTTAACGTAGCTCCTTCTCTATACCCTCACACACCAAAAAATCAGACATTTCATGGATTAAAAATGGGCTTGCTCAGCTCTACCTGTGTGACATGGGATTACGGGGCAGGAGAAAACTCCACTGTGAAAGCCCAATGCATTGATCTGCCAAAAACCTTCAAGCTCTCTGATTAGGTTGCATGCTCAGACCAATTGCACCTGCACAATTGCTCAAAAGGGATCAAGGTATGTGTGAGTCACAACTCATTGCAATGATACCAACACAAATAGGACCATGCCAATGCAGCTCTTTTTTCAAATCCACCAAGGCAGAGCTTCAGATGTTCCTCTTCTGTGACCCCATCCTGCCCTCCTGGCTGGGATTAGGACACTTTTCTCTTTTGCCTCCCAGCGACGAATAACTTCAGCAGGACTCTACAGGCAAAGTACAGAAGAGAACATACCAGCCCAGACTGTAGATAACAGCATTAGAGCACAAAATAAGCTCCTAGTATTAAAGGGTGTGTAGGAGTTTTCTACACTCCCATCTTTAAATTATCTCAAAGATGCTTCATTAATACAGCAGAAATCTCTCTTTTCTTCCTGCAATATATCTCATGTGACTTGTGCTAATTCTGGGTTCCCCTGTTTAACAGAGTGGAATAGGGTTAGGAGGATGTTTATAAAGCAAATAATGTCTGACTTTCAACACAACTTTATTTTGTTGTTCTGATCTCTCCATATGTGTGACTTGATCTAAAAGCTAACAGGAGACAAACCACATTAAAACTGAAATCCCAGACTGAATGTCCAAATTCTTTGTGCGTTTGAAAATCTCCCACTGAATCCAACATTATGGTGTTAGAATCACAGAAATGTGCACAGTTTGGGGTCACTGCCTTCATGTCTTGGACACACTCTCCCAAGTGGTCTGCATTTCATTTCAAATAAAAACAAGTGACTAAAGCAAGGGATCCTGGCAGCCAGCCTGCTAAGGCTGAATTAGCAGTGGTTGTCTCAGAGTAATCAACTCTTTCTTTTCCCTTTTTAACATAGAAAGTATGTCTGAACTGGACATTTAGAGGGGACAGAGCTTCTAAATGAGAATTAACTGTTATTTACAGGTAGTGCTTGCAGGGAATAGTATTTGTAACTGTCCTTCACAATCCCCCAGGCCAATCTCCAGAACAGCAATAAATTTATACAGTCATGGGCTCGATTAGACATCGTAATTTTATATACTTAATTTTGGAAGTGTTTAGTTTAGCTGGCTTTTTAAATTAGTGCCAATCAGAACACATATACAATGGTCCTCTTTATAGCAGCCATATAAGTGAGTTTCAAAACCACAAGAATACATGCAATTTTCTTGTCTACAATTTTCTTGTCTATGTCCAATTTTCCTACATACATGCATTTCCTACCAGCTAGCTGCAGGCAGCTTGCCATTCAGCTTGTGGAGTTTTTGGCTTTACATTCAGAGAGGCATCACCCCCTCCAGGACTAGGAAAGAAGACAAGATCCAGCTCTGGCATTTGGACTCATCCTACCCTGGCCAGACACCGCATACTGAGGTATCAAAGCCGGATTTAGAAGCACCAGAGAGGCACTGTGAATATTTTCCAAAGAGACTCAGGAGGTTGCCAATGGTCCCCTAACAAACTTGTGGCAGAACAGAGAATGTTCTTCTAGCAGGTATGCATCCCCCCAAAATGGGCAAATAGGCATGTCCTGGTCTTAGTCAAGTAACAAACTTATCGTACAAAGATCTGCTGCAAGAATGCCTACAGGAAACACAACTCTCACTCTGATAAATAGGGGGAGCTGTACTTACAAGCACCTTAAGAACCTATGCAAAGCTAATGGGTAACAGCTCTGAGGACATAAGAAGATATGTAGATAAAGGTCGCTTAAATCCCTCCTGCATATAAAACTATGGCATGAGAAGCCAAAGACTACATCTTCCTTTTTCTCTAGTTCTTCCAGATGTCTTAAGTGGGTCACTCACCCACAAAGGATGAGTCTATATACACAGGTATCAATCATGCTATCAAATTGAATGTTTCAAGCAAATTTATCAGTAAATAAATAAAAGAAAGAAGGGAAGGTTGGCCTCTGCCAAAGTCTTCAGTCCATGTTCTCCCACCTTAAACAACATGACTGCCTCATCTGTTGTATTAAAAGCTTTCGTTATCATATCTGGGAAAACTTCCCACTGATAAGGATGACATCTTCCCATACTACAACTCAGACATTTGATGTGCAGTGGAACTATTAAGAGGGCAGCTGCAAATCAGTCAGCTCAAGGGTTACATTACAGGCAAACTCCAACCCTGTGCAATTTCTTAAGAATTTACCACCAACATTTGGAAGCCAAAGCACTCATATCTACTTTAAAAAATGCTGTAAACTCTTCTTAAAAAGTCCTGGATGCAAGAGGGAAAAGTGATGTGGGAAACACTGGCCTTTAGCCAAATTATAAAAGAAATGATTCACTAGCCCTGTAGGTTCACTAATCTAGTTCTGCCGTAAATTTTTATTATGAGTCATTATTGATTCATAGCCATAAACACACAGGGTGCTTAAGAAAAGTTGAGGTCTTTGCCCAAAGATTTTCACAGTCCCAAGTCCTGCACTTGGAAAGAGTTGGGCTTTCTTATACATCTGGGAGCAGACTCTACTCATCTCAACATCAGCCAGTTTGTGCTTCTAATTTTAGTTGCCCTTATTGACAGTTGACTAACACTGGCACCTTCCAAATAATACTTTGAATTGCTGAAGTCACGTATGCTCTTGGGAGGATACATATTGCCAACAACCCCTACACAAATGGACAGAGGTGATTAACTACTACAGATGCTTGGGAGATTACAAGCTTAAGTGATGTGTGATCACTTATGGTGGCCTAAGAGCCAAATGAGTCAGGAGAAGAAGTAATGTTAAGGACTCTCACTGGGTTTCAAGTTACTAAAGTAAAAGCCTTTTGAAACAGAATCATTTCTGAACTTAAGAAAAAAAAAATCTAAATATGTTAAAAAAGCTACCCATTGGGCAGGAGAACTATAAAAAATAAATCTTTAAACACAGTCCAAACATAATTTGGTCTTGCAGTGTACTTGTTTTTCAACCTCATTTCTGAACTGTTATTGACTAGGACTGTCGGAAAATTAAGAAATGCATTAGCAACAAAATCTAATTCAGTTCTGTCTAAACTACAAAGATGAATCACCCACCAAGCTCAGTGGGATGTCATTGTTCCCGTGCTGGGTAGCACTGCTCAATGCAGAGCTATGCAGGACCAACAGAGACAGCTGCTGCCTGGCCTGAGAAAAAAAAAAAAAATCCAAAATGAACAGATGCAATTTATCATGCAATACCTGAAGGGAAGTGCCAACTGAACAGTCAACGTCTTCCTTAATTAAAGTTGCATAGGAGTGGGGATAGCGAGAGGGACACATCTGATGACTTGGTACAATTCGGCCATAAAAAGAAGACTGGATGCTGATGGTGGTTCTGTGAGGACATCTCAGGGAGATGTATTCTCCATCACAGGCATGGTCAGTGTAATTCTTTAGTACTTGTGATATGTAACCTGCAAAAGAACATGACAAAAAACATCATTAGTGACAGTTAATTTTTAGATGATTTACAATAATGCAGTCTAACAAACACACAACTAAACCCATGAGGGATGTAGAATTTATTACTCATCTCACACATGGGAAAAGAAGATAGACAGTGACACAGAGAGAGAAAGAGAGAGGCTGGATGATTTGGCCTTCAGCCATGTTATATATCCTTAGAGGAAGAAATATTCAGATGCTCCAAACTCTTCGCCTGCTCATACTACTTATTTATATTGATACAGATATCAAGTTTACAGGAAATGCAGCTAAGCCAGACTCATCATTTAGACCACATCTAGATACTGCATGTGATTTCTGGTCCCCCAGTGCAAGACAGACATCAATAAACTAGAGGGAGTTCAGCCATGGGTCACTGAGATGGTCGGGAGCTGGAGCACTAGCCCTGTAAGAAGAAGCTGGTTCAGCCTCTGAAGAAGGAAAACTAATAGCAACCTGCCAATATCTACAGGGAGGTTAGCAAGGAGATGGAGCCAAACCCTCCACAGGGGCATATGGTGGAAGAACATCAAGAACAAATCAAAACAAGAATGTTTCAGTCTGGGTATACAGAGCAACTTTTTCACTGTCAGAACAGTCCATCAGTGGAGCAGGTTACCAGAAAGGCTACACAGTCTCCTTCCTTAGAGGTTTTCAAGACTTTACTTGATAAAGCTCCGAGCAAATTGGTCTGACCTCGTAGTTGACCCTGCTTTGAGTAGGAAGTTAGACAATCAAAGTCTCTTCCAACCTCGATTTTCCTGGGATCCTATGACAATGGGCAAGAAAGTCCCAGACCTGGAGCCACTAAGGGGAACATTTGGTGTGAGCACTTACAGTTGGTTGTATGAGGGCCTGTGCCATCACAGCACACCAGTCATACCTCTGATCTCTCTTCATAATATACTGTTTTAATTTTCTGGTTACATCTTCTATTCTAGGCCTTTTGACACAAAACCTTTTCCTTCTCCCCAGTTCTGCAAAAGTACAATAAAGTTAGAAGAAAAACCTTACGCAGAACCAAATCTCTTCTGTTTGCACAGGATGGCATTATCAACAATAATAAAGTTGTTAATGAAAATAAAGCATGGTGACAAAGCCTCATTAAAGTTATGATGAGCTAAAAGCTGATTACTCTCAGGTTTCCATGGCAACTGCCAAATAGCTCCTGATTTTGCCGCACTCAAGCCTGAGGGGAAATCTCTGTGGTGTTGATATAAAGACATCTGTGCAGGGAACTCTGCAGCATGTTCAAGTGCAGCACCAGCTACAGTCCCCTCAACCCCAAAGGTTTTTTCCTCTCTACACTGAGTTTGGAATTCCCTTCCCACCACTGACCACTAACACAAGTCTACCAGCAGCAATCACACAATACCCTGTCTCTGTCTTCCTGTACCTCTTTTTTCAAAGGTAGAGTAAAGAGTAATGACAAGACCATCAAGAGAAACACATAATACTTGGACAGAGTCCTAAAATGGAACCTGACATATATCTTAGACTTGTTTTCTAAGAAAATGGCAGAAATGTGATTCTCATCTTGGTGGCCCATAACCATACAATAACTTGGGCTGGTACCTCTGCAAGTCATTTTGTCCTACCTTCTGCTCAATGCAGGGCCACTTTATACCAGACTGCCCAGTGCCTAGTCCAGTGAAGTTCTGAATATCTCCGAGGATGGGGCTTCCACAGCCTCTCTGGGTAACCTGTGCCAACGCCTAACAGTCAAGATTAATCAGTCATAATGATTACTTATTGCCTCTGGTTCTGTCATTATGCATTTCAGAGAAAAGTCTGGTTTCATTTCTTCTACAACCCCTTTAGATCCTGGCAAACAGTAATTAGATTCCACTCTCTTTATTCTTTAGTTCTCCAAGATGAACAGACAAACTCCCTCAGTCTCTTATTGCCTATCACATGCTCCAGTACCCTAGCCTTCTTAGCAGCTAGAGAGACTCTCTCCTGATTGTCAATGTCTTTGTTATACCAAGAGGCCAGATTGGTATGCAGTTACCTTTCCTTGCTGTAAGGTGCACTGCTTACTCACGTTTGCCAGCATGTTCTCCAGGACTGTCATGACTATGCAGACAGGGAAGCACAATTCATGTGGTTTGAGAGAATTCATGTGGCTTCCTGAGAATCATTTCAATGTCAACTTGAGCTATCCTTGTATATGCATCTGAAGGCTATCTTTACTTCACTAAATTAAACACTCCCAGGGCCTTTTCTCTGGCCCCAAGGCCATAACCAGCAAATTCCTCTAATGTTCCAAAATAGTATAACCTCATCCAGATCTCTTATCAGGAACAGTTTTTTATTCATACTAAACACTGAAACCTTGCCTAGGAGTCGTGTGAGAGAATACTGGTCCAAGGGAATTTTGAGGTGCCTGGAGCAACTATAATAATTGTTCTTAGCAATAATCAACACACAGTAATTTAACTGAGACGTTTAAGTTTTGCTTATGAAGGCTAGATTCTCTGCTTTCTCTAAATTTTAGCCTGTAGTTCTCATTTAGCAATTTTGCTGCTGCAATGCCTTAAGGTGTGTACCAAATAGCTATTTATACAAATCACATACTAATTTAAAAGTCCCTAGGGCAGCATTTGCTTATAAGAAGACTGACACAGTCCTAATAATTAGAGTAAGTGACAGAGCAGCATCAGATCAGGAAAAAGCACTACTTTAGTGCAATTATATCATTTGATCAAAGAAGTGCTCTGGGGATAAAATAAACTACTGGAATGCATTTCCTTTCCCAGTTGGTAGAATACAAACTCTGTGTGATGCTGTACACCTAGTCCTGGAGTCAGATCAGCTCTGCTCCCTTACAAGTGAGGTAACCATACAAGTTGGGCAACAGGAAAAGCAAACAAATATATATATATATATATATATATACACATGTATATACACGTATATATAAAAGTAGCTCTCACTTTTCACATTACTCCAGTGCATTAGAACTTTTCCCCAAAGCTGACCTCCCTGTTAGAAATACAGCCAAAGCGCAGGCAAGACAGCACTGGCTCCTCTAAATATTCAATTATTCTGTGAGAAGTGCTATCCTACACCACGCCTTTCATAGTACCAATTCAGGATCAGGGAAGGTTTCAACCCCTGCAATTAGTGCAGATCAATTGTTGAAACAACTCCTTCCTCTCCTTTTCCATCAGCAATCTCAAAATAACTTGAGCTCATTCAGGCTCAAGATATTGAATGGCTTGAATGCTTTGATGGTGACTGAGTAATGATAAACAAAGGACAATGCCTGAAACATCTGGCACTGACCACTATGAGAAGATACTGGATTAGAAACGGACATGATCAGGGATGACACCATGTCCTTCAAAGAGCAAAAGGAACAGGCTGTAGAGAGTTAATGCTCTGTGTTTTTCTCTTTAAATGCCAAATTTGCTTTATATTCATTGGCAGTTCTTTTGAAAATGTTGGCATTTCTTTATCCGTCGATTCATGTTTCAGTAAACCAAAATCTAAGTTGTTTTCAGCATTCCTGCTGGGTTTTAGGTGACAGGTATCCAGTGACCAACATGTGGTACCAGGGAGGGAACTACAGGAAGGCTCTTTACTGAGTGAAGTGCATAAACATGTAGCCAAGGGCAGGTGTTTGAAGACTTCAATGGCACTTGTATACCAAAGCAAGAAGCACTTCATAAATACAAAAGGAATAGCTTACAGAGCCCTGACTCTTTCCTGGCAAGCATGCAAAAAATCTTTTTTGATGGCTGCAAGAGCATATTTTTGTTTAGTAAAATGATACAGCAGATCACCAATCAGCTATTCACAGACCACAGAATGACAGTCGAGAAACTGAGATGAAAAAGGTATTATTGAATGATGTTATAATTCCCCATCAAGTAAATTTCCCTGCATTATTATCTGAAATAGAAGCTACAGCCTTCCAAGTGTCCACTTCAGACACAGATACAGCAGGCTTTTACTGAAAATGGGTCCTTTCTTCATCCTCAAATTCTGGGATGTGAAATCACCATTGCTGTATCTAGGACGTGAAGGCAAGCAACATTTCAGCTGTATGGCCACAGTAAAATCTACTCTGTTTTTTTTTTCATGGTTTGTCCTGGGGTGAAAGTGACATTAATTCTCATGATTTTATCAGGAAATTTTCTGGTGATTCACTCATTAGCCTGTCTAGGGAGGACAATGTTAGAGCAGGCAGCAATTTGAACTTTTCTTTAAAATATATATTTCATCCTGAAAGCATGCTAAAAACATAGAAGACAACTAAAGCATTAGGCCAAACAAAACTTTCCAAAATGCTATACATTTTTAAAATCTGAGATAACGAAAAACAGATGTCAAAATCCTTTGGGTTTAGTACTTCTCTTTTTTTTTTTTTAAGGACTGTGACGAGGACATGGAATCTTTGCTGGTAGGCTTTCATACTCCCAAAGTAAAGCAATCTGGAGGAGTCGTGCTAAACTTCTCGATTTAAAAGGCCAATGTCATTACTAAAGCAGAGATTTACACTCTGAGGACAGTGTGTTTTATATCACAAAAATGATAGATCATATTTTCCTCTGACAAGAAGGAAATGTTTCTTTCAAACACTGCTTGCAATTTGTTTTTTCTAAGACCAAAGTTTGATTCCTATCAGTCATCAGCAATTACTCTCCAGTACTCACCAAACACAGCCCTTAGCGCTGACTGTAACTCTATCTCACCCAGTAACGTCAGTTCCCAAGAAACATTTTCACCATTGCCTCTTCAGGGAATTGTTGCTCAGTTCTCATCCAAGAGCCACTTCTAAGCCTTAATACATATATGGACTACAGAAGAACAGTTTCATAAAGAATTATATAGGTACTGCAAATCTAAATATCATCCTTCACTTACTCTTACAGAGCTACAATCCTGCCTTTTTGAAACCAAAGCAACTGATGGAGCAGTTCACAAAAGCATAGATACAAGAACTTTCCTGCAAACCAGATGTACTTATACATATATCTTAATTAACCATGGTTGTTTAAAAATGGTAAGACCTCTTCTGCTGCTTCTACTAAAATAGTTTTGCTTGACAAGGACCATAGCAACACATCATCTCACCAGTCATCAAAAGACAAACTTCACTTTCCCCAGGGAATATCTCAGTCTGTGTGTGTCACAGGAATGGACCCAACCACAATAAAATTTATTCTTTGTACACTTTTGATATGATTAAAATCTTTTAATAAATAACAAGGAAATTTAAAGGATTTTAATGACCAAATGAACTACCACACATAATTCAACCCAGAGAACTTTGTGCATCAAGCCATATCTCGGCTACAATAATGTCTTTTTAAAATACCCAATTTTGAGCATTTGTAGTTATGAATAAAGAATTGTATACATATAATTAAGAAAAATAAATGACATGAACAAAGATCTTTATCCTTAGAAGTGATTTCCCATTATCTGAAACAAATGAAGTTGACACAATTAACTGTGTTCATTAACAAAATATTTCTTTGTTTGTGGTGTACAGTGATTTTAGTTTCTTTTTCATTATTATTAATATCTATATTGCTTTTTAACTACCTAATGTGATTTTCTTCTAGTTTCCTCAGCTTCCCTGTGGATATTTTTGTGACTGAATATGAAACAGAACTTTCTTCCAGAAGCCTTAATCAGATAGCTTTCTGGAGCTCAGGCTGCCCCTACACCAGGCTTTTTTCAGATAAATATGGACTGTAGAATTTCACCTTATTCTTTATATGCAGAACACCAATACTGCTAACATCTCACTGAAACAGTGCGAAACCAGTGGAATAGAATAACACACCACTAGGATAGGCAAACAGGGCTGAAACGTGACCCCTGTTGAGGTTTGAAGCCAGAACGAGTAACTCAATGAGTGCATTTCATACCAGGCAGTACTGATAATCCCGTGGTTGCAGCAGTAACAGCAACTCTCTCAAATCACAGGGAAGCCTAGTATGGACAAGTAGGGTTTGTTTTGCTTTGTTCATAATACTGGAGATTAAAACTTGCTATTACAGACCTTCTACAGAGAGATTTGCTTTCATTTCGGCTACTTCCCCCAGCCCTTTCACCTTTCAGATACCACACAGCACAAGAAAAGTTTGAACGTCTTGTAAGCATACTTGGGAAAATATTTTCATTTGAAGTCAACACTTCCTTGCACACTATCTGATCTTCTGTATGGCAACTGCAGCTCCAAACAGTATCCGGTGTTAACTTAGAAAAACTGCTTTAAAGCAAGAGTGAATTTAGAACCGCGGCTAAGTGCCAGTATTTCAAGGCTAAACAAGGTAACACTTTGTAAATGCTGAACAGTATTTCATAGGTCTCCTTGGGTTTGCATAAGGATGAGAAGGTAATGGAAAGTAGATTGGGGAGGACGAGGGGTGACTGGAATTAAAACGTGGTTTTAAACTCCACAGGCTTGAATCTAAAACAGATACTAGTAAATATTATTCCTATTTATTCCCTTAAACTTTCTAACTGAAAACTCATATAGAATTTAATAAAGTACTACACAGCCCATTCAAAGGCTCTTGGAAGAACTCCAGACAATTTAACAAGCAACTTTTGGGGTTTAGAACTTTAAAGAATTCCTCTAAAAATTCAATGCAGAAATCTTGTTTACTATGTGAACTTCATCTTAGATTATTTTCTTTGAGTCTCCTGCAAGTCTATGGTTGTTTGAGAACTTACTTTTGTAAAAATATCTTTTTAAGCAGATATGGTTATGAAGGTTTTTTATTATTATTATTTTCTAATCTTTTAAGTGTTGTAAAGGCAAATAAATAGAGTTAAAAATATATTATTTTTTACTCTAATCTTTCTAGAATAATAGGGAAATTTAGGCTGTAAGGGCCTTCTGTGGGTCATCTTAGTCAAAAGTTCTGCTCAGAGTAGGGGCTATCTCAAACGGAGATTAAGTTGCTCATGGCCTTTTTCTGCTGAGTTTTGAAAACTACTATGAACAGGAATCCTCCAGTCTCTGAAGAACCCATGCCAGTGCCTCTCCACCCTTGTGATAAGAAACTTTTTCATATAACTGCTTATAATTTACCCTGTTCTAATTCATATCACAGAATCACAGAATCACAGAACTGTAGGGGTTGGAAGGGACCTCGAAAGATCATCGGGTCCAACCCCCTGCCAAAGCAGGTTCCTCAGTGCCTGTCTGTCGCCTTTTCATTGTGCACTTCTAGGAGTCTAGTTTTGTCTTATCTACAACCATTTTTATGAAACAGAAGGAAAGAACTCAGCCTTCTCTTCTCTGGCCTCCCTTCCCATGCCACGTGCTCCAGCCCCTTCCTACTGGCCCTCCACTTGACTCCCTCCAATTTATCACTCTTATAATCTTGCACCAGTATCATGATCTTTAATTTGAGGGGTTGTCCATCCAATTCCATTTCATTTCAGTATTTCTTTAAAAACTCTTATTTTACTAGCTGAATGGGTGCAGGCATGCAGCCACGATGTTGAAGGAAAATTGATAGTACAGAGACTTTGAATGTAAAGAGCTGTATGAGGACTTTGCCAACTTCCAACCCTCTCCAGCTGTTTATTCCTGCTCCTATATTTCAGATCAAAGCCTTGTCTACTGTGCCAACACACAGATTTGGAGAGATATGCAATGAACTAAATCATGGAACTGAAATGGGTTTAGAAACTTGTCTTCTTCCTTTTTCTTCAGTTTGATTTAACTCAAATGTAGCTCACCAATCTAGTTCACATCAGAATCCCACAAAAACTTTTGCCAGACAATGAAGAGCACTGTTCCCTGAGATAACAGAGTAGCACTGCATGAGATATATCTGCTGAACTGCATCCTACAAACACTATGTGTCACCACAGCTCTACAGTTTCTGAGAAACAGAGAACTCCAAGGAGTAATAAGAACTGGTTTAGCATGGAACAGCTGATGAAACATTTGCCAACCATCATCCAACCTGCCTAGAAAGTGTACAAGTTGCTCATTAAGCAGTGCACAGATCTTGAAACAAATCCAAAGTTAAATCCAAATTTAAGCCACCCAACAACCAAAGCCGCATCTCTTCATTTGTAGGCAGAAATGAGTATGATACTGTTGATTACTACGAAATAAATACAGACTTTAGTCAGTTCGTCAAAACACTCCCTGCAGAAGGAGAGGATCCAGCTGGAATCCCTTTGCTAGTTAGGGCTCTGGATTAAGCTGTAGAAGCCCATCAGTCCTAGGCTGAGACCCTTTCATCTATGTGAGGGACAAAAAAAAGTGATGCCATTTATGTTTCTGCAACAGCCTGCAGCAAAACAATCAGCTGGCAGTCCCATCTGATTTCCAAGGATTGCCACACTGTCTTTCTCACCCTACCAACATCCTACCAAAAGAGAGCACAAGGATGAGACAGAAGAGATGAATCATGGGTGGTTCGTTAAATGGAAGTCCAGACCCGTGGCAAGGGCACTTCAAGGATCCATGCATCTCACTACCTACCCTGTAACCAAAGGGACTCTCTCTTCAGTATTTACACCTTTGTGTCTTTCCAGAGCATTAAACTCACCTTGAAGAAAGACAGCCTGCTGACCACCCAGCCTTCCAGCCTCCTATCCGCACCTTCCCAACATTTCAAAATGTTAATTCAGAAAGAAACAAGTATTCTCCTGGACAGAAAACAAAAAGTCACAGTAACAGCCAGAAACATAAATGCTGATGAGATCAAATTTTGCAGGAAGGAAAAAACTTCCTTCCATGCTACTTATGTTGTAAGTGACAAGTGGCAAGGCTATGCTCCAGACTTGGAGCAGGCAATAACAGATACTGTACAAGTAACATGCATGAGACAGTGAAGATGAAGGTGTTCCCTACTTAGTTGGGTTAGTCAAGAGCAATGGTAAATGGCACATTACTACATGGCAACAGCTCTCAGTGAAGTTTTTAAGAGTTTTGGAATCCAGATGTAGATGATCATAAGTCTGGGCCATGTTGAGAGCAAAGAGCCTGTGAGATGGCTGCTGGAGGGACCAGGAGGTCCAGGACAACTAGGGGAAGACTTTGGGTCAGAAAGTCCACTGAAAGACCTGCCTGAAAGAACATGGTTGTGTGTGATTCAACTGGAGGCAAGAGAATACATGAGCCAGCTATTACATAGACTAAGGCCACTGTCCTGGTTTCAGTTAGAACAGAATTAATGGCCTGGCACATCAGACGCACAGAAGTATAAGGCTTTAGTAGACACCGGTGCACAATGCACTATAATGCCATCGAGCTATAAAGGACCAGAGCCCATCTATATTTGTGGAGTGACAGGCGGATCTCAGCAGTTGACTGTATTGGAGGCTGAAGTGAGTCTGACTGGGAATGAGTGGGAAAAGCACCATATTGTGACTGGCCCGAATGCTCCATGTATCCTTGGCATAGACTATCTCAAAAGAGGATATTGCAAGGACTCAAAAGGGTTCTGGTGGGCTTTTGGTATAGCTGCCTTAGAGACAGAGGGCATTAAACAATTATCTACCTTGCCTGGTCTCTCAGAGGACCCCTCTGTTGTGGGGTTGCTGAGGGTCGAAGAACAGCAAGTGCCAATCCTTCATGTGTTGCTAAAGCGATTACCCAATACAGTGCTTATATAACAGGGAATGGATCCGTGCACCTGCCTTGGGACATGTTCTGCGTTCACTGAATGTCTTACTACTTATTCAACAGGCCAAGAACACTTTATGGTGACCAACCTCTTAGCTCACCTCCACCTAAGCCATGATCTGCAGTTTCATGGTTTGTGTAACCAGTCTGCAAACCATCACTGCCACTCCATCAGATTCCTTCTTAGGCTCTTCTTAGTCATGTCACCTGTAGTCAAGGCTGGTGAGGACAGTGAGCAATAGCAGTCTTCTGGTGCACCCTTACACCTGATAAATGCACCTTTTGTTTTTTATTCCAATATTTTGGAGGCCCCCGGTTTGACAGTTCACCACATACCAAAGAAAATTATTTCCTAAATATTCTGGCAATAGGAAATATCCAGCATCTGTCATGAAACCAGCTGCTGCATGTCAGAGCATCAGCCCAGGAAAGTTGGTGACTTAACGCTGTTACCACCCAAATTAAAAGAAAGCTTTTGCACAGCACAGCACACTGGGACAATGAAAATTGCTATTGGACCACACGAGTGACAGACAAAATATGTGCACTGACCAATTCTGTAAGCAAATCAAGATCTAAGACAATCTGACAAGGGCTAAGAAACACCAACACTGAATAAACAGCCTTCTGACCATTCAGAAGAACTTATTTCTGTCAAGACTATGAGTACAGAGAGACGGTAGCCTTGTTCAGACTAGGACAAATGGCAGGAGTGAAGGCAAAAGTGCATAACCCTGCAGGAGCTGCTGCTAAAGCGATCACAAGCAGACGTACGCTCCTTGCAGTCTGGACCAGAAGGCAGCTCTGGGGCCCTCAGAGCAGCCTGCATATCCCTGAAAAATGTAGATTTCAACCAGCAGGTCAAAATGTTGAACGATTCTTGTGATCCTAGAGAGCAAATTTGAAATCCTGTTACCCTGCATGAAATAATACAGCGTGACTTACATGTGCAAATACCATCTTGGCAGGGCAAAGTTCTGCTACAAAAAAAACATTTCCCATCAGCTTTTAGTCCCTCTCACTGGTTTTAATGAGCAATTCAACACTGTGATGGTCATTTTTATGATTTTTTTTGACTGTGAAACTCTCTCATTTATGTTGTGTAATAAGCATAGGGGATAGGCAATTTTCATGCTCAACTAGGTCAAATCAGTCTAGATTGCTTTGCACCTAACAATTTTTCCACTGTAGAAGCAGGAAATTTTTCAGGACAATGACAGATTGGTGTCTGTGGAAGGCACAGAGCTCACAGACAAATATTGTGAGCTCTGCTGAGACACAGCAGAGAACCCACACTTGTGGTTCCCCTCCAGACCAGAGACCTTGAGCTTAATTCTCCTAGAACTCACTACCTGAGAAAATATAACAGTTAGGCAAAAAAAATATAGAAAATATATAAGAAAATATAAATACTTAGCCTGTTTCCGTCACTGGTATTTTAACATCTCCCTTTTCCTCCTGCTTTACATTCCTTATTTTATTTATTTATTCGTATTTATGGTAGATTTGACTAACTTAATGAGAGCAACAGCTCTGACACAAACCTGCATCCTTTTCCCTAGGACCTGCAATAAGAACCATGATGTTGCCCTCTGCATGACCCTGGCCTGTGAAATACATATTTCTCTTTGCTTTGGCCAGGCCTTGGCAGCTTTATGAACCCCAAGAGAGGAAAGGAAATGAGGAGAGACTGAGACAAGATAGAAAAGGCTAAACAGTGAAAGGAAGAAGCAGAGTAAGGGATAAAGAAGGAAATGAAAAGGGGAAAACAAAAGGAGACAAAGGGTGCAGGAGGAGGGCAAAAAAATCTCTTTCTAATTTGTCAGAAGTGTGATCCCAGGAAAACATCATGGGTGCTAGATCACTTGAGCCAAAGTAGGGAAATGTAGGGAAACTACAGAAACAGAAAGGGAGCAGCTTTAAAATACTAAAAAGGTGGAAAAGAGAAATATTTTGAGCAGGAATATCCATTTGTAAGTGACCTTGTGGTTGAGCTCCTGGATCTCAACACCATACCTGCTGGCAAAAAGGATTGTGTTATGCAGAGATAAAAATTACCCAGGAGAAAAGGGAGCTCAGAGTGGCTGTGAAAAGAGAAAAAAATAAGATTGAAGAGTAGGTTTGTATGAATGTTATCTAATTTCTGATGTGTCCTATCTCCAATGGCTTGGTTACAAACTCAAATACTGTCTTGATACAACGTGCAGTGTGTTGTGTATGCAACAGCCAGGCAAAACTGCCAAATCAGCATCTTCTGCTTTAGTCATTAATTTCAGCCAAGAGGGGATTTACTGTTCACCAGTAACTGGACAACTTCAAGCAACAATAAATGCTGTCAGGGTACCAGGAGGGATGATTTCACACGTAAACTGGTTTTTTAGTTTGATATAAACAACACTAACAAGAGACAGGCATCCTGAGCATTACCAGTTCAAGCTGTCAGGCTGCCCAACCAGCTCAAAGCTAATCGCCACTTCCCACATACTCCTCTTGGGAAAGGCATTGCAGGAAAGGACAGGTAATTAGCACTGGGAGTAAAGGTAGGATGGTCTCCATACTTCGGGCTGAAGATCAAGAACTGAAGCAGGAGATTGTGATCTGCCTGCTAAACAAGACATAGTTTCCCAGTACTCAAGTGAAAAACCTTGCCTGTCTCAAAATACTGCTCCAATTTAACTGTAGTTTTATTTTTTTCCTGAAGAATCACATCACTCACTAACAGAACTTGTAGTCTCCTTGGTATGGCTTTTAAAATCACTGGCCTAATTAGTTTATTCTGGTTTAAGCTTCATTATCAAGACCTGTTAGCCACCTGGCATGGGGTTTAGCTACTATTTGAGCTCTCTCCATACAGTTAGTAGAGGAAAGCAAGCAGTATCAGATGTAAAACATTTTATTCTAAAGTAGATGTCCAACAGAGAACAGGAGTAGAGGTCAGACAAACCATGTCTGGACCAGTTTACCACTGACTGTGAAGGGAGCCTCATCTAATTAGCTGAAGCATATTTTCATTAGAGGCATCAAAAGAAAGATGAGCTAACGTGGTCATTATGCATCATAGCACTGATCAATGGCTTCATGACATTCTTCCAACAAGGGTTGCCCCAGTGTGGAGATCCTCTTGGGTATGGAAGGTCAGCAGGGTGGCAACACTACAGAGGTGATCCCTTTGGGGTCCTACAGAGGTTTCTCTTACAGCAGTACAGCAGTTGTTAGTGCTAGAACATGGTCTTTGGAGAGACCCTGGTGCTCTCAGCCTTTGCTATTCCTGTAGTCACTTCCACCATAACTTTTGTCTTCAGTGCCTACATCTTAAAGTGAATCCTACAGAAGACCAAACAAAGAAGACTGCATTTATGTACATAAAATAAGCCCAGGGACAATGCATATCCCTAAGGGAGAGGGACCAAACACCACTAGCTTGACAGATCAGCTAGAATGATGGAATTCTTATCCTTTCCCCCAAAATGAGGTGAACTTTTCTATTTAGACAGCTTGTGTGTTCCCTCGAGCCATGCTCTGGCAGTGACTGGGAAATTGCTGCCTAGTGAAGGTCAAATTAGTGACCTTGAGTGTGCAAAAGCTTAAGCAGGACAACTGTGTGGCAGTAGTCAGCACTTCCCCCAGCTCTGTTTTTCTTACTAGTACAGAGGTTTAGCCATACTAGTTTAGCTTCTCGGGACCAAAAGGCACGGACAGCTTCCATCTCCTCCCTTGTACCAACAACGAAGGTCAACTCTGGCCACCAGACTCAGAGCAAGACAATAGTTCCCAGTACACTTCATTTGTTATCATCCCTGCACCTCAGTTTCCCAAATATTAACTGGAGATGACCCCATTTCTATATCCAAAGACAGGGAAAAACAAGGACGTATGAAAGTGAAGTAACAGGGGCTGCAGAAAGACTGGGGATAGAGAGATAGAAATGTGTACTGGTTTTTAACCAGGAGCACTCAGGAGCACTTCAGGACACACCAAAGGGTATGAAAGGATACGTAAAGAAAGGGAATCACTTAGCCTGGCATATAAGTTAATAACATTAATAAAGACGTCCGACTAACAGAGAAAAGACAGAACAGCCCCGTTCTACCACATCACCACAATCATCTCTAAAAAGGCAATAAGTGAAAACACAAAAGGTATTTTTCCACAGGGTCCCTTTTCTCCCTCACCTCTCACTGAAGCCGTTCCCCATATTTGCAGCTTCTTTCAAGGACAGAAATAATATTTGGCTTCCCTGGCAACGAAGAACAAAGAGACAATAGAAATCCAGCCATGGAATTTATTAAGCCGCATACTACACTAACCCCTTGTATAGGGACAGCAATCAGGCAGAGCAGAATGGCCTCAGAGCAACAGCAGTTGGAAAGGCTTTTTGGCTAAAAGCTATTTGTGTTGCTTTGACACAGAGCAGTTGTTTTGACTAATAGGCTGGAGAAGGGGATTTCTTTTGCAGAGTAACACTTTGAAGGGCTCTTAGCCTCGCAGCTGTAACAGCAACTACATCCACACCACACGTTTTCCTCGAGCCTATTGTATTACATACCAAAACACATCGCTGGCCAAAACAGTTCCAGGATCAGCTGCTGCTAAACTCAGTGAGGATTGTGCACGTATATGGGCAGCATTTCTCATTACAGGCAAAGGCTGTGATTAAACCACAAGACCTGGGAGCATTTCCGAATCTCTGTATATGAATGCGCATCCCAACTGGAAATAAACACGCCATCCCTCCTATGGGGTGATAACCTAAGATATATAGTTTAAAACAAGGCACCCCAACATGACTTTTTTTATTATTATCCTCAGAAAACTTAGTTTGATGAATATCCCCTCCTATGTTATTCTCCTTTGGGACTGGACATGGAACTGTACCCAGGTATTCTCTAGCTGAATCTAAAATTATATGTCATGTCAGATGATGTAGGTAACACTGCTCTAAGGAGACAGGTTGGACTAGAAAATCTCAAAAGTCCCTTCCAACCTCAGCTATTCTGTGATATCAAACCACTTCTCAGCACACATTGGCAAGCCCAGGTCTCCTTTAAAACATTCTGGAAGAAAACCTTCATATTTGGAGCTCTGCTTCTTATGGCCCCAGGCAGCATTTCAGCATCATCTCAGCTCTGTTCACCTTTTATTTGGATTCAGACTGTACTGCAACAGAGCTCAGCGAAGAAAAGGCGTTCCCAGGAACATCTCCTGGATGAGCAGCATCACTGACCTTTATAAACAGCATTATCATTCAGTAAAACTGCTGCTTCAGACAATGGAAATGGCACTTGGCACTCTGCATCTGCTGAGTAAGTGCTGTAACAAGATCACCTTTCAGGATTTGTTTGGTCTTTACATCTGTGTTTATTAATTTGATTTACTGTGATGTAAAAAATGCAAGTGCTACAGGAACAGAGACTTAGGTAACGACATTTGAAAATTTTATTATATACTGTACGCAATGACAGTCTCTAGATTTACACAGCCAATAACACTCCCTCGTAGCCTGCTTGATTGCTCTTTCTGAAGTTTGTTCTCCAATTCCCAGATGATCACAAGCAATCTCTCAGCAAAGAGGTCACCCGGCAGGTGAGGAGATGGTGAAGCAGCCTCTGGAAACTGGCTGCTGCTCCCACCAGAAATACCACCCTCCAGACAGGGAGCTGCTTTCCATGTCCAGGAGAAAAGGCCATGTCAATGGGGTTACAGAAAATATACTGGCAGATGCAAGTCATCCTGACACCCATTTTTTCCCCAGGACATGACAAAATTAAGGACTTCTGAACATGTACATGTGCTGTGCTGGCAGCAAACTAAGCAGTTTGAGACCTATCCTCACACACTGGCTGAAAAAATCTATCTGTATGTGAGGAACATGTTCTGCTAGTGAAGCTAGTGAAGAGAAGTTAGTGAAGAGGATCCTCCTCCTTTCTTTCTCCCCACACCAAATCAGAAATCATGCAGTAGAATTAGAAACAGTTTAGAGAAAGGTGGGAATTTGCAGCTAGCCATCTTCTAGCTGGCAGAGTGAGAGCTGAGAGGTACAACAGATCATACAGAAGCTGGAAGGGAGGCAAAGGGATAGAAAATATTGTTCCTCTCAATTTAAAATAAATTTAAAAAAATGTAGGGGAATCAAGTGAGGTAAACAAAAGTTACCCTATGAAGCTGAGCAATGGCACTTACTGCCACCTGCCCTGATATGTATATACATGGAGTAAAAAAAAAAAAAAAAAAAAAAAAAGCCACAAGACCAAAGAATATGAGACAAATCCATCAAGATCCAGTGAACTCACATGCAAATCTTGATTGAAGTCCCTGAGCTGCGAGGGTGATCAAACTAGAATGGGCTGCCCAGAGGTATTATGAAGCCTCCATCACTGGAAACACCCAAAACCCAAATGGTTGTTCTCAGCAATCTGCTCTGAGCAGTGACAAAATATGCAAAGGAGTCTTCCAGCCTCCATGATTCTCTAAACTGCAAATCACTAGGTATTTCCCTGTTACTGGAATTTCCCTCAATTTGGTATTTCCCTGATGTAGGGATAACAATACTGCTTGCCTTGATCCTTCATTCTTCCAAAAATTGGTCACAGAGAAACCTCATAAGGTTGTCCTTTGGTTCATGCTCGTATAGGTATTTTGGGGTTATTTTCAGACTGCTTACATCTCTGCAGGGACTATAAAGGAGCCTGGGATGAGTGTCTCAGGTTAGAAATCTGCATGGTAAACTCAGAAGATAGAACAGTGTCATCTCAGCCCTTCCTGTACTGTTTGGCTCTACAGCCACTCAATTTGTCACAAGGTAAAAGAGCACCAATAAAGATAGTATTTGAATTATCTGGAAATATGCTGATGTATCTTAGGCAACACATCAGTAGAGCAGAAAAGTCAGTAAGCTGCTCTTACTAGCAGGTAAAGAAACAGTGGAAGGGAACTTGTCTATCAAAATCACACGATGATTGGCCTTTGCAGAGAGCATACATGTAACCTTCAGCACTGAGTGGCACGTTTATTAACTGAGCCTATCACCCTCCTTACAGTATCTGTCCCTGTTTCCATAGCCTGGAGCCGTGGTCCTGAGGTGGACTGTGTTAAGCAGAGTAAAAGACAAAGGAGGGAGAAGTGAAACAGGAGAGCACTAGAGAGCACAGAGATGAAAGACACACAGGAAGGCATTGGATTAATGGACAAGCATTTAGGTTGTGATCAGCTAATGCACAGAGATTAGCATGCAAGGTATTTTCTGCCAAAAATAAAAAGATAAAAAAAAAAAAAAAAAAAAAAGTCCTGTCAGCCACAATGTGATATACAAAAGAGAAAACAGACAAATGTCTAGGAAGCTGTAACTCCATCTTCCCTTCACTGTCTCTCACCCTAGAGGTGGGAGGGGGGTAAGCCAGGAGAAAGGTCAGGGGATAATAACAACAGTGGGGAATTGGCAGAATGCCTCGGGCTCTGTGAAGCAGAACTGTCCCTCCCAGAGGATAAAACAAGGGCATAAAGCTAGGGTTTCCACTACCAGCACCTTAGAAAGGAGAGAAACTTCTTGGATACAATTTCAGCGTAGACATTACTTTCCCTGCACCCAGAAAAAAACAGATCTGTTATATCTTGGCTAAGCAGTGGGAAGCAACACCAATGGTCTCCTACATGTTGTTTGTAAAGGCAAAGGGGTCAAGCAGAAGTATTCTCCAAAGAAAAACAGAGCATCGAGGCAGGATAGAAACCTTCCACAGGACTGGATAGGGTAGGGCAGCAAAAAAAAAATTGCCAAAAATAAATAAATAAATAAATAAAAATTCCAAAACTTAGTGGCTGTAAGATCTCACAAGAATTCCTAGTAGCACTTCTTGTTCCCCACCAGAAAAAGAAAAAATTGGCAGCTCCTGGAATATTTAACTCAGCAGATCCATCCAGCTGAAAGAGACCAATTTGCTGCTTGGACCCTCATATACAGCTCATTGATCTGGGGACTTCCAAAATTTGAAGTAATTTGAAGAGTCTTTCAACAACCTGTCCAACCACAGGCAAAAGGGCTAGTAGGAAGAAATTTTTATGTGTGTTTCTTTCTATCAAGGCACTAGACTTGCCAACAGTGCAATGGAGATACAATTTGCTTATGCTTGACACAGCTGCATATCAAGATGTTTTTCACAAGTGAGATGTGGATGAGATGATTAACATTCGGGTATGAGTGGGTTTTGGCAGTCTCAGCATAGCTCATGTGCAGAAAAGACACATACCTGCCATCAGGTTCTCATGGTCATGTCAATCCCTCACCTAATTCTCAACCAAAATCATAAGGGATGATAAAAAGGCACAGTCTTCCACAGGACTACTGGAGATAGGTGGCCTACAGCAACCCTTCCAAAGGCAGAAGGAAGGTTTATGCTGTCCAGGTTTCACTAGTGAGTCTACGCATTAAGCATGAGCTTTTCACACCTTGGGAATGGATCCAAGCACCTGGAGAAGCAAGGTCAGTCTCCTTACTAAGTATGTCTTACACAAATTTGCATGGACAGGAGATGAATTATCTGATTCCTTTTGGTTGGTTCTCATTTGCTTCTTTAAGAGTGTCTGTCCACATTAACCCTGTGAACAGAGGATGAAAAGATATAGCAGGTTTCACAGGAGAAACAAAACCAAGAGGAGTGTGTCTTCTCACAAAACCAGTGCCTGGGGACTTTGACCAACCAGGGTGCTCAAAATGGCATAGCTGTCTTTTTGCTCTCTTTATCCTAAATTCAATCCTGATGCTAGGAGACATTTAGAGTTCAAACCCAGTTTGAGGTTCTCAGGTGAACCTAAGCTTTGAAAAAAACAAAAATCCCCAGCCAGTGGCATAGTGTTACGCTCCTCAAAATCCTCTAAAACAATTTCAGTCACCTGGTGAAACATCCACACATCAGAAAATCAGTGTACTCCAGAGTAAATATGGGAAAACAGAATTTATCCACTTCTAATGTGGATGATACAAAGTTTACCCACACTCTTCTTCCCACTCCTCCTCTTCCCCCATCCAAGAGGCAACAAGGGAAAATCCAACCAAACTTAATTTTCCCCCACAGGGAGGGAGGTTAAGTACAGGTTGCAGAGAGCCTGCGGAAGCTCCATCCTTGAGAGTTTCAGGCTCAGCTGGGCAAGGTCACAAGCAAACTTGTGACAAAAGCCTGACACAACCTTGAGGTCCACTTTGCTTTAAACAGGGGTTTGCAACTAGATTTCCTATGGTCCCTTTCAACCTAAATCTATTTATGATTCTGTGATTGTCTTCCAGTCCCTTGGTGTCCCTTTAAAGTGTGAAATTTTCTAGGACAGATATAGGCATGTAGCACAACTGCTTCCACTGAACAGATACAGTGACCTGGCTCAGGATCCTATTCT
The DNA here is from genome assembly GCF_009819795.1 of Aythya fuligula. Taxonomy (NCBI): domain Eukaryota; kingdom Metazoa; phylum Chordata; class Aves; order Anseriformes; family Anatidae; genus Aythya; species Aythya fuligula. Next base: position 112,034,034 of record NC_045561.1, on the reverse strand, counting down.
TTTACCTTCCCAACCAATGCTGATTAAAGTTTCTCCAGTCCAAAAACAGACTGTTTTATTAAGTGTCATTTGAATAATTTGGAGAATTAAAGCCTTAGAATTAAATACTAGAGTAATTTCTCCACCCTGCACACAAGATAACATGTTATCTCCTCATCTTCATGCAGCCCAGAAGACTAATAATCATTCAAAGTCTGATCTGTTGAACAACTGAGAATTAGTTTTAATCTATAATCCTTAAAATTGTAGTTCATATTACCAACCAAGTTGTGATGATAAATAATTGTCCTTTTTGCCTCAGGTTAGGTGCCTGTACCTCTAACTGCAGAGACTTTTAACCAAGCCTTTTCCAGGATGAAAACTGGAACAGCAAACAGAAAAGAGAACTAAGAGGTAAAGGAGGGATGTGAGAAGATAGGAAATTGGCCTGCTTGCAGACAATCTAACTCAGTGAGTCATCTAAGGCTCAGAGCCCAGGGAGCTGACGTGGGCAATCAGGCTCTCACTTCTTGCACAGACAACACAAAGAGAAGCAGAGTCCACTACTCAGATCGTCAGAAGCAAATGCCAAATTTATCAGTTGTGACAACTTCTCTCCACTGGCTAAATTAGGCAGCAAAGACTCCCCATGCAAGTCTTCAGACCCACCACTGCCAGTCAACAAAGCAGAAAAGGCAGTGGAAGCTGTTTCTGAGAGAGGCTTCTCCCCAAAAACAGGCAACTTGCATGAGAGGCAAGAAATGAGGATAATGGAGGGGAAAAGACTTGTGGCTGCAACATGAGCACTCTTTGTTTTATACATTAATAATCCCACTCATATGTTAAGGGGCTTGTGGCTTCAGAGATTCACTGTCCTTAGGAAAAAAAAATCACTGTAACAGTAGCACTGGTCTTTTTGGAAGCTTTCACCAATAAGGAAGCCTCACAAAGACTCTTAGGAAGGGGAATTTGCAGGGGATTAGGATTAAGCCAGTCTCAGTTACTGAAAAGTGAACTTCTGCCCAGGGAATTAGGACTGGGATATCTAATTATTTGGCTTGCTATTGCTCATATCTTTCACTGTCAAACTTTAGAGCATGTTACAGAGACAGAAGTAAGAAGCCAGACCTTCTGCAGCCAACAGGACCTCATGGCTGGGAAAAAAATAAAAATGCTCTGTGAGTGTTCCCATGCAGCCATCTAGGCAGGAATCCAAAGGGTAGGGAATAGTTCTGGGTCACTCCCAGGGTAAGAAAACTTTGAGGCCAAGGAAGACATGAAGATAGGCCTGCACAACTTGTGTGCAGGGATGTGGACATGGGCCCTGAAATATGGTCATCAGAGAGCCCCTGGGAGCACAAGGCACATCGTCCCAGCTCCACCTGTGACACAGCTCACTCCCCACCTTATCACACATAGTGCTTTTATGTTAAGTAAAACACGACGACTACAACCTTAAGAAAACCATTACAGTGCAATGCACTAGACTGGGTTGCTGGGGTTCCAACCAAGTCAGTGAACTGCTCTGTAGAGCCTGGCAATCTTCCTCATTACATGTCACTTTTCTCCCCATTTTTGTCCTCTCCCTGTACACCCCAAATTTAGTCGCTGGAAGTCTCTCAGTCACCAAGTGCTCCTATAGTCCCTATTTTACCCTTAGCTTTGGAGTACCTATGCCTCAATAACAATATCCACCACTTTTGAGCCCACTGTTAGCTGCAGTTGCTCTTACTGGCTGTAGGACAAACATGAAAGACCAACACTTAGATACTGAACGTTATTAGGTAGATTTTGGACAATACATGAGCTAAGGGAGTTGCCCAAAGGAATCCAGTCTCACTACCCATCCACTCTTTGCAGGAAGGCTGTGCCAGGCATTTCTTTCTCAGGTAAGGGCATCCAGCTGGGGAAAAAATGAATTCCTAGTTCAAACAGTCTCTTCAGCCCAACAGAGAAGTCTCATTTCAGTAAACTTCCACCGCTTTTTCATGCTGGTACAGCTACCCACTCTTTGTATTTGACTTGTTGACTTGCAAGGTTTTCTTTCAAAACCCCAAAGATGGTCTCTTCTGCTAGAGGTGCAGTGAAAAGAGCCCTTTAGTTGAAATTAACTTCAAAGAAATTCATTGCACTCTTGTAAAACAGCTTACCGTCACGAAGTGAAAGCTTAATCCAGAAAGGTTTCTAACCTCATAAACCACAAGCTTCTGACAAGGGAAGAATCAAGAGATGTTTTTGTAATCCCGCCCTGTGCAAGAGCAACCACTGGAGTACATCAGCCCCCCTCAGTCACCCTGGCAGAACAAAACCACAGCAGAGCAGCAGCTCAGGGATCTAAAACTGAACAGAGCTATTCAATTCTAATAGTAATAGCTGGACTAAAGGGACATTCAAAGACTGATCAAGTGTTGAATTCAAGACCTGCTGTTTTTCCTGACGTTGGACACTATCTCAGTCAGGACCTAGAGCTGTTAGGTCCATTTAAAATCATAGAATCATGAAATCATTAAGGTTGGAAAAGACCTCCAAGATCATCTGGTCCAACCATCCCCCTACCACCAATGTCACCCATTAAACCCAGACAAACCCACAAACCATCCTAGGCACAGACCAACAGGGAATTTGCATCGGCTCCCATGATTAGACGCATAGTTTGAGGTTGTTTCAGTCTTCTGCTAACTAGAATCATATTAAAAAACTGGGAAAATGAACTAGGAAAAATGATAGACAGCAACTTGCTGATTATTCATATCCATATATGAAAAAGCAGAAACCCAGCACAGCTGTCTTGCTTATCACACCACACAGGTAAAATCTCCCTGCCTAAATCTCAGCAGTTCCTCCCCATGCTGGCCTCCTCCAGCATTTATTCCCACCTCCAGGCTCTGTGTTTTGTCTAGCAGAGAGCAGGTGAGATTGGCTGTGTGGTCTCGATAAAGCAGAGCAATCTTTAGCCCAAACTTGCCTGCCTGATCCTTCTGCCTAACAAAATGAAACAATTCAGCTTTCAGCCTTGTTTACATGGGTGCCTAAAAGCATCTGCCTTCAGACAGTAGCAGCCCAAGTCCCCCCTCACAAGCAGGGTGAAAGATGGGCTGCCCTGGCTGCCACAAAATGTCATCTCTGGTGCAATTTAACTTGGGAGCCATTCAAATGTAGTAGTTCGGCCGTTCTCTTGTTTCACCCTAGTCTTCCACATAGGCTCAAAGGCAACCACAACATAGGGCACAAGCCAGATGCAGGGATATTTTGTATGGCAGGGCAGCCTACCTGCCTGGCTATGAACTGAGAGACCCAGAATGAATTTAAGAAGAAGAAAGGTGTTTCTGGGGGTAAGGACCCAAAGAAAAATGCAAAATTTCCACATTTTCAAACTCCTTTCCATCTTGATTTAGTTTTATGTGGGGATGTTTCCCAGCTCCCAGAGCAAGACTCAGAGAAAGGACAAGCTGAGAAGTTGGGGCAGATAAATTAGCTGCTAGGGAAGTCCCTGGGCTGCCCTACATGGGACAGATACTTACCCATGAATTCCCCGTCTCAGGCAATCACCTAACAGCTGCACTGCTATGGTAGAGATAAGCTAGCATCTCATTCACCTAAAGAAGACTCCGGAGGATGGAAAACCTTCCCTTTGGGGGATTCAGAGAGAGACAGACTCTATATTTGAACATGGGTCTTCCAGCTCCCAGGTGGGCATAAAAACAGTAAAAGTATTCTAGAAAATGGAGGAGGGAGGGGGAAGAGTTGGTGTCTCTGATTCTGAAAAATGCCTGAAGATCTTCCAGGCCCAACACAAGGCCTGATGGATGGACCCCATGCTATGGAGCCATGTGGGAACAGATCTTGAAGAGCTGCTGCCTGTGGGGAGCCCCCACAGGCTCAGCTGGGGAAGGACGACATCCCGTGGGAGGGACCCCGCGTGGAGCAGGGGCAGAGTGACCCTGAAGGAGCAGTGGAGACAAAGCATCAGGGACTGGCCACAGCCCCCATTCCCCATTCCCCTGCACTGCTCAGGGGGAGGAGGTGGAAGACAGTGGATGGGGGGAAGTTGATTTTAGTTTGACTTTAGCTCTCACTGCTCTAGCCTGTTAGTAATAGGTAATAAATTTCATTAATCTCCCTACTCTGAATCTGTTTTGGCCATGACAATAATTATTGAGTGATCTCCCTGTCCTTATCTCAACCCTTGAACCCGTTCCATCGTATTTTCTTCCCTTCCCTTTGAGGAGGGGCAGTGAGAGAGCGGCTGTGGTGGAGCTCGGCTGCCCAGCTGGGTAAAACCAGCACAAACGCAGAATCCAGGATAGCCCAATGTGAATGACCCTATCACTAACAAGTTGTGTAACATTTACTGAAGAGTTGACCAAGGGTGACTAAGTGGCTTTTTTGAAATGGGGATGGCATTGATTTGTAAGTGAAGAGATCAGAGAACTCCATTAGTATTCCCTCTGCCTGACTACACAGATTCCCATCCAAAAGGGAAGGAGAATTTTCCCTGTGTTTTCTCCTCCCCAGCACAACAACAGTTTTAACTAGACTTCAAGTAATGTTTGGATGCAAAACAGATGTCACTTCCTCTTTGCACACCCCTGAAGGAATTTGGTTCTGTTTTCATCTGTGCTGTCTCCCAGGATCCTGGGGATATTCAATTTCCCATTCAAACACAAGCAATAGAAAAAGCTGAAAGGCAGATTTTTGTGGATTTCTCCTCTGTCCCATGCCCGAACCTGTAACATGAATGAGGCCTTTGGTAGCTTTGTCCTTTCTTTTTAATAACTACTTCATTTACTACTTACAAAAGCCAGTCTGCTCTCCTCATTGCAGTCTCCTAATAAGATTCCCCCCACACTACTGAAGCCCGATTGTGCTTGGAGGCTGGGTTATTCAGGAAACAAGAAAGTTTGGATTACACAGCTATTCCTGCTGGCATTCAGAGCCACTGCACCCCTCCCCACGCAGCTCAGCTCTTCGGTGGGGAAAAGCCCTCCAGCAAGTGCCACCTCCTGAGTGGGACAGACTGAACAGCTATGTGCTCTCCCTCCCTGCCCCGTTTATTTCTTCAGTGGGAAAGAGAAATCCCATGGGTGAGCAGCTAAAACTCTTCCAAGCAAGTATAACCCTACTCGGTTGGCATATTTTATTTGTCATGTCGAATTTCACAACTGCCAGCCACTCTTGAGGTGCAGAGTCCCCTTGCATTGCAGTCAAGCCTTGGGAGTTTCCATAGGGAAGAGGGATCTGCTATGTGTATGGCCCCTCATATACAATAATCTGAGGTCTTCACAGTAATTTTAGTTTCCCCTCACCACATGTCATGTTGCATAGGAAGCATGTTGCAATCACACCCTTTGCGTGAGCTGATCAACACCTGCAACAAGCACTGGGTTCAGGCTGCTCTAAGTAATCACTAAAAGACTAATAAATCCCTGTCTCCCCCAGATCTTTAAGACTGCTAAGCACGTCATCCTGGCACGAGTCCTTCTTTGCAAACAGTTTGCACAGGAAGCCAGAATACCACAGCGTGGTTGAATCCACTGGGATCCATCCCCCCGATCACTCTGGCAATAATCCAGCATCCCTGAGCACAGCCAGGATGCAAAGGTTCTTCCACTTTTCCCTTGGCTGGTTCAACCACACAGCTGCCACGGGTTAGCCCCATAGCCTGAGAAACATGGAACAGCCCTATTTCTTTGAAAAATGGTGTCTTTCCCCTTCCATCCCGGGTTCCCTCTCAAACCATACAAAGTGACTTTAGCTGTTTTGAGCAGCAGCTGAAAATCTGCACCAATTTGTTCTGTTGGTTTTCTTTTTTTTTTTTTTTTTTTTTTAAGTGCTCCACCTTTTACATCTCTGAGGAATGTTTAGGGCTCCAAGCACTAATAACACTGGGGGAATAATCCATTGGAGCATCCTAATTACAAAAGTTGTACTGGGTTTTTTACTGGAATGGCATGGCCACGATGTGTCACAATGTTTCTGACACTATGTCGTGCATGGATTGTAGTAATAACAAGCTCAGCTCAACCCACTGCCAGCAGCTTCAATATGTTCTTAGCCAAAAGAAATGAATCAAGTGTGCATGTGAAGAAAAAAAAAAAAAAAAAAAAAAAAGCAGTATTTGGCAGCTTTGACAGCTTTGATTCTGGTTTCTCATTGCCACCCTGACAGCTTTATTATAAACATGTCAAATGCCTCACAATGACAGGCAGGACTTAGCAGTTGTTTCCTAGGTCTCGGACTGTTTGATTTCCATTTATCTCACTCCTGCAAAGCAAGGTGTATAGACAAAGCAAAGCAAGGAAAGGACTTCAAAGGAAATTCCTCTCTGAGATGAAGTATGGGGTTCCCTCAGAAAAGAGCTGTTCCACTTGTCAGGCCAATTAGCAGCAGCTCTGCTGCTTCGGTGGGAGTAATAGGGAAATGAGTCCAGTGGGGAGAGGAATGAAACCCCTGCATGATTCATCGAATCACCCCTGAAATATCCCAGGAAAATCTGCATGCAAAAACATCTCCTATTTCCTTCAGGCACAGCCAGCCTGAAATCAAGGAGAAAGGCAAGGCACTTCAACCACATTTTCCAGATCCCTAAGCCTTTGACAGTCCTCCCCCATAATAAACAGTGGACCAGTGATTCAGGAGGAGCCAAGAACTAGCTGAATTAGAACAAAGTAAGCCACCCTTTTGCCAACCATGAAAAGAACAGAAAGAAAAGCTGGCACTAGCAAGCATTGGCACCACGGGGTTAGGGACAGCACCTCTTAGGGTCTCTGACCCTCTGGAGACTGCTGTTCCATGCTTTTGGTGTGGCACTGAATTGCTTCCTGAGCAGTCTGGCTCTGAGTGACACCACCAGGGGATATCTACTGCCACTTTTATCGTTTACCTTTGCTGTAATGTCATATGGCTGATAATGCCTGGAAGGAGACCTTCCTAAAAGGGAGCTACCTATGCCTCCTGCAAGAATGGTGAGATCTGTAGTCACCATGATTTCAGCATATCCACCACAGAAACACATAGTCCAGGTGCCACACCATGCAGTCACCCAGCTCAGGTGTATATGGGCCATGTCAGTGACTCAGCAAACCCAACTGATTTTCTGTCTTCTTTGGGCTTCACCCATTTTATCAGAAGACAAGAAGGGCTGTCGTGATCACCCATTTTTCTGGTACACCTTTAAAAATAATAACTAGTGGCAGATTCCGTTCTCTGGCCTGGCATAGCCTGGCTTTGGCTATGCTGTTAATCCCTCATAGCCTCCACAGTGAGACTGCTGCACCCCATGTGCCCATCCCTAACTCCAGGAACTGCGCACAAACTCTTTGGGAAAGTGACAGAGGACTGGTCTGTCACAATGACAGACTATCAAAACACCCTGGTGCTGTTTAATATCCAACTATAACCACAATCCATAATCACAATCCTTCTATAAATCATAAGGAAAAAGAAGCCAGAGAAAGAATGTAGCCCATACAAAAACCATGGCACACCAGCAACCTCTCAGGGATACACTCAGTCACTGTTGCACTTCATGCAGAGCCTAAAAATCATGGGAGCATATTATTCCCCCAAAAAAAACTATGGTGAATAATAAAAGTCAGGGAGGGTTACAGCTTAGAAAGACAGAACTCAGAACTTCAAAGCATCACCTGCATACTAAAGCATTCCCACATGTCAGAAAGTAACATTAAAAAACAGTGATATTGGCACTAACAAAAGCAGGTCTCTTTTGTCCGAAGGCAAAAGCACATCTTGATTTCTGTATTACTCATCTTCAGAAAAAAAAAAAAGGGGGGACTCTAAGCACTTCCAACAACATGAAGCTGTGTGTTAATATGATTTCATTCCCTAGATGGATTATTATTGAGGTAGCTGTTTGGTCTAAACTCATAAAAACAAATTCAGGGCTCTAGCAGAATATATCTGAACATTTCTGCCTGCACAAGCAACAGTTATTTTTCAGCCTGAAATGCCATCTTCTATAATCTTCACTATTGATTTTAGTGTCAGGTAAAAAGCTCCTAAATGACTTAAAAGTTGTATGTGACCAAAAGCCCCTACCTGTCTTAGATTATTAGAAATGAAAGCAATGAAAAAACACAATTTTGTACCTCACTATTGATTTTTCTCATCGCTTTTCCTCCAGATTTTTTTTTTTTTTTTAACTTTTTGAACAAAACAATTCATGTTGTTTTTTCTTTGGAACTTCTCATCTTACTTGGAATTTCCAGGTTTAAAAACTGGGAAAATAAAAATATTTCATAGAAAAAGAAATAGAGACTAACTCTGCTCAACTAGAGTTCTAAGTACTAGAACTGGTTTTTATTTTTATGTAAAATAAAAACTGTGGATGTTTCTTGGTGCTACGTTTTAACATAAACATGTAGATGTTTCTTGGTGTTTTACCTCCACCATAGGAAAAAAATAATTTACATTTTTGACTAGCCATTTGCTAAATAGCTTTGAACCATTTGGTAGATTCTTAAAGCTGAGGTGAAGTCACAGTCTGTGTCAAGAAACAACATTTTTCATGAATCCCTTTGCAAAGAAGACCAACCCAGAAGTACAGCATTTGTCACTGATGTATTTCCATTCTGAGATATTTCAGAGTGCACCACTCATACTGATTTTCTTTCCTCCCTCCTAGTAGTGAAAGGAAGATGTCAGTGTATGCATGCACATACTTTGGCTGAATTTCTCCTCCTCAAATCTCACCCAGGATCCATTAAACTGAATACATGCACAGCAAGGTCTCCCTTGGGAAGGAGAGCATTTTCCCTGTAAATCCCCACTTTCCCAAACACTGCAGGAGAACACATTCAAGCAAACCAGGGAGGGAGGAGAAGTAGTCAGGGCAGGGGGAACAGCAGGGTGCAAAGGCTCTGCTGCTGGTGGAACAGCTGCATGGCAGCTCCTTGCCTCGTGAAGGGCTTCATCTCTTTCAGGACTTTCTTTTGAAAGCTGTCAGAGCCAAAAGAGAATGGCCTATTCAAATCCCAAATGCACAGGGTCTCTTCAGTGTAAATTTTCTTAATCAATAAAGACCAAACTTGAGCCTCACATCCATGTGCGCAACCCAATTACTGAGATTTCAAAGCCGAGCGGTGCTATTAAGCCTGTTTAGCCAAATCTCCACCATAACACAGGTCTTAGGTGTTCACACGACAAAGCTTTCACTAAAGCTCAATAACTTCAAAAAGAAGTATTCACTGAGTAAACTCCTGCATCTCACATTTAAAAGCTCCAAACAAGCAAAAATCCATGGCATATCTTCATAAGCTACACTAACAGTTAATTACCATCCTTGTTAAATGCTCATGTCTTGTTTCCAGCAAGAATTACTCACAACTGGATACACGCCCAGCCTCTAACAGAGGTAAATGAGCGTATTTTTCTCCTCTCCGTTCTTTTCACTACACTTCTGGAATACAAAATGAGATTCACTACTGGCAGTTGAGCTATTGACAAATCTTCCAAGCCAGGGACATAGAATTTGTGTTGCTAACCTTCATAATTTAAATTACAAACCCAACAGTAATTAGTGTTTTTCTTGGAGCTCCATCTCCTGGAGACAGGTGATTATGGGAGAATGCCTACTTTAGTTACTTCAAAAGTACATTTTAGACCCTGTGCAAAAAATCTTTAAGTGCCTTGAGTACCCCTAATAGATGTATGGGTAGAAACTATAACAGAGTGATAACTCTAACTTTACTTACTTCTCATTAAGATTAATTATTATTGTTATTGCAGATTTCATGACTTGCAACTGGGGAACATTTGATGGGAGAGTTAGCTCTGGGACAAGTACGAAAACATCAAAAGAAATCCTAGAGTCCTCCTCAGGGATCTGAGAGAAAAATAGATGAGCTTTGAGGTTTGGACAATCATCGCCAGCAGAAATGGTGCATGCACCAAAGTTGCTCACGTCGGCTTTGCTGGTAACATTGAGAGATCAAGTATCAACTCTCATCACTGGAAAAGTCCAGTTTTCTTTACCAATAGAAATTGCCTATGCCCAAGACCTACAAAGATACATATAAATAATATGAACTGAGACACAGAAAACTCACTTGTGGATCATGCTCCTTATCTGAGCACACCATGGTAGATGCAACTCCTGGAGTTGTCCTGATATGAAAGAACAACTGTTGGCCCAAGACCTGCACAGTCTACACAGCAATTCAGAAATTATGACTAATATGAACTACCACTACCGTTGTTGAGTGCTGATTAGCTAATTTAAGATTGTATTACTGTATTATTATAATGTATTATTTGAATTGAATTAGTAAGTTTAACTGAATACAACCGAGAACTAATTGAAGTTTTCCTGGAGACTGGTCCTCGTGTATTGTGAAACCAAGACAAACAGCTTTTACAATAACACAAAGTGACCTCCTTGTTTTAATAAAAGGCAGCACCACACTAATCTGCAAGAGCATACAGGATGTTCGGCTTTCACATTCCCCACATGTTTTTCTTCTTCTTAATCTTCACTGTCAATGTTTGTCTCCAAGTTCAGTTTGCCCTAAGGATAATACAGCAGTCCCCAGGTTCTCGTACTGCACAGGGTTAAGCCAGGCTAATTCAATCGGTCTCCCACTGAGCTCAGCCAAACAAGCCCACATATCCCTCCTAAGCAGGGGGAAACCTTCAACTGAGAACGACTCCATAGTATTAGTAGCAGTTGAGACCCTCTTCTATCACAAAAAGGACATTTTCTAGTATCTGCAGTACCATGGAAGGTTTTTTCTCCAGGAACTCAGCCTCCTTTGCTCAGTCAAAGACAGATCTCAGTTCACAACCAGCAAATTTCTGCTATATTTTTGACTATTCAATAAAAAAATCTATCCACTAAAGGCCTGGTAAAGAGATCCTTGGTGCTGTTTTACTGGAGCTGGCACTCAACAGAAGACCACTTGATAGATTAGCTCTTCGTTAGATGTTGTCCCCAACAACTTCAGAGGTCTTCTCCCCTGAGCAAAATGCTGCTGTTCTTCACGGTACGTGCTTAACCCTTCTTGTTTGTTTTTGCTTTGAGCTTGTGGTAGGCAGGAAAATAATCCTCTGTCTGGGTTGTAGGGCATGATCTAACTCTCTATTCGTGTGATTTCCCTATTTACTTATGTGCTCTACAAAGTCCCACCTTCCCTGCTCAAACCTCATCACTCCCTGAAAGCCTGCGGCATTTCCCCAGAGACTCTTCACTCAACTGACAATCCCCCCGATAATCCCTGGTATTCAAGTAGCATAGTCTAAGTCTGTTGCTGCTTGCTATCAAATATGTATCCTATAAAAGGTTTAATTGTTCTAAATTTATTAACTGTGATTTCCCTTTATCTCAAAATATGGTGCAAGGGAGAAACAACTCCCACCTGTGGTGCCACTTCAGCAACAGTGTCTGGAGAAAACTGTCTAATTTACAAGAACACTTTAAAAGCTCCATTTAATCCTGTTAGAAGCTTAAAAAGTTAATATTTAACTTTATATCTACAAGTTTTATAAGTTTAGTTTCCTTTGGCTTCCTTTGATTCCAGAAGTGATTTTCATGTGTGAAATTTTAACAAGAAATGAACTCAAATGTGGAAATCTAATTTGTTTTGGCCAAACTACTGCTCTGATCTTAAAATCATAGCCCATTAAAAAACATCCAGACACACACCCAAATTGGACATTTCCAGAGAATCGTTAAATATTTTTAGTCTCATCCTCCTCTACAATGACAACAGGGAGTATAAATATCTCAAAAGAGACAGAGAGATAAATAAGGAATTCGGGATTACTTTTAAAAATAGAGTGTAAAAAGAATATGTTCTTCTCCTACAACAGTCAGATGCTGTCAACATCTAGACACATCTTTCTGGGTTTGTAAATGGGAGATGTGAGTGCAGAATGACAATCTCTAGCTACACCTGATCATGGTGGCATTTTAAACAGTGACAGCTGAAAACACAGCAGAATTGATGGGAAAGGCAACCTTTAAAAAGGCATGTGCAGAAGCATTAGACACCTGTTTGCTTTATTGACAGGGCGGGCTTTGTTTCAGAAGAATAGCAAGTATATTTAATCTTCATGTCAAAAGACACGGTGGCATTAAAGGGCAGAAAGTTACCTCAGGGACAAAAGTAGTCTTTAATCATCCTGTTCTTCATTGCTTTGGACACGGGAGCTTGACTCAATAACTTCAGCCTTGTGCTCTTACTCCACACTTCCACTGCAGTGACTTCTAAAGGTCTGGTACTCGAGTCCTTGTTTTAAGGTGGTAATTACACAAAACTGGCAACACAAACAGGTCCTGGTTCCAGGTCAAGTAACACCAGAGAATAAGAAGGAGATATTAATTATAGAGAGTGGATAATTGCTTCCTTAGCAGCTAATCCTCCCATTTATCCATCCCAAAGGTCAGATACAGAAACCCTACACCCTTTCAGAGTACAGTGAATAATCTGTCCTCGTGGCCCTACGCCAGAACTCTTGGCTATGTGCTAAGCTGGACTACTTAGGGGCACAGAGCCTGCAGCAGCCATTTAAAAGAAACATAAACACTCATCTTTCTTCCTTGCCACTTGAAACAGGCACCTTAAACCAGTCAGAAACAGGCAAAAATGTGATTCATCACAGCCGATTTCTGTTGTTTAGCCAAGACAAGCAATACTTTGGTGTCTCATTATGCAAGGACAAGGCAAAACACAAGAGTTGCAAGCTTGTATTCACACAACCTGGTGTGAGGCAGGAGTGTGTTTAAGTAAAGATCTGCTGGGTTAGGCATTAACGTGCTCCTTTTTCCATGGGTATTTCATTCCCCTAACCTCAGAAGCATAATTGTGGTGTTTAATCTTTTAGGGGTAATGCTAAAGGACTGAGCATATGGGGACAATGAACTGAGGGCTGAATTCAACATTCCTCCAGTCTGAGAGAAGGATTCCTGTTAGTTATTTTCTACTGGAACCACTGCGGTTTGAATGCATTCACACTGCAGTTTTTACTAGCTGTTAGGACAGTGTGTGGGTACAGAGGAAGCAAGCCCATGGGTAGAGCAAGTAGCTTTTATCAGCTCTGCCAACGCACTCCACCTCTGAGCTGACACACTCCCAGTCTTCCACTTGAAGCTCTTTGGGGCCAGATAACCAAGCAAATCCTCTAGTCTGATGCCACTAACCTGTCACACCAAACATAACAGTAAATTTTACATTATTTTTCTGTGGACCAACAGCCATGGAGATATAAAGTGTGTGGAGAGTTACAATGAGGTCTTCCAGGTGAAATAAGCCTGGTCTTTCATCGTTCTTTGAAGAATCCCTCACATCAAGCAAGCAAGCAGGCACTTGCCCTACTGCCTCTGACTGTCACCTCCAAACCATCCACTCCATCTAATTTTGATCAGACCACTCTTACATCCCCATCGATTGTCCTTTCCACACAAAGGCAGATATTCTCTCCATCCCATGGTGGGCAGAATGACAATTAAGTGGTGCGGAAATAGCCACAGTGCCAGGCAGGCAAGCAGCTGGAAATCTGCTCTCTGCTACAGCCCATTCAACACCTCGTCTATGCATGTTCCCCTACCCGTGCCTGCAGAACAAGACCATGCTTTTGAGTGAATATGAAATTAAACACATCTAACTCTGTTTTAACAGCTTTGAACCAGCCAAGGAAGTTCTTGCATTACAATGCTGCAGCATTTTTGATCACAGAAGCCCTAAAAATAGGTTTTCTTTTTGGTAAAATTAGACTCCCACAACAAAGTTTTGTATCCTTAGTTATTTGGAAGGAAAACATCCTGTGACTTTAAGTTACATGGGCTCAGACCCACATCCAATAAAATATTCAGTGCTTGAGTAGTGCCTAAAATCCTTACTTCCCACCAGAAATCAAGTGAGAGACCAGGAGTCTGAATAAGCACTAAGATCCTACTTAGTTAAATTCTACTTAAGTCTTGGTGTTTCAAAGCCTATTCGGAAGAACCGATTTATGGAGCTGCATCTCCATCCCTGTAAGGGAACCATAACAGCACTTGAAGGTAGAGGGAACCAAATTCTGGTCCCCCAGCTAAGGAAAGGAGTTTGCAGGTTTTCACACATTCAGCAACCTCAGACCTGGGGAGAGCAAGGTGTTTTGTTGTATTTCTTGTAATGTCTAGACAACACTGATAAATTTCTTTTACAAAACTGGAGAAACAAAATAATTGGTCTCACATAAAAGAGATGAATGGATGCACAGAAAGATGAGGGGATCCTCTTTGTGACATTTTAAACCATGTCGTTTCTTCTATTTCATGCAATGTGTAACCAACTCATCTAATTCAATTTATTTCTTGATGGCACTTCATGCTCCCCACACAGACCAGAACCTTGACTTTTTAGAAGAAGCCTTTTGCTTTTGATATTTAACATCAGTAATTTGTTTGGCATATATAGGGAGCACTTTAAGCCATATTTGCCAATTGTTGCTTTGCTTACTAATCTAAAAGTGACCCCTGAGAGCTGGAAAATGCAGATGCCTTAGCTCTTCATTTATGTCTATGCTGCTTTGGAAAGGGAAAAAAGAAGAGAGATCTTCACAGGCTGAGATCTGGGCAGAACCAGATCTTCACTGCAACAAATGAAATACCATATTATCAAGTGTTGTAATATCCAATCAAACACCATTAGAGCTACAATCCTGTGGCAAAGATGCTGTTTATCTCAAGAGCACTGAGTTCATGCTTGAACTACACATTTGGGATTTTCTCCCCTGGTTTTGGACTTTTAACAATCCTTTTCCCCCACCCTGCTTGTGAGTCACTCTCTGCCCACAAAATTCCTCAGTGAGCTGCCTTTGTTTCCTTTCCTGTTAGGAAAATGCCTGGCCTACAGCAGGCACCGTCACAGCCTAATAAGTTGGCACTTTGCTGTGCTTTTCTACTCCAACAGCTCTTTGCAGCCATTAGCTGCAAAGCAGCCCGCAGAGGCTGCCAATTAATTTCCTGGGCCATTAATCAATGTATTCTATGCTGATAACATTCAAATAGATAAAAGCCATGCAGGACTGGAGCAGAGATGCCAGTTTGCCCATGCTTGGCTGAGCTGTACTCAGTTCAGCTTCTCCCACGTGAGGGCAGAAGGCAAAGGGAGAGGTTGGAAAGCTGCTGGGAGGGTGCTGTTGGAAGTATGGTGGTACATTGAAATCAAATGGCTGAAGCTGTTTTCATGCCTCCTCTCCTTTGATAGAAACACTTGATTTGTACACAAATCAGCTCCTTAGTTGCTAGTTCTTACTACGGTTAACAGAATGGGTGCTCAGCCTTCGGGTAGGGCAAACCACACAGGGCTCCCCTCTTCAGCCCCCCATCTCAAACAGCTCTATTTGAAGTATGGACAGAAACCAGACGCAGCACAGGATGTGGAAACCAATCCCCAAATCTATATTTCTGTTATGTATGTAATTGTGACCGAGGAATTTATGTTTGTATCATGGGACACTCGGACAAGCATCCATCGCATTACAGGGGACCAAGGAGGTCTCAACAAAAACCCATGACAGGAAGCAGGTCACCATAACAATTCAGATGGCCAGAAATTGTTTTCTGTCCATAGGCTGGGGAGATTCAAAAAGAGGATGCCTGGAAGCAGAGGAGGTGAATTTTTCTGGCAGACACCTCCAGCACTGGGAATATGCTGTAAGACTGCCCCCCTAACTGCAGGTCCCCAGAGACACAGCGTATTTAAACCTCACTTCCAGCTGAACCACTGAGGTTGGTAAAACCTTATGTCAGGTCATTGGGAGCACTTGCAGCACAGAGATAACAATGAAGTTTGGAAACTCTCATCTCCCCAGCAGCACCCTGGTGCAGGGGTACGTACAGAGGTGCCCTGCTTCAGCTTTAATTTCAAGGACCTGCTGGCAAGAACCATCACCTGCCAATTCATCCCATCCCTTTGGTGCAGAATTCAAGGCACTGAGCAGCATTTTCCCTGGATCACTGCTACAACACTTACAGAGGCTGACTCCAGTTAATGTTTATGTGGGATCTTAACCTGCCCTCTTGCTTCCAGGCTTTTACTGCCAGCCCAATCTGAATTTCTACTGGTGATCAACAGAAACGTTACCGGAGAGAAGAGTGGTGAATGTCTCCAAGCCCATTCACCCTCCAACTCCCAAGGTACAAGGGTGGGTCCTGTATAAACAGGTTTTTTGTTTGAGGGCACCCAACAAAGCAGAGCCTGACCTTTCCCCTTCAGAGGAACAGCAGGCTTCAATCAAATGTTGCCGAGGGTTGGAGTTATTTTCCCCTCATGCGGGTCAGGGTGATGCTTGAACTCTCCTTGCCTCAGCTTCCCCACCCACCCCATCAATCTCAGCTCTGCCCTGCCTGACAGCTGGGGCCACCGTGATTTACAGCAGCCTCCCCCACAGCTGCATCTCCTCTGGGACTTTCTCTGCCACTAAGTGCCTCCACTTTTTGGGCTTTGGGTCTCCTTCTTGGGACCATTTCAGTGACAGAATCTATCCTCTTTGCAGGAGGAGAAGGAGGACACTTGCCAGACTGACATTTTCACATTAAATTTTATTTCCTAAGAGCACACTTTGAGCTGGAAGACATCAGGTTAGATGTGGCTGAACTACGTCTATTGTTTCAAAGTGCTGCAGTGTGTAAAGCATTTAAGGGCAAAAATGCTGTTGGTTTTGACCCATGATAATGTTGACATAAATAGGACTCCAGATAAGGGCTAAGAAACTACATCCTATATTACTCTATGGGAATGGTAAAGGTTCCTAGGGGAACAGTCCAGCTATGTTTAAGCAGCAATTTATGCTCGTGGGCTACTCCTAGGTGGTATAAAGATTGTTATCAATGCAGCCTCACTGCTGTCAGAACTACGCTACTTCACCCTTGAAGATCCAGTCCATTAACTTTCATAATACTAAACACAGTAAACTACCAAGAAAAAGTTCCTCCTTTCCCTTCTGCCAGAAGACACCGAGCACTGACTGGCTGCATCCCAGTTACAAGCACATTTTTCAATAAGCTTCTTATTGTAAATACACTTTTCATTATTTCACAGCCAGATGAAGTCTGGCTACCATTCTGGACACTGCTTTAAAGACTAAGAGCTTTTATCAGACTGTTTCAAGCCTGGGCACTAATCAGGAGAGTTGCTGTGATGGCCCAGAGCCCAGGATAAGCCTTTGCCTGCACCTAATGCTTGCTAAAAGAAAATAGCACTAGGGTGCTGCCAGGTAAGGTGGCCAGAGCATGCAATTGGATTTCCTCCACTCTTGTTTTAGGCAATACAGCCAAGCTTGGCAAACCCTACTCACTGTTTCCTGGGAAAATGGTGGTGTGGGTGGGTAAGACAGGTAAGAAATGAGTGGAGCTAGGCAGAAAGAAGGAGGACTGCACCCAACTTCTTCCCATTCATCTTTGGGGAAACTTCTGGGCTACAACCCTGCAGAGAAACCAAGGATGGGAATGGCCTGATTGCACCTTACAGTGTGCACCAGCAGACTAGAATTGAAAAGGAGCCAGGGGGTTCCTCGTCAAAAGGAGAATCTGGTAGAAGAAGAATCACAGAATTACGTCATTTGGAAAAGTTGGAAAGTGGTAAGTTGGAAAAGACCCCCAAGATCATCAAGCCCAACCATTAACCTGTAAGCCATCACTGCCAAGCCTACCACTAAGCCATGTCCCTAAGCACCACATCCACACAGCCTTCAAATACTCCCAGGGATAGTGACTCAACCACTGCCCTGGGCAGCCTGTTCCGATGCCTCACAACCACTTCTGTGAAGAAATGTCTCCTAATTTCCAACCTCAACCTCCCCTGGCACAACTTGAGGTCATTTCTTCTTGTCCTGTTGCTTGGGAGAAGAGACTGACCCCTACCCTGCTACAGCCTCCTTTCAGGTAGTTGGAGAGAGCAATAAGGTCTCCCCTGAGCCTCCTTTTCTCCAGGCTAAATAACCCCAGTTCCCTCAGCTCATAAGATGTGTTCTCTAGACCTTTCACCAGCTTCTGCCCTTTTCTGAACTCACTCCAGCACCTCAATGTCCTTCTTGTAGTGAGGGTCCCAGAACTAACACAGTACTTGAGGTACAGCCTCACCAGAGCTGAGTACAGTAGGACAATCACTTCCCTCGTCCTGCTGGCCCCGCTATTTCTGATACAAGCCAGGATGCTGTTGGCCTTCTTGGACACCTGAGCACTCTGCTGCCTCACATTCAGCTGGCTATTGACCAATACCCCCAGGTTTCCACCAGGCAGCTTTCCAGTTGGACCAAGCTAAAACAGATGTGTTCCCATCTCAGGGGTTATTCTTGAAAAATGCCCTTTTTTTAAGACATATTTTCCAGCCCTGCTTTTTTTTTTTTTTTTTTTTTTTTTTTTTTTCTTGACATAACTGATGATGAAAGAACTGATCCCAGAAAATGAAGAGCTGAGCCCAGAGAAAAGTGTTACAGTGAAAGAGCCTACAATCTTTTCCCCAAAACAAATTTCAGGACTTAAACATCAACTCTTAAATATTTGCTGCAAACGGGACACTATAAAGACAACCTGCCCTTCAGAATGAACATACTTAAATTATCAGCCCCTTCTGAAAGAGTTATTTCTTCTTGCTGAGCCACTGATCATACAAACACAGCAAAACACTGCCGGTGTCTCATTAACTTGTGCTTGAGGCCTGTCTCTCACTGTCCAAAATTGGCTCAAAAACAAAAAAGAAAAAGAAAAAAAGAATCCCACAGGCCTGCACACAACTGAAACATCATATAAGCAGGTTTCTAGCTCAGAGAAATCACATGCCATGCCTCTTGCTAAAGCTTTTGTTCTTGCAAGCCACTATTGGCTCTCCTTCCTCCCACATGAGTGGAAGCACTATGCCAGGCCATCTGGCACATCAAAATTTATCTTCAGATTTCATTATCCAACCCACTGACCCCAATGTTTCCTTCCATTGACTAATGAGATTAGCCCATCACCTCCTAATTGCAGCATTTATACCTAGTGTGTTTTACAACACCCAAGAAAACAAATCCCTAGGTTGTTTCAGAGCGAATGAATGTAATTCTGCTCTTAGAACAAGCACTGCATTTAGAACAGGAGATGGGCACATACATCAGAACAATTAATGAATGTACTTAGGCAGCAAAGTGAAATGCAGAAAATATAAACACAAATGCAGTAATCTCAAACCATTGAGGTCAGTCTCCTCAGTCCTGGGGTTTGTTTGGTGCTGTCAGAAGAGCTCAAGGAGTACTATCTAGCGTTCCTCACAGTAAGGGAATGGTTGCGAGGATAGCAGTCTACTACATAAGCATTACTTGAAAGGACACGGACACAAAGTGGTATTCCAGCTCCCTACCTTGCCACCCTGGTAGGTGGCACTTCAAAAAGTGTCATAAAAAGACAGAAAGAAGGACTTAAAAAATCACTGAATGTCTGCTGCATATCAGCAAAGTGCTATTAACTAACTATGGCTCAGGAGATGGTCTGGAATTTAGGATATCAGCTTTGCTGCTCTCCAGTTTAGTGATTTTGAGCAGGACCTGTCTGGTCTGAGCCAGCTGTCTGGACCTTCTGTAGGTCAATGGAGAGGAACCAGAAATCCTGGGATGCCCCTCATCTCCAGATGTAGATGTAATGCAACTCAGATGGTGTATGTGCTAGAAGTCCAAAGGAAAAGCTTAGGTGGGATGAAGGTGTCTTTCGTACAGTTAAATGAAACCAAATCCCATAGTCTGAGACTCAGTTTCTCCATCTGCAAAATACTGTTGGTATTTATTATGGTGAAATGCCTGTACAGCTATGAATGATCAATGCCATGCAGCTGTGAATTATTTGATAGATTTATTGAGTGTGCTTGAACGTGTTACTTGGAGACCTGTAGTAAATTCAAAACTAGAGGGAGAAATGGGAGGAAAGCCATTTATAGAAATGGCTTTCTATAAAGCTAGAAACTTTAGAGTTAAGTCATGAACAAAAAAGCACCTGGCCCTTCCTGCCTTGGAGGCAAACCAAGCCTCCGAGGTGTTTTACCTCCACCTCTACCTTACTACTTCGCGTTTTAAAGTTTCCAGAGCTGTCTGAAAAGCCTCGTTAGAAACACCAGTAATGATTTATCACTGAAGCACTAGCACAAACAAGCCATCAGAGTGAGAACAAGACAGCCTTCACCAGAGCACTCAGACTGCACAGAGCTTTACGCATGCCTGGGCATCCAGAAAGCTGGATGCTCCCCAAGCAAGACTCAGATGGACAGCAGTCTGGAAGAGCAAATTTCCATCCCTACCCACCAATTTCCCGTATGCTCAATCTCAGTTTAAGTACACCATCAGGCAGACATTTCCATGCCTCTCCCCACCACGTTTCATGATGTGTGCCTTCCACATCCCTCATATCTAAACTGCACATCCCACGGGGGATTGAGCACAGCTGAGCTTTGTTATCGCATGAGCAGGCACTATTTACATGACAGCTTTTCTACAATGCAAATCAGGCCCATTGTCACCAATGGAAAAAGCCCTAAATGGAAAGTTATTGCCCTTTGATAGTCACTCCTTCAAGAGCAGAAAAGGGTTTTGACCTCACTCTCGCCCCAACACCACCAGGCCAAGTGTTCAGGGAAAAAGCATCAGACTCTCTCCACATCCATCAGTGCTGCCATTAAGCCAATGATATAGGGCTGGGATGGAGGCAGCTTCAGGCTCTGCAAGAAAGCAATGCTAGGAAATGGGCTAGAAAGTCCCAAGGGGTCATGCATCTAGCCAGGCTCCTTCCATATCCACCATTTCGTTGCTTGGGCCCCTTTGGCAAGCAGACCCCAAAATGTTCTTCCTTACTAATCCCCCAACACTGATAAAGCTAAGAGGGGCTTGAAAAGGCAACTCTGCATCCAGCAGGCATGGATACTTGGACAGCATCCCTCTCAGGGTACTAACAGCATCCTCCAGCCCTCACTAACCCCACAGCAGAAAACTAGTTTTCACCCAGCAGAAGAATTTTGAACAAAGGGACAGGCCTGAGTTGAAAGACAAATCTTAAATCTCTTATAATCAAGATGAGTCCATCTGATTTGGTTCTTTTAAAGACAAAGGGTAAAATTTGGACCAAGCACATCCTGACTTCTTACTGGGGAGAGGAGAGGACAGGACAGGACTGGACACAGTGAGGAAGTAGAAGTGTTTCACTCTATCACCTCTGCAAGAAGGGATGCTAGTGGAGGTAACATCAGAGACCTTTGTCATCAGGCCCAGCTGCCAAAGGAAAGGATCCCGCCAGCCCCAGCTGCACTTTTACTTTTCTTCAGATATTCAGGCAACCACCATGGTGTCTTACACGTGAGCAACTTGCTGAAGCAGTGTCTCACCAAAAGCATTTGCTGGCAAACCTCATAAATGTGGATAAATCCACTGTCTGCTCCATTTGAGCTTGCTTTTAACCTTCATGAGCTACCACTGCTTATCAAATGCCTCCTGTCAGCTGCACCTGCCCCCTGCCAGCTCCACCTGCAGCCTCTCCCCAGCCCAAAGCTGGAGCTGTCTCATGCTGTGTTAACCCCCTCGTACAAGAGAAATAAGCAGGTTCAGGCCTATCAAGCTGCTCATCCACTTTTTTTTTACGTTTTTTTTTTTTATATATATATAGTCCTACTTTTGCACTGAGAGAAGTGTGGGAGAGCATTCATGGGGTAGTACAAACACTCCACAACTTCCCAGCACCAAAGCTCCTTGGAAGTCACAAAAATCTAATTATGGGAGCTGAGCTCCAAAAATCAAAGGATCACAGAATGGTTTAGGTTAGAAGGGACCTTAAAGGCCATCCAGTCCCAATCCCTGCCATGGCAGGGACACCTCCCACCAGCCCAGGCTGCCCCCAGCCCCGTCCAGCCTGGCCTCGGGCACTGCCAGGGATGGGGCACCCACAGCTCATTGGGGCAGCCTGGGCATCCACCCTCATAGTGAAAATAACTACAAGGAATCAAGCTGTAGCAAAAAAACACATGGAGACACTTGGGAGCAGTAATCAATTGGGACAGGCAGGAAAACAGAGGCTCAGGCCTACAGCCAGGCTTTCACAGCAAGCTTTGGGGCCGGAACACACAGGAGGCCTGGAACAGTCTCTTTAATCACGGGCTCTCCTCACACTTGAACCAGGCCTGGGGCTACAGCCCCAGACACCAGGAGACCCGTGGTTTGTGCCTCTAGTTTGCTTGATGGCATTTCATTTCATTGAACATGATTTCTTTCCCATGTGTCTTGCTCTCCCCTGTGCATATAAAGGATGGAAGCCTTTTAAAAAAAAAAAAAAAAAAAATACCGAGTGAAATTCAGGGTGGGCATTAGTTATTTCTGACAGCAATAAAACAATGTCTGAAAAGGGTTTCTTTGTTGCTTTCTATTTCTTTTTTTTCCTCTCTGAGCTGCAGCTTAGAGGGGGGAAATGAGAAGACAATGTCCCACCCAACGCCTGACTGACAGTGACAGGGCCTGGCTCTGTCAGCACGGCAGAAGTTGTGCTTTTGGGGGAACATTGTTTTCATTTCAGGAGAAAGAAAAAAAAAAAAGGAAATGAGTAATCCCAGAAGGAAAGGGACTGAATGCTTGCTCAGACTCCACCATGAAGAGATTGCTATTGTCAAAGGGTGTTGCATTGTTCTGGCCTTTCTGAGAAACCTTAAAATATATCCAGAATTTTAACATGCACAGAAAACAGATTGGTTTCTTCAGCTGCAATGCCCTATTTGCAGACTGGCTGGTGAAATACTACAGTTTAGAAGTATTAATTATCCTGATTAACCCTTGTTTTTGCTAATGACTCATTAAAATAAATAAATAAATCTGATTAATGAGGAGTGGGCATAAAGAGAAGTCAACCCTGCCTTATGTGAATAGTCATGCTGCTTTAAATGGAATTACACACAAGTAAGGGCTCCTCACAAATTAATCATTAGCCTCCGGGCTGATCAACAGCAAATTATTACAGTATCTGGCCAGGCTCATTCTTTCCCTGGTGTCATTTTCCAACACTGTCCAATCTGCCCAGCCTGCCAGTGTGCTGCAAGGTTTGGACTTCCAGCCAGGAGTCAAGCTCCAGGCAAGACCTCCAATATCAGTCAAAGAAATAGGATGCAGGAGAGATGCCATGGCACAAGGAGTTCCTTAAGGATCAGGAAAAGCTCTCAACCCAGGAAGCTGTTGGGATTATTCCCTCTGCATATGTAATGTGGTTGCATTTCATGGGAGCAGCTGGAACCAGCCAGGACTGTATATCTAATCCCCCAGAGTAGAGTGATCTCAGAAGGGGAATAAATATGTGTAATATAAATAAGTAGATAGACAGACAGACAGAGTGGATCCCAAAAGAAGAACTTAAGGATGTAAAGAAGGGAAGCAAGCAAATAACAGCAGCACATGCTACACCAGCATGGAACTGAACCAGGAAGGACAGAGAGAAGCAACTCAGGTCATGGGTGGAAAAGTTTGTCTTTTTCTTCCCCCAATAGAAGGAGCTAGCTTCCTGTGACCAGATATTGGAGAGGTTGATGTAAAAGGGTCCGAGATGTTTTGATCTGTAGTAGAGGGCAATGCTGAGAAGCAGAAGAGGAACTTCTGTCTCACAGGTCAAACCAGCAAAGAAGAGCTCTTTATCTCCAATACCCTGCAACAGGCACCTTCATCAGTTTTGTACTCCAACAGTTTAAATTAAGGGAAACATTTTTTAAAAATCACTTTGTCATTCAAATTGTGATACCGCGCTGGCCGATCATCTTCCTTTTCACCCCCAGCAGGCTTTACTTGAGGAGGAACAATCACCACCAGCTCCACCTAGGTGATGTGTAGGCGATGGGAAAATGTAGAGAAGCCTGGAGTGAACAAAAGGCACTTCAGGCCTGCTGGGGTCAGAAAGCGTATCTGTACGGTAGATTGGGCTCTCCATTAATCCAGCTCTGTTTCTAATGAGATTGGTTCCCATTACAGAAAAAGGAGGTCCATGACTTAATTTGCTATTGTCATGCAGCTTAGGGAGGCAAAATAATCTTATCGGTTTGAACTTGAACCCTGCCCTCCAATTATATGGACATATATGGATGTTAGAGAGAGAAGTAAGAAGTGATTTGCACTTAACCAGCAAGAAAAATTGATTGTCTGCCACCACACATACAGCTTCCTGCTAGACCTTTACACTCCATCAGCTAGAAGGAGGCATTTTCTATTGCCAAAATGTATCAACAGCTACCTGAGTACATAAAGCTGAACCAAATCCCAGCCAAATGGCACCAATCACATTGCAGGGCAACTCGGTGGTGTAGCAGAGCCTCTACTCCTACAGCCAAAGAGAAAGACTGGGCTAACAGCTAGGGACGAGCAAACCCAAAGGGCAGGAAGAATCACATTATTTATTTTCACCCCTTCTTACTGAACTTCTTTCTCTGCCTCCCTGCTCAGCCAACCAGCTTCCCTTGGCTGCAATAGAAGAGAGACTGTCCTCTTCTGGGAGTTCTGTGTCCCACACAACACAGCTAAAACAAAGAATGTTTTGGCAAATAACAGCCAGGCTTCATCTATTCTTTTTTTCTATACAATTCATTCCATCAAAGTTGTTTAGCTGAACAAAACCCAGCACTATCCATTATTGTGAGGCTAACAATAAACTAACATGTGAGCACAGCGTGGGTCACAGATGTGTGTGCTTCATCATCAACTGTGGAGCCACTTCCCTGCTCAACTCACTTTTATAAAGCTTTAACCTCTTTGAGCTGGAATTCAGCTTGAGCACATAAACCAGGAAGCAAACAGTGTTAACACAACAGAAGCAGCCCCTTTACAAAGGATGCATGAAGAAACTGACGTGCTTTGGAAGCAGGCAGATCAACAACCTCACTTTCCAAGGGGTTACCCACACAATGAAAATCCAGAGATAAATTAAACCAGACAAATCCCAGGGGCTCCATTTTAGCGATATCACCTGCACCAGAGGATCTGTATTTGTGCCTTTGAATAGGCACATTTACATTTTTCGCCTGTGAAAAGAAACAAACAAAAACATGGAGGGATAATGTCTTCAAACCTCATTTAGAAGGAGCATGTTCTAGGGACTGACCCCACGTTTGTTACCCAACTTTAAGTACTGTTAGCTCATCCTAAATGAAGCAACCCCCAAAGTGCGACTGTTCTAAAATAAAAGTAAATAAATAAATAAATAAATAAATAAAGTTATTCAAAACCAGACCTTTCTTACAACTGCACTTCATGGGTTCAGACTGTACCCACCAACAACTAGAAGCTTGTTATCATATCCACCCCTAGTTTATATTGCCTATGAAACCTAGGTGTAACGTTGCCCCTTCCTTACTGTACAGGGTTGGGCTGGGATGGAATTAAGTTTTTTGTTTGTTTTTATTTGGTTTTGTTTTGTTTTTTAAATGGCTGCCTGTATGGTGTTGTGGTTTTGATTAGTGACCCAAACACACCAATGTTTTAGCTGTTGCTGAGCAGTGTTTGCACTGCATTAAAGCCTCCCCCATTTCTCACCTTGTTCCATGCCCCAGTGAATAGACTGGGGATGCACAAGATGCTGGGAGGGGACACAACCAGGTAAATGACCCAAACTTACTAAAAAGATATCCCATGCCATATAATGTCATACTCAGCAATAAATGGATAGGAGGGTAGTTCAGGGAGGTCAACCAAATTTTGCTCAAGAACTGCTCAGGGACATCAGTCTGCCCATGAGAGGTAGCAACAAATTGCCTCTGCCTTTTGCCTCTGTAAAAACTTATTTTGTTTTCTTTCTCTCTTCTTCCACTTCTCCTTCACTTGTTCAATTATTTTTATCATAGCACATGAGCTTTCTTTCTTTTACTCTTCCTTTCCTCTTCCCCAACCCACTGGAGGGGGAAGTGGGCAAGGAGCTACATGGCATTTAGATGTCTACCAGGTCTAAACCCAAACACTTAGCTATGTGCAACCGTAATGCTCATCTTAAGCTTTTTTTGTTTGTTTGTTTGTTGTTTTTGTTTTTGTTTTTTTGCAGATGCTCATTACAGTGCTGGAGATGGAACTGTGGATCAAGCACCAGCAACCATGTATTTCTTCCTGCCTGTCACAGCTTGAGAGGGTGGATAAGGGGCACCGGCTGCTCCTGGAGGCAAAAAAATAGATCCTGAAAAACCTCTGAAAAATTTGCCAGTTCCTAGTGCCCCAAATTGAGAAGTTAGAGGTCTTGACGCTAACCTCTTAGATCCTCATCTGTGCAATGCAGATAACACCCCAGCTTCTCCTTCCAGGAGGGCTGGACAGGTAACTACATCCCTGTTTGCCAGCACTCACAGCAAGCAGAATCGGGTTTAAATAGCACATGGTAAATAAGGCTCTGGGGCCATAAGAAACCTGAAGGTAAAACAAATGATCAAGTTGGAGGCAGCTGGATTGTGCACTGGGCAAGATGTCCACAGGGGACAGGAAGTGGAGGAACAGTAATACACACTCATTAAAGAGTAACTCAGTGTAAATAATAAAATCCAAACAACCTAAAGGGATGGATTCAAGTAGCTACCTTAATTTTAGTATTTCTTAACTTACATCTTTAATGCAGTTTTTGAATATTAAGCAGAAACGATAAACTTTTCCAAAACCAAAGGAGAGATTTTTGTCCTGTAGCACCTTACAGACATTGGCGGGGCCACGGGAGCATTGCACTCACAGGCCCCACACAGACCACAGGGGTAAGAGGTTTCCCAAAGACTGGGGCCCAAAACTGAACACAATCCATCTACAGCAGCTCAAGTTACCACCTATCAGCCTAATTGCACTGACAGTCTGTGCTCTTGGCCCCGACACAGCTTCAAGGGAAAACACGCGAGCCAAAAGCCTTTGCAAAAACACAGCAAACATGGGAAATTAATGCCAGAAATAGCATCTGCCATGGAGCACCCTTAGTAGCAATGCAGAGGAGCAAGCAATAAAGGATCACAGCTGAGCTCACAGGTCCCAGGCACAGGATGCAGGTCACCCCAGCCCACAAAACAATACCAAAAAAAAAAAAAAAAAAAAAAAAAAAAAAAAGGAAAAATCTCCCCACTTCTATGTTTGTTTTTATATTTACTTGTAGGAGCAAAAGCCCATTTTAAACCCTCGAGGCTGATACAACACATGTTGATAAAATCCAGCAGCAAAACCACAAGCAGAAACAATCTGATAGCAGATGAAAATAAAACATGATCACATAGGGGGTCTCCAAGTAGGTGGTCTGAATGGTCCTTAGTACCACCATCAGGTACCTGGTCTGTCGTAGGACAGCAAAACACATCTGAAGACAGCCCACGTTCACACCCTTGACATTTTGATGCTTTTGTGGGCTGCTGAAGGAGTGACGAGTGTTTCTGCTAGCACCTAGTATGTCAATACCATGTCAAAAGGTGACACACGAATGTAGTTATGGAAGTTCTTAGGTTGTAGGTGGCTGATAAAGCTTCTTGGGCTCCAGGTCTCTAGGCTTTCTCTGAAATTGCTATTAAAAAAGGAGAGTCTTTGCTTAAATCTTTCAACTGATGTGGGATACTTCACCCGCAGGTGTATGTGATCGTCCCTGCCCACCACAACTAAAGTGCTGGGACAACATCTACTGCAAATTCTTCTGCAGTATGCTAAATCCATCTGTTAGTTCATGTTCACTTCTGAAACCCTACCACTCAGAGTTCCCCAGCTGCAAATCCCATACATGCTGCTCCGTCTTCATGCCAGGATCCAGATGGTGCCAAGAGTGATTATTGTACACCAAGCCTTAACATCCAAGGGAACCCCATCAAAACCGATACCACAGCATCCATTAATTCCATTCAAGGGCACAAGGTATATTTGAAAAGCCCCACTCAAGGTTTATTTTACCGTGCATCTCAGAACAGCCAAGCCATCATTGCCTTTCTGACATGAAAAGACACGCAGTGGGTTCCAGGCAGCCAAACATTAAGCACCCCCGAAAGAGCAGATATACATATATTAATTACTACAAACAAGCTCATATCTTGTTAGTGAGCTGAGCTAGGCATACTTGGATCAGCCCAAACCCAAACTGAGGGAGACACAACTCTCTATCTTTCCTCAGGCAAAAAGAACAGCTAGGTAACTAATAATAACAGGTAAGTCATAGAATCATAGAATCATAGAATATCCTGAGTTGGAAGGGACCCTTAAGGATCATCAAGTCCAACTCTTGACACCGCACAGGTCTACTCAAAAGTTCAGACCATGTGACTAAGTTCACAGTCCAATCTCTTCTTAAATTCAGACAGGCTGGGTGCAGTGACCGCTTCCCTGGGGAGCCTGTTCCAGTGTGCAACCACCCTCTCTGTGAAGAACCCCCTCCTGATGTCAAGCCTAAATTTCCCCTGCCTCAGCTTAACCCCGTTCCCGCGGGTCCTGTCACTGGTGTTAATGGAGAAAAGGTCTCCTGCCTCTCGACACCCCCTTACGAGGAAGTTGTAGACTGTGATGAGGTCTCCCCTCAGCCTCCTCTTCTCCAGGCTGAACAGGCCCAGTGACCTCAGCCATTCTTCGTACGTCTTCCAAGCAGTTCTCTTAAGTCAAGCAGTTCTCTTAAAAATATTCTCAATTATTACCTCTATATCAGATTTAATCAGCAAGAAGATGAGTTGGGATTAACTTCTGTGCACCCTACAAAGCAAGTCAGCAAAGTTGCCTCACAGCCGAGCAGAATTTGGCCCTTGCCTGTCTAGGATTTTTGTGCTTTTTCCAAGGGACAACAGCAGTACCTTATCGATGAGGCACACTGGCAAGGGCACAAGGAACTTTGTAGTATCACAAACCAACCTGACCAAAAATACTCTACACTACTTTGAGCGGCACATTGGGTCTGTTCCTGCACACAGCCTTATATTTCTCATAAGTCAGAAAGGGACTGAGTCTGTGAAGGTCTTGGGCACCTAAATAAAAAGGAATGACAGGGAGAAAAAAAAATGGAAAAAAAAGAAAACACTACCACACATCACGCCACACCAGGGCAGTTACTTCAAACAGTCCCCCACAGGGACTGGGATTGCTGTCTTGGATCAGAAAGCAGAAAGTTCAATCTCTACGTGCACATACATGCCAAGCACGAGCAGCAAGTACAGCACGTAAACAGCCCTGGTGTTGGCCACCTAAGTGCAGCACACTTCAATTCTCAGTTCTGAACACCAGGCAGTTTGGGAGAGCAGGCCAGACTTAAATTAGCATCACCAAAAGGATCAGAAGAAGTGCCAAATGTAAAAATGTACGTTCTCTGCCCAGAGACCAAGCTTATTCTGTCCCCCGCAGCTAAAATTATTACTTTAGCACCAAAGTATCTCAGTTGAGAAGGTGATACATTAAAATTCCCACTATTTATTTTTTGAATTGAACAAACGATTTGTGATTTATGAAATCTGCTTTCACAGAGACTTAAATCAGGGAACACATTTTACCTGAGGACATAAACATTTGCTTTCTTTAATTCTTCAGCATTCGTATCCCTAACAACACACAGACGTGGGATGAATGCTGCAAGGGCATTTTGCTGGAATAGACTGTGCACAAAACAGCTTCCCCTGGGTACAGATAACCTGAGACATTTATTAAAAGTGTATGGTTAAAATTACCATAGTGATTTGTGTTTTTTGTTTGTTTGTTTGTTTGTTTGTTTTAATAATACGAATTAACTGAAGTGTTCCCAGTACTGACAAAAGTTTCCATCAGTGGATCAGTTTCTGGGCCACAGCATTTAGCAGGTGCTGTTTAAACACTGCCACTTGGGATCCCTGGGGACCCTTGGCCCCTGCTGACAGCCCTGATGGCAGGAACTGTGGATTTCCACATGATGCGAGCCAGATGCATGCATGTGGCTCTTGAATATGGCTCACCAAGGCTGGAAGTCATTGCAGACACGAGGTTTCACACAGACCCCTCACGAGACACCCTGGCACCCACAGCAACCCCATCTTCCTTTCCCCTGTGGTGCCTCCTCCTGCTGGGGGCACAAACACAGACCTGCCACTGCTGTGTGGCAGCTGCACCTCTCAGCACAGCCCAGGACCACAAAGACAATCAGAAGCACGTTTCTATTCCCGAAATTCAGTTTGGCCCCCTTTAGCTGTGAGGAAAACTAATCTGAACATTGTGAGAGTCAGTTCCCCCTCACAACATTATAAGCATTGGGAAATCCCTGCTGTTTTCTACAGTGTGCCTCAGGACAGGGGCACAGAGCACATAAACCCTGGCCTAACAAAGTCTGTAGATGCTCACAAAGCAGCATCCCTGCTGACAAACTGGGACAAGCCTGAGGCACTGAGACAGCCCCAGGTTTGTGCTTCCAATTGACGTCCTCCCATTGATTTCCTCCTCCAGCACTGCTCAGCTCTCTGCCCATTGACAGGCAGAGCTGCAGACAAAACCCAACACACCTTCCCCTCGGGAGAGCTGCTCAGCTCCTGCTGCCAGAGCCTGGCACCCTCCTTCAGCTCCCCAGGCCTTGCTGACACAGTGCACCATGAAGCCATGTCTCCAGGATGTCATCAGAAGAGGCCCAAGCTGTTTTTTAAGTGGCTTCCATGAGGTTTTGGAATTTGTCACCTCTGCAAAAGGAGAATTTCTTTGTCCCAGCACAGGCCTCCCTCAGCCCACACAGCTGTGATGGATGGGCTGGATTATAGGGCCTCCAGCTGAGGAGGAAAACATTGCCTGGGGCAAAAACCTCTCCGAGCAGCAGCCTGAGGTCCTTCCAACCTCATTCTCCAGGGCCCTTCATAAGGAGAAGGTACAGAGGTGGTCTGGGTTCAGCCCAGCCTTTAAACAAAGTCCAAAATGCGTCTGTTTGCCCTTAGGGTCAAAAGCACAGACCTCATTACTGAGTTACACCACTGCACTGAAAGAGAAATTGTATCTGCCTTTCTCTCAAAAATCCCCCGTTTGCAGCGTGCAGCTTTCAACACATGGAAATCCTGTCCCCATGCCCCCCCCTCTTGACACTATCGACCCATTCAGCACTCCAAAACCAATATCAAAGTCTGACTAAAGCCATTCAGAAGCTGTTAGCATGTAGATTTGGGTGATAATTTGGTGAATGGGCTTGTCAAACAAATTGCCTTTATTGTGGGCTGATTAAACGCAATCAGGGAGAAGAGCCTTTCCCCTCCCAACTCCAGCCCTCAGCAGCTCCAACAAACACCCTGAGCCAATTAGCAGGGAAGTGGCAAAAGCAGCTTTCACTTGAAACCTGCCATTCTTGGGGGGAAAAAAAAAAAAAAAAAAAAAAAAAAAAAAAAAAAAAAAACACATCACCAACAAAAAAATCTTTGTGCTTTCAAAGCCAGGAAGAGCCTCCAGGGAAAGCTCCCGAAAGCTACCCAGGGCTCACCTGCAGGGCGTGGATGGAGTTATCAGGATTCATCTGGCTCTGTGCCGGGTCAGCTCCCTTAAGCAAAGTGCTGCTCAGATCCTGCTCGTGCCAAATATAATGCAAAGAACATAAATATTAAAGTGGGCCCGGGGGGAGCAACTCTACCGGGGCTGTTTTTTCCTACAGCTTTATGTCCTGCAGCTGGGTTCCCCTGTGTCAGAAAAGGCACGAGTCCCAACCAAAGCTATTTCCATGCCTAGAAACCCTAAGTTTTTGGCGTGGCTCCCTGCAGCGGATCCTCTGATATCTGCAAAGAGTAGAGTTCACAGAACAGCCTTTTCTGCTCTGCAGTGGTAGTGAAAGGATCTGGCCCCACTACGATGAGATTCGTGGCAATCGAACAGATCTGATGCCACTGCTGTCCTATCCAGAAATTAGCTAATGAACAGGAAAGTTACTGCAGGAGGTGAAAGAAGTGGAGCAGCCATGGCACCATAATGTCTAAATCCCTGCAGGTATGCAACTGGAAATTAAACAGCCACCGTGGCTGGTGGTGGCCAGAGCAGAAGTCACCGTGTGTTTGCATGATTTATCTGCAGGGCAGCAAAAGGAACCCCATGGCTGGAGCTAGAGACAGCACATGGGGTATGAGCAATAGCTGTTGGCTAAACTTTCAACACTTGCATTTTCAGTTAGCACCAAAGACTAGTTTGGGCCCTGTTTTCTTTAATCCTACACGTCTAAGGAGTGAGCTTTGTGCTTACCAGCTCCCAGGGCCTACGCAGAGTGGCAATGGCACAGGAAGCCACTGCTTTGTCTTGGACTCCCACCATGAATTGAAGAGGGCCAAAATAAAGGTTTAATCAACCAGCAGGGATTTCAGGGAGTTCATTTCCAGGGCTGAGATTAGGATGAAGTGTTTTGCAGTTAAAGCACAGGGAGCTGAAAGACCAGCCTCTTGCCCATACCCCATCAGAGTCTTCAAGCGTCACCTTGAACATAGGGGGTACATGACACACCATGACACTGAGTCCTGAGCACAAGAAGCAATCACAATGAGATCAAGAGCCCATACTACAAGCAGCCACGGAGAGAAAGTCCAGGCCTTTTATTTTATTATTTTTTTTTTTTAAGAAGTGACTGCAAAGTGCCTGGTTACTCCACTCGCTCCCCGAAGACCTGCTTCCTACCCCCACAACCTCCTGCAAACGTCAATGTTTAAAGAACTATTAAAGAAAACAACTCCAAAACTCTCCACATAGTTCAAATACTTCACTTAAAAGGAATTTTAATTCTTACATCTCGGATTGCAGCAGTCCCCAGCATGACACGCACTCGCGTTCACGTTGCGGTGTTTGAGCTGTGCAAACAGGAGGGATGGAGCTGCAGAGTGAGACCATGCACTCACAGGTCTGGGAGCCCCAGTGAGGGAGATTTCTGCCTTTTCTGTTTGTGCTTTCCTGTGGGCAACACAGTTCACCTTGCTGGGCCTCTGCTTACCCCCCTGGGAGGCCTTTCCATGACCTATGAAATTCTCCTGCAGCCAAGAGGTGCTTACCTTGAAGACCCTAAACTGTTTCTTTCCAGGACTGGAGCTACGTAGTCTCTTCCTACACCAGCAGCAGCTCCCAGCCATGCTGAGCCAAACCAAGCTGAGAAGCCAGAGAAGTAGTGTGGCTGAATGAGGTCTACAGGGTTTAAAAAACATTATTCTCCGGAGAGCATCAGTTTCTCTTTGGGGACACCACTGCTATTTGCAACCTGGAAAAACCCTTCCATCCCCATGAGCTGTGTCATTTCCTTCCCATAAGTTGGCAGCAGCCAAACTGCTGCCAAAACCTTCCAAAGGATCACATCAAGCCTTGTGTTCCTCAGCAGCAATCAATAGATATGCATTCATCTCCTTGGGATGCAATTTGTGTTTCATGTGCTCCATCTTTAGGTGGGCATATGGTAAGGTTATAAAGTAAGGTTATAAGGTTCCCCCAAAACCTTCACCTGCTCAACTCCAACCATATCAGAGAACAACCCTGAACATCCGAAAGTACAGAAAAAGCAAATAAATGGCTAGAAACCATTCTGGTCAAAGTATGCTACCCCTTTCTATTCCTTATACCAGCTGACAATTCATTTATAGGGGTGACAGTAGCAAAAAAAAAGCTCTACCATGTAGGAAGAGTTAACAGGGCTGTACCACCACTACTGTGTGAGCTCTCAGCACTGACATTTGTAAAATATTTTGGGGAAGCATAACGTGTGATTTGGTACATGCTGTTCCTTTCCCTACCCACTTTCTTCTTGTGGCTACGCAGCTCCTGAGCGTGCAAGACGTTATTAGAGCTGCTACACAGTGGGCACAGCCCTTTCCTGCAGCAAATTATGTTTCCTGTCCCATAAGGTACAGTCAGTCCAACATGACTGGGGACACTTGCCAAGCCTGCTATTAGGAAACACGGCTTGGACCTGGTGGAAGATTTTGGTACTTGTGGGAACACAGAAGATTGCATTGTTGGGGTTACAGACCCTGCATCAACTTTGTACAACCTTGCAGTGCAGGTACACAGGGTTATAAACCACCCCTCTTGTCCCAGGGCATGGCAGAACAGTTGAATGCTGCAGAAAATTTGATGTTGTTTTCAGTGGTTTGTTTTTATTTGTAAGTGACAGCATCTGCCCCCGGTGCCAGCATCACCAAACCTAAGGAATTTGCGCCTGCTGCTCCGGCTGTGTGGTGTAGGCACAGCGTGAAGCATCCTTGCTATGGGACACCTCTGTACATGTTTTTTTTAATGCTTATCAGTTGGCCTGGCTGGGAGGAACTGTATCTGCACTGTAGAAAAGCTGAGCTTTTCCCATCACAGCTCTTGTCCCTGTCGTGCCCACTCCATGCACCCCTTTTGTATTAACGTGGTTGCAATGAGGAGCACAGAGAAAGCTCATCGCCAAGAAGGGAGGAGACAGAACACTCTCAGTTGTCCCATTCAGAGGCAGATCTGCCTTGAATGGCAGCCCCCAGGATTGTCCTGCCTCCAAAGGAGACTGAATCACAAGCAAGTCAGCCCCCTTCAGCTTCCCATTAAAAGACTTCAAGCTACTATATATACTTTCCCCCACCCTCTGCCACAAGCTCCTCCTTTCTAACACAAATCTCACAGCACACAGACACACACACTCCCAGAAAGCAAGCAGCAGTGTTGTGATGTGTTGAAACCAGTGAGATTCAGCTCTTGCTAAGGACGCCTTTTTCCATTAGCAAACTGCAATTGGCAGCTCTTATCTGCTCCTTTTGCAACACTCACCTAAAAGACATGCCAGGCTAGACTTCACATTAGGTCACAAAGTTAGGGCAGATATCCCAAAAGCAAAGCGACCCCACTAGCCATTCCTGAGCAAAATAATCACCCTGCTCAACTGCAAAAGGAGACCTGGTATGTTTTCATTGACTCATACACATATCCACAAAGAACAGATGCAGAAAGCTAATTTTAAAGTAGCTGAAGCAGCTGCACATAGTTATAAAACTTATACAGGACTCCCCACCTTCAAAGCACTGTGTATTTAACTGCTGTGCACAACTCAAAACAAGTGCTGTGAATAGTTTTAGTTTCCTATTTTACAACATATTTAGAAATGAGACACATCTTATCCTGCTTTAAGCAATCACAGGCTGAGTATAATTCATAATCTGCACCTAATGCTTCCTTTTTCTGAGTTTGGGACTTCTGAAACAGTCAGGAGATGTATATAAGAGCAAAGGAATCTGGCCCATTACAAAACACTTAAAATTTCTATGTTAGCTTTCTCTTACATCCTCAGCCATCCCAGTCTCCTAACCTAGCTCCTTTCACTCACTCCTCAGAGAAGGGCAGCACAAACCCAGCTACAAACAGAAGTTAAAACATTTCCCATCCCTGTTCCCAAAGTTACTCAGATCCTACTCCACTGAAACAGTTTTGCTCAGGGTTATTGAGGCAGGCTTTTAACAAACTCAAAATCCTCTTACAGAAGGATCCTTTCCATCAGATTACTTTAAAAGGATTAAAATCACTCCCAGCACAACTCTCCCAGATCTGCTCCCCATCCACTTTCCTTGTGCTGTCCCTGCACACCGTAAAAAGAGCTCCCGGCTGGGTCAGCACTTCTCCCCTACCTGAGAAGTCTGCCGAAGTCCTAGCAAAGTTGCTGCAAGCTGTCAAGCACATCAGTCCCAGGAGAAAGGCGGAGGTAGGAAACACATCTGGGCAGCACATCCTTAGGTATCCTCACGGCTTGTTTTCTTCCAGAGAGAAGAAAAGCGCTCTCTGCCCCAGCCCGACACTCATCGCCCGGAGAAAACTCTTAGTCCCATAGCTTGGAAGGATCGCAGCCAGCAGCCAGGAAGGAAAACCACTCACACACACACACACACACACATCCCTTGGAGTGAATGAATCCGACTGAGTGAGGCTGACGAATGAGACAGACCTACCTGAGCCTTGGCGGAGGTCCCAGGGTCCTAAAAGCCATCGCTTTTTCACCCAAATTTGCTGCGGGCTCCTCGCGTGCAGCTGTCCAGCAGCGGCAGGGCAGGGGGGTGAAAGAGATGGGGGGGCTCCCTGGGGGTTGTTTTAGAGAAGTCACTGTTATTTCAGGCACCCTGGGATCTTTCCTCTCTGGTGCAGACGGACAGAAGGATGGGCAGTGTTTTCAAAGGAGGGAGCCCGGGACAAAGCATCTGAATTTGTGTGGATTTTTGGAAGGATGGGCACTTGCTGCTGCAGTTAGGCTGAGAAGTGGTGTCCTGCCAGACTGGTGACAGGACGACTCTTCAGCAATGCCCAGCCTTACAGCTGATCTCACGGTGGAAGAGATTTTGGACTAGTATCACTGGGATCAAACCCTCCTGGATCTCAGTGCCAGACTGGGGCTGGTGTCAGTCCACACATCCAAAATCCTCCTTCCTTTTGAAAGCAGCCAGCCAGGCCAGACTTCATCTATCCCCCTGCACACCTCTTCCCTCCACCAAGCTCAACAGAGGATTTTCATGCAGTTCATAACCTCTTCAGACCAGGAGAGCTGTCTCCTGCTATAGCCATTGCTTTAACCTCCAACCAGCACAGGCTTAGCTGCTAACCCAAGCTCTGCCCACACTTCAGAGCCAAAAGAAGGCTTCAGATCACCTGGAAGCACATTCAGTACTTTATTTTACCTGATCTCCATCCATACACACGATCTACACACATACATCCATACACATGTACTCCTCGGGTACAGGAGAGAGATCCTGGCCTTGCTCATCAGCATTAGCAGCATTTCAGGCTTTGTGTATAAATAATGGACATAACTGATATATCTAGGCTAGAACAGAGTGATGGTGCAGAGAACAGGCAGATGGTTTTGACGGGCAAAGCCAACACCCCTTAGCAGTCTGGGGGTGCACACCCAAACCCAAAGAGCAGCACGGTGTGGGGCTGCCAGGGAAGGTGGAGGCAGGCACACAGCTCCTGGACAAAGCTGCACCTTCTCCCCACCAAAAATAACCAGAGTGGGAACATCCAAGGAAAAGCCACAACTGGTTTTTACTCTTCTGTCCTGCTCACCCACATGGAAATAAGCCAAACTTTCCAAAAACTTTCACCTCAGAACTGAAAAGCATAAGGGGCTTCAGCCCAAACACCTCTATTTTTATTTTTTTTTTCAAAGCTGAGTGCCCTTGTAAAGAGCTTCTTATGCTGAAGTTTCAAACAATGTTTCGGCTGTTCTCAGACGAGAATCAGACCGGCTGTCAGGTTATATGTGAAAGACATTTTCAAGAGCACTACCATGAATACCACATTCATTATTTCCACCAGAAACCCACCCTGGCCTGTACACTAAAAGCAAACTGAAAGGGAGCTGTCAGGCTGTGGCCCTGTTTGCCTTCTGTCCATACAACCACTTGCTCGAGTTCCACCCAGCTTCACTGAGGATGAGGGTAGTGTGGGATATCCTGAGCGTAAGACCACATGAGCAAGGAGCTGGTCTGGTCTAAATGACACCTAAAAGCAACCCTCTGTCCCACAAGCAGCTCCTCACACCCCAAGGATCTACAGCAAGAGGACAGAGGAGCCAGCTCCCAAGGACAGCAGTGACCCCGACACTCCTGCTCCTCACAGATGCCCCTGCCACTGTGGCACTTTGCAGAGGGCCACCTAAGCAAGATCAACAATCAAGAACCTCTGCAGGCTGTTTTGTTTCACCCAAGACTTTAATCCCACCTGCCAAAAGTCGTCCTAAGCTTTAAATAGAAAAGATCAGGACATTTGGCTCCCTGCATCTGCACATAACACCTCTCTCACCTAGCTCTGCTGCCCTTGCCAAGAGGAAGATTCACCACTACAGCCTCAGAGGTGTGAGATAACTGTGCCTATTACCAGATTATCAGCCAAAGCTCCTTATCAGTGGGATAAAGTGGTAATAGGGCCCCTGGAAATTTATCAGCACTCTGGAAAAGGGAAGCTGTATTTGCAGAAAAAAGCCCACCCTGTTAGCAGGTGTTGATTTTACTGATTAAAGGGTAATTAGGTTTGGCTGACTCAGTATACGGGAATGAAAAAGAACTCTGATGACAAGGGGTTTAAGGCTAAACATGGGAAGTGTGCTTGAGCAGCCCTTTATGTTATTGTTAATAACATGAACCAGAGGTTTGGGAGCTTACATCAATGTCACATGAGGACTTTGTTTTTAAACAAGACTGTAAAGATGCCTTCCAAGAGCAAAGGTGAAAATAGCTCTTGCTAAAAATAATAATATTAATTATATACATATATATATATATATATATCATCCTTTGAGAAACAGGCAATTCTGTTAAAGTCCATTTCCATAATACCCTTATTCCTTAGGGGATCATCAGCTGTGTGTTTCAAACGGGAAGAGGCCACCTGTCCCAACAGCAGCACAGACAAAGGAAGGTCTTTCTCTCATGGATAGTCTTATGGGGTAAACATGAATCATGGGAACGCCAGTGTGGGCCTTTGTTTTTGGGGTTAACAGCCCTTGAAATCCAACCATGCCTTCGAAGTTGTCTCCTGGGGATAGGTAATAATGCATGTGATCATGCACAATCTCTTGGATCCCTTGTCCCCAAGGCCACCCAGAAGGGAGAATAGGTCAGAAATGAGATGCAGTTCAGCATTATGTCTTAGCTTGGAGGAAAGATTGCATTCTTTCTCTCCTCCATGCTTAACAACTGTACCTCAGTCCTCTTTTATCACCATGAATTTAAGAGCATTGGTCTTTCTGCTCTTTTGCAGGTCCCATCCCTCTCCTGCTACATAAAACTGTAATATCTGAAACGTGCATGTCCCCAGTGTGCTTTAAATGCAGTTAACTGCTACTGCAACTAGGAAAACTGAGGCACTGAGAAGTGAAGAAATTCATCACCCAGTTTGCTCACCCCAATATCACCCAGTTTATGAATGACAGTCAGGACCCAGATAGCTGAATTCCTAGTTTAATGCTGTATGTGCTGATCTTGCTGCCTTCCAGGGCTGATATTTGGCAATGCTTTCCTATTTTTCTCACCCTGCACTGCGAACCTCTGCTTTGCTAGGCTAAAGCACCATCAGCTTGAAGAAGGGCTGGTCATTAGAAGTGCTGGACCAGGTTCAGGTTTCAGCTAGAGAATCATCTGTAAGGCTGAAGTCGTGTTTATTTACACAGTCACAAACAGGTGTATTTGTCCAAATGTGCTAGGACTAATCTTGCTTTCTGAGCCAGAGTAATATTACTTACTTCTTACTGTTTTCTATGATGTCTCAACACATTCTCCTTGAGAGCACTGTTGTATTCTTTCATTTCACACACAGTAGAAGTAAAGCAGTCATTTCTCAGAGGTCACCCATATTTCAGGGTCAGCTAGGAGCAGCTGTATCACAAAAAAAGATTAAATACATTCTTGAGCCCAGTTAGAGCTCTGTCCACTTGCCACACTGCCTCCTTGTAAATGAATAACAATTAATAACAAAATATACATGCATAAATATACATGCATTTATACCTATAGAATACTGTCTAAACTAGGTGGAGAGAGTATCAAAAATAACCTAGCAAAGCTTGCCAGCATAGTATGGCTCTTTGTACTCTTTTTTTTTTTTTTTTTTTTTTTTCCTTGATCTTTCCCCTAGGAGTGTCTTATGGAAACAGATGGGGTTACTCATGGAAGTGAGCACAGTCTGCTTTCATCAGTATGAAGGCACAGGAGTTCATATATTGCAGTTTTGCAATAAAACACCAGGAATCTCAGGAGTAAAAATCTTTTCCTGTCTCTGTATCCAACATTAAACAGCTATGCAGAATATTCAAACCGATGAGCCTTGGAAGTTTTCACACTTTGTGTCACTCCATCAACCCAGTTTACAAAACAAATATAAATCCTGGGGGACTTGTTCCATGCTGGGACAGGTTTGGAGTGGGAGTGTTGCTAATTCTGTGTATAGCAAAGGCCCCAAAGGATGCATTTATCTCACAGAAACACTGAGAAATGTTATACTGAATGAAGCAAAATTTTCAAATGTATGAAAATGTTGCAAAAATAAATATTTGGAGACTACAAAAGGATTCACAACGAAGCTAAAACCTTTCTTCTCATGGCTGTCCTAAGTAACTGATGTTGAAACCGCTCTCAGCTGGCATTCTCCTCACAGTAATGACATGTTCTAAGTTACAGCATATGGTACAGCCTGGTGCTTTATTTCATAAAGTCATAGGATGGTTGGGCTGGAAGGGACTTTAAAGATCATCCAGTTCAAGACCCTGCCATGGGCAGGGACATCTCCCACCAGCCCAGGCTGCCCAAAGCCCCATCCAACCTGGCCTTGAGCACCTCCAGGGATGGGGCATCCACAGCTTCTCTGGGCAGCCTGTGCCAGTGCCTCACCACCCTCACAGTAAAGAATTTCCTCCTTACATCCTTTAAATCTACCCTTTATTAGTTTAAAGCCATTACCCCATGTCCAGTTTCAGACCTGCATGTCCAATTAGACTTAGTTGCTGCCTTGTGTGGGGGGTGCTCTTAGATTAATCACCACACTAGAACTACAGGGAACTGGAGTCATCTCCATACTTTATCTTCGTACGCCATCGCAAGTAACATAAGGATTTCCAGAAACAAGGATTTCAGTGACCAGAGTTTCTCAGACATGAATTCTTCTTTTTCCCCGTGCTTCATCTATCTTGACTCTTTAGATGTTGCTTCCTGACATTTCTTGATATGTGGGCATATGGCACCCAGCTGAGACCATGAAGTCCTCCAAGACCTTTAAGACGACTTACACTGTTCCCTTATACCTTTAACATGAAACTTTCCTCCCACTTGACCTGTCTCATTAGTCCACTCTTAATGGCTTTTCTGTGAGGGCTTGTCAGTCACTTGGATGATAGCACATATTGGCTTTTTCACTACTATCACTATCTTTCCTTCAATATATTCAATAGCACTCTTGAACTGCTTATTATAGAAAAAGGATGAATTTTACACCTGAAAATATCTACCCCTGATGGTATCTGCTTTCTCAAGCAGCCATGTACACTCAAATAAGGGGTGTGACATGAGGAGAAAGGTTTTAGTTTTCTGTTTTCTTTTTGTGAATCCTTTTGTAGTCTCCAAATATTTCTATTGTTAACATTTTCACACATTTCCTACCAACCCTCCTACATAATTTACATTCTCATTAATTTCCATAGACACCAGAATCCTTCCTCAGATTTACTTGTCTGGAAGTTCTCTGCTTGTCCTGTGGGACAAACATGCCATGATGTACATTGATAAAAAGTAGGAATCATCTCAACATTCAGCCTTCAAATGACACCTAAAATGATGCTCCAGCACCTATCCCAAACCTCTTGAGCACTGTGGACTCTGCCTGAAGGCATGTGAGTGCAGTAGCACCAAGAATTACTGAAGAGTCTTCAGTAGTCCCCAAGATGCTCCTGTCCCAACACATCTACACACGGTCGCATCCCATCCTTATTACAATTACTGTTATAACTTGCATAGGACACTTACATGGGAAAGCCATTTAGTTGCCAGAGACCTTTTTTCCCACCAAAATGACTGTTTCCAAACATGGCCATGAAGCCCTTGCATCACATCTACATCTATAGCAATAAGCTGAAGGAAGCAAGGGTCTGGACACAGGCACTGCAGCTCTTCTGGTTACAGCTACCTGTTAGATCTCTTCTTGGCACACTTTTGACCCAAGCCACTCAGCATCCAGGCAACTCCTGAGCATGGTTTAGGGCCTAAAAGCGAATTCATCCATTCCCAACAGGCAGGGAGGAATCCTGCTTAGCAGTTTGTTGTATGAATGTGGCCAGATGGTGACAGCTGGTTCAGGGCCAAGGAATGAGTCTTGATACTGGTTAGTGTACAGGTCTGAAAGAAGCCAGTGAAATTATGCAGAGAGTTCAGCATGTCAGTGTGTCAGTATTAATAGGATTGGTACCTTTCTTTTTTATGAGCTGAAGATCTAAAGTGAGCTAGCTTGTGCTCAAAGACTGTAAGAGCACAGCCAGGTGTGTGCTAAACCCCCAGTTGGTGTTTCAGAAGTTCTGCAATGAAGATGCAGTGGCATGGGCTAAGAACAGATCAAATATCCCTGGTCCCTCAGGCAGGCCTGATCAGAGCTGCCCAGGAAAAGCTGCATTCTGCAATCGCACCTCCAGCCTCCAGCACAGACACAGCCCAGGCTGCTGCCTGCCATGCTCCAACATCCTTATAGATAGATCATTCTTACAGGGGCATTCAGCAGAGGCTGGGCTCAAGACTGAAGTCAGTGAAAAAGTCCTTACAGACTTTTCTGGTTCAACACCAGGACTTTCTTCTCCCACGAGAGTGAACTGACAATACAGCTCTCTGAGTCCCTCACATCCTCAAGTCCTTTGATCATCAGCAAATTTGAACAACTCCAGATTGCAGGAAAGCAGTTTCACTGAAGCTTATCACTTTCTAAAATTCTCTTTATTGGAGGGCAGGTCTAGTTGAAGGCAGAGCCCAAGAGCACATGAGGAATGTATAGGGAGCAAATCTCTTCCCTGCATAACCTGGACATCAACTTTCGCCTCAGGCTTATCATTGCCTACAGGCACAGGGTATTTCTCTGTTTTCGTGCAGATAGCAAATTTCACCAAAAAAAAATGCTGGCTCACACATCAGAAACTGGTAAGAAATCAAAGGGAAATAAAGGAAATGCCTTTCTGCTGAATGGGCAACATTAATCCCAAGTGTAATTTCACTAGCGTGAGTGCAAATTCAACAATAGACTCGGTCTGCCATTTGCAGGAAGCAGAACAGAAATGTTCTCCTTTCACATGTACTTAAAAGGAGAAATATTACTTAGAGTACAATTTCTTTTCCCTTATTTTATTTTTTTCTATTTGAAGGGAGTGTTTCAAAAGTAACTGTACACTTCCACATGCATTTAAGTGCTCAGGACAATCCTATTGCCAGTTATTTATCTTACAATGGTCTCAGGAGACTATCCAGTGACAAAGCCCAGGTGTGCTGGGCATTGCAGACAGAGCTGGATTATGTCATCTCAAACAGACCGAGGAGCTTACAATGGCATGGAAGTTCAGGCCATTCAAACCTTTGCACTCTGTAGCCCCAACAGTGGCATTAGGGAACTCTAGTTAACTTCTAAACAAGAGACACTTCCCACTGCAGAAATCCCATACCGAAATATCGCTGCCTTCATTGTCTCGGGACACCTGGCTGGAAGAGCCCTCCCTGGTACTTACTGCAGTAACGTTACTTGCTGGACCAGCTACAAAGAGCACAGAGGAAGGAAGCAGGCTACGCAGCTGGCTTGCAGGAGATTTGGGGAGATTACAGGAGATGTCCGAGTTCACCTGGTTAGGGGCTGCCTGGACTGACAGCACTGTTATGTGCAGAGCTGCTCGCAAGCACTAAGCTAATGATTAGTGCTTGTAAACAACAGGGAATTGCATAATGCTAGCATAAAAGGTGACATTTGTATATTCAGATTATACCTCAAAAACAGAAACATCCTCTGGTGAATGATTGAAGCACTGGTCTGTTTGTAGCAGGTGAGGGAAAAAGGGACTGGAGATTCCAATCCTTTTTTCAATTTTTGCTGGACCAGCCCTTTGCAGAGGAGAATCTTTTCTATTCATTACTACACTGTTGACAATTTCTTGCTTCACCTGCTAGCCCCACGAGCCAAAACACCTTCTTCTTCTTTCCTGCAACAACAGGTAGAATTAGTTATTTTCAGCTCACCAAATCTTCCCCGAGACAGCACACCAGCTAGCATCCCCATAACCCTCCCTCCACAAAATGCACCTTCTGACATGAGAGGAAAACAGCTCT
Organism: Aythya fuligula; assembly: GCF_009819795.1. Taxonomy (NCBI): domain Eukaryota; kingdom Metazoa; phylum Chordata; class Aves; order Anseriformes; family Anatidae; genus Aythya; species Aythya fuligula. The sequence goes on along the minus strand of NC_045561.1, from coordinate 111,990,355 downwards.
GTTCACTACAAAGAGTCCCAGGGTGACCTGAGCGCTGATTTGAGGAGTTTTCAGTGAAAAACAACTGCCACAAATGGTGTTAGAATTACCTAGAAGAGTGGAGGGCTTCTTCAGCTGGGTTAGGAAGCCGGTGTCCATAGTTGCTGCTGCCTTTCTGGGGGATGAGGCAGAGATGTGAAGCTGGTAAAGCCCAGTTCTCAGGTGGAAGCCCTTCTACGAATTCAGTGGATGCTAAGTGAGATGTAAGATGAAGTCACAGTTTCTCTCTCTCACCTATCTTTCTGGAATAACACGGCATGAAGTTGAACCAGCATAGTGGAAAATAATGTCATGATTTCTAAAGGAGTTTTGCAAATCAAGGGATTTGGGATCAAATTTTCTCCTAAGCTTGCTCACTGCTTGCACAGTAATGAAGAGCAGAGGTTGGCTTGGTTTAAAATAATGAAAAGCTGTGATTTGATCATAAATTTTTGGCTTCCTATTTCCCCTGCATGAGAAGGTTGTGATAGTAGGTTTAATTTACTGTGACAAACCGCTGCATTAATGCATTCATCAGGAGAAACAAATGGTCTCCCTTTGAAAGCTCCTGCCCACCTTGAGAGAGTAATGGGGTTATAAATGGAGAAAGAACAAATATTGACTCTATGAAATGTAAAGGTACCTGGGAGTTCACCCATCAGTCTTCAGATTACACCTGCCTTTCAAGATGAATGTTTCTTTTTTTTTTTTTTTTTTTTTTTTTTACCAATATTTCATTCTTTTTTTTTTTTAAGCATCTGAGGAAACAGGAGGAAACAGGATAGGGACATTCAACTCAGTGCTCTCTTCAGGTTTTCAAGATGTTCCAGATCATTTCTGAAGAAGCTTGGATTTCTGGCAGGAGGTAGGCATTCCCAGCCCAAGAGTTATCTTTCTCTGCAGTTTGACATAAGCACAGGAGGAACTGCCTGGGCTGGTCAATGAGTTATCTGTTTGAAGGTGTTTCTGCTGAGGCTTTCTGTAAGAGAGTTCCAGAAGCTCACCCTCCATCATTTACACTATGGAAGCTCAGAGCAACATACATTCCTTGGCATTCAAACCTATAGGGGCTCGAGAGGATCCAAGAATTTACAACCTAAGGGAAAGGCCCCAGACACTGTTTACTGAACTTAATCTCACTTTGTCACACACCTTGCTTCCTCCTCTAAAGTCATAATATCTCACTCATTTAACCTCTGAGGCAACACTGTAAGAACTGTCTTCTACACCGTCTGTTGGAGTCTGCTTTAGATTCATTTCAATATTGGCTTCCAAATTAGATTCCTCTTAAGATGCCTTGCAGAACCAGAAAATTAGGAGAACACAGAGTTTTATGTCAGCTGAGATAAACCAGTGCTGTTGTCCCTTTTGTAACTTGTAAGGGTGCCACACATCCCATAGGGAAATCGATGTTGAGTGGACACCCACCTGACAGTCAAAACCCCAAGACAAGGGAAAACCAGCCATGTCTGAAATTGCCAGTTATCTGAAAACAACACAGACTCCTAGAGGACTTCAAAGACATTTCTGATTCTGAATATAGGGCAAGTACCTGCTGAGGCACTGGCACAACTGCCAACACACCAGTTCATATTTCATGTGTCATCTGCCCCCGATAGAAAGCATCAGCACCTGTTTATTTTTTGCCTGTTAAGGTTATAAAATAGTAATTTATCCTTCCAGGCTGGAATGCAGCAAAGGCAAAAGGAAACGGAAGAAAATAGATGTGCATGAGAACACAGGTGATGTGCCACGAAAGCTATGCCCCTTGTCAGGGGCACGCCAAGAGCCCGGGGCTCAGGTGAGCAGATGTAATCATTGCTCCAGCAACCCCAGGCAAAGAGGAGTCCACAGGTCTGGCAGGGTTAACCACGCGTGGCTCCAACAGGATGTACGCTCCAACACGGCCGAGGCCTGGGGGTGTTTGGACAGAATGAGCTGAAGATTTTCCAGTCCATCGCCTCCCCAAGCTCAGTGCTAGGATGCTGCGTTTGAAGAACAGTTTTCACTCTCCTCTTTGCTTGCTTTACAATAAGGTATAAAATGCTATTGTGGATGTTTGATGGCCATCTCAGTGAACAGCTGTTCAAGGCAGAAGGGGCTGGTACCTTAGGTCATTTTAGGCAACATTTGGGTTTAATAATTTAGTTTATTAAATTTCAGCAACTCACCTTTAGGTAAGCAACAACTCATGCCTTACTGAAGGCAAGGTTCCAGGAAGACAAGATCTGTTTGAATATTCTAATAAAATTTCACTGTGCTCTTTCTAACCTTTCTAGGTTATTTTTTTATGTTCCTTTGCAGCCTCACAGCAGTCCCACACATGTGCTTTGATACCTTGGATAAGGAGGACACAGAAATCCAGGCATTGCCTCATGCCAATGCTGACATGGTTTTTCAGGAGAGCCTAAGGGACTTAGGCAATGGGGCAGATACTCCTGGACTGCATGACATGCATGGCCTCTCAGTCTGAAGAGCACTAAGGCTGCTCCAGCAGAGACTGGTATGCCTACAGCAACTATGAATCACTTGGCAGTTGCTCTGGAAAGGGTAGGATTTAGCTAGGACAAAAGCAGGCTCTGGGCCACTTCCATACAAGCCACAGAGCAGTGGAGCTACTCCACAGCACCCAATCTATCGTGCTTCCAGTTAGCTTCCTTGAGCCTCCATTTCTCCACTGGAAAAGCTGCTCAGGAGACTCAGACAAAAAAGTGCCAGATAACAACAGCCAATATGTCCTAGCAATAAGGGCATATTGAGTGCTTGTCAGGATTCGTTTGTTAGCCTTTCTTTCTCCCCATTTTACCTTTGTGTGGAAACCCTGCGAGTAAGGATCGCTTGTAGGCTCTGCATGTGGTCGCATGACTGTACAAACCAACAAAGTACAGATGAGAGGAGAGATGGATGCATTTATGTTGCATAAATGGCAGGGGAAGGAACTTCACTACTGAGATAACAGATGTTAATTTAAGGTTTTAGAAAGGAGTTAGCAAACGCAATGTTTCCACTTTCAAATCCAACTGAAACCAAACTGTGCCAAGTCCTCAGGTCTGTATCGAGCCAGTGTTCGTTCCCATTTCTGAAGGAAATGACTCTGGGTGTTTCCTGTACACCCAAGGAGGAAGAGGTGAGGAAGGCCTCCAGGAGTCAGCCCCATTTCATTTGGAATTGGGCCTCTTGGGACATCCTGTTCTGAACAGTGAACGCACAGCACACCACACCTCCAGAGCAGCTCAGCCCCTTGTAGGTATCTCTTTCTGTACGGAGACATAACAGCAGGTGTTACCACTGTTTGCTGTGTTTCCTCTAAAAAAATATCCAAGTTCCCTTGGGGAACATGAAGTTTCACTCCCTTCTTCACACCCTCTGACACTCCACAGACAGCTGTGTTGGGGCTGCTGCAACATGGCCTCAGGTGTTCAGAAGAAATCTTGGAGCCTGTGATTTCAGGCTGCACCACAGCCTGTTTCAGAGGGTGATACTGACAGCCTTCATCCTGTGCTGCAGAGACTGATGCACATATCCATGCTGGGACTGAAATACCAAGTCCCCAGCCTCATGGGTCCAAAGAGCATGCGTTAGATGTAGGTAGATAGGTCAGCTCAAGCCTGGAAGCAGTCTACCCGTGTTCACACAACACAAAATAAGAGCCCTGCCCCAACCCTTGTAACAGCTCTGGGGGTTCCTTAATTCACATTCAGTATCACACAGGCTCAGAGGTGTTCTAGACCTCAAGCAGCTGTCTCAGAACTCATTCCATGGTATCACTGGTGCAGCCTGTCAGGCATCTCTGCATCACAAACACATACATTGCTCTTCTCTGCAAATGCTTAAGCAATTCGTTAGCCTTCTTACAGTGAGGGGTCCAAAAGATGACACAATATTTGAGGTGTGGTCTCCTCAGTGGCACATACATAGGGAGAATCACTTCTCTAGTCTTGCTGGCCACACTATTTCTGATGCAGCTTAGGGTGGCATTAGCCTTCTTGGCCACCAGGGTACACCGTTGGCTCAAGTTCAGCCAGCTGTTGACCAGCACCCCCAGGTCCTTTTTCTGCAGGGCAACTTTCCAGCCACTCTGCTCCAGACCTATATCACTGCATGGGGTTGTTGTGACCCAAATGTAGCACTCAGCATTTAGCCTTGTTGAATGCCATACGGTTGGATATGCCTCATCAGTACAGCCTATCCAGATCCCTCTGCAGAGTCTTCCTACCCTCGAGAAGATCAATACTCCTATGCAACTAGGTAGCTGCAAAGTGACTGAGGGTGCACTCAATCCTCTCATCAAGATTGCTGGTAAAAATGTTAAACAAAACTGTCCCCAATACTGAGCCTTGGGGAACACAACTTATGACTGGTCGTCAGGCAGATTTAACTCCAATCACAACAATCCTTGGGACTAGCCAACCAGACAGGTTTTTGTTTTACCAGTGAACAGCACATTTCTTCTGTATCTGGGATGACTGTGAGCACTACAGAACTACTGTGTTCAGTTTTGAAATAAATATTTCAAGAAGGACACTGAAATACAGGAAAAGATTTCAAAGACAGTAACATGAAGGATGTTACTGTCTTCCTTAAATGGAAGACCTTGTCCCCACCTCACAGGTGACAAGAAATGAGGCCAAGCACTACTTTTTACCTGTCTGGGTTTTCTTTCCAACAAAACTCAGACACCCACGCAGGCAATTGCAGTGCATTTTAGTGGGAACAAAACAGAGCTGCAGGGCACAGCATCCCTAGGTTGAGTCATAGCTGCCTGGGCATTGTGGAAACACAACTACAGGATGTTACATGGGACAACCCTCCTCCTCCAGGGCAGATTCGGCCAAAACTCTTATCAAAAAGAACTCAGAGTGACTTGACCATGACTGCATGAGAGGAAGACACACACTTAGTGGGCCATAATTCAAGCTGTTATAAATTTTGTATTGTAGCAGTAAGGAACCACAGCTGAACTTTCCAGGGACCTGACAGAAGGGACTAGAAATATGCTCTACTCAAACAGAACTCATTCAGAGAATTCCCAAAGTCTGTTTAATATTTGCCAGATCACCTGAGCACAGTGATGCCTTTAATTCGCAAATTCTCCTAGAAGCATTTTACAAAAGTGATTAACTCACATGATTCTAAAGTGATCTACATTCTCATAGATTGTGTTACATAGGTAAGAAAAGTAGGAAGGCAGCCCTTCCTGACCTGTATATGACCTGCTCAGCAAAGAAACTGAAGTCCCTTGTACCTGCAAACTCAAGAAAGCTGTCCCCATGAATGGACAGATGAGAACAGGGGGTCCCCCACTAGTAAAATGCTCACACAGTACAAGTGTTGAACCTAGAGAAATAGCTGTTTGCAGGTCAACCTTGATCACCTGCATTTGTGCTGCTTTAACATGGAGCATGCATGGCCAGCTTAGCCAGACAAACCAGTGGTGCCTCGATTCCAGGGTGCTACAACAAACCATACAGAAACCACACGTGGTGTGCAGGGCCAAGGTGCTGGTCCCTTTAGGGAACCTCAAGTGAGGTGAGGTTCACCTACAGTAATTTGGGAATGCAGTTCCAGGTGTCAGGGTGGTCTTGTTAGGGTGCAGTCAACAGTGGTCAGCCAAGGAGTTAGAAATGGGTCTTTGAATGATCCAATTCTCTTCTTTAAAGCCAGTTGCAAGCCACAAATCTGCATTTTCCCAAATTATAATCCACACATCTCCTTACAACCATTTTGAGATCTCCTCAACCACCATTAAAGTATTGGGATTATCCCTATCTATTCCTCACCACCAAGAGAAATATCTTTCTACCCCTTTTAATAGCACTTACGCAGTGAGAATTTAGTAACAGTTTATTATTGTTATTGTTATTGTTATTGTTATTGTTATTATTATTATTATTATTATTATTATTATTATTATTATTATTATTATTATTATTATTATTATTATTATTATTATTATTATCTTTACTTCAAGAGGTGTATTCAGTGTTGGTGGAGAATTTTTGTATTTTAATGGCTAGAGTGCCCCCTTCTGTCACATCAGTGTCCCAAACATTAATTCCTCTGTCAGATTAGTAGATTATGAAGAAATAATACTGTGGTTTGTCATCTGCACAGCGTGTCACCAAAACAAGAGTTAAGCATCCAAGCAGATAACCACAAACTGGAAAATAACTCTTGTTAACGAGGGGGCTCTGGCAGGCTGCAAAGTCACCCGCCACAAATAACAGGGGCTGAGGGGACCTCCCCGGCAACGTGATTGATGAAATTAGTTGATGAGGCCAGGCCTATTTTGACAGGAATCCCTGCAAAAAATTAAACAACGGGGTGTTATTTACAGGTCTGCACCCAGCATTTAAGCTTTGCCTGCGCAGCCACTAATGGAATCCGGGCTGTTACCGAGGAAATCTGACTGAAAACAAAGGTAAGCGCGGAGCAGCTCAATAACACCAATGCATATAATCATTAAAAAAAAATAATAATAATAATTAATTAAATAAATAAATAAATAAACGATTCGCGCTGAGGTATCTTTTGGCCCTCCGCGCTTGCCCTAATCGCCCTGCGCGCCTGCGCCGGCAGCGAGGAAATGGCGGCTGTTGCCATGGCGGCGGCCTGCGGGAGGCTGCTGCTGAGGGGCGCCGCTGCTCGGCCCAGCAGTGAGCGTCCCCCTGGCCCCCTGTCCTTGTGTCCTCCTGTCCGTCTGTCCCCTGTCCCTCTGTCCTCTTGTCCCTTCGCCCGTGGGCTGCACTTCAGCGCATCCCCAGGGTGGGAGCCCCAGGCTGGGGCTTGGGGTTTGGGGGGAGGGACACCCGGCTTGAAACGCCTTTATTTTCATATTTTTTTAAGGAGTATTTCATTCTTACAGGGTGTTTCTCCTCCTCGGGGTGCCGAAGGAGCACGGATGGAGAGACAGCGAAATTCCAGCCGCCCCCGAAGCCCGTCATCATCGACAAGCAGAGGCAGAGGGAGGAGAGGAGGTAGGGCGGCCTGGGCTCGCCGTAGGAAAAAACCGTTAACGCTTTTCCAAATTAGCAGTTGGAATTTCCAGTTAATGTATTTACAAATTTGGGGATTAGTGGATTAAGTTTTCCTCTGTTAAAGACATTTATCTCCTCAGTATACCAGGAGATGACCCAGACACAGGTCAAGTGTCTGCTTTTGCCTCACGTCTAGAGCTCAGCTGTGAGCCGACCGCAAACATTGCTGGTATCAGCAGTGGTAGCCTTCACAAAATTTCTTCTGAGTGTTTTTGTTGTCTCATAAATCTGTTTGCGTCACTTTAAATGACACAGTGGTTAAAATGGTAGTGCTGTGCTGGAGAGAGGAGAATGGCAATATAGCATTGTGCATATTCCACCCTGAAACGCATAGTATTACGGCAGTGCATGAATGGGAAAATTACTAAAAATCAGACCATAGAAGTCTTTCACTCTGCCTTTGGATCTGTAAGTATAAATATCTTCAGGCACTGGATACTGTCTGATTTTGGAGTGCTCCAATGTGAAGCCAGGAGCTGGACTTGATGGTCTCTGTGGGTGCCTTCCAGCTGAAGATGTTCTGTGATTAAGTTAGGAGTCTGCACAGCCCACCTAAGGCATACAGCGTGTCATACAATCGCTGGGCAGAGCAGGGAGCCCCATTTGAATAACGTTGCCTTCTTCTGAGAGCATGTAATGGAGATCAGGAGCAGACCTGTTGTTGTCTGCCATCTCTGTATCAGCACGAACCAGAACCCCTGTGCTGCCCTGTGTGTTGTCTTGTTTGTCCCCTGTAGTCCCTGTAAGGTTTGTAAGGCAAGCTTATCTTTGTGTTCTCCTTTTCTGTGTTCTCTTCTGGACAAATCCAGAAGTTTTAAGTGAGTTAAATGTGTCCAGCTTCATTCTCTGAGGCTAAGCTGTCACAGCACCCAAGCCAGAGTGACCACATGCAAACGGTCTATTGGAAGTGGCCCTCAGCCCAAGCCAGTACCGTGTCAGGAAGCCTTTGGCTTAGCAGTCAGAAACTGAACTCCAGGGCATGAGGAAATTCCTTGGCACAGTATAATTTATGGGAGTAGAAAATAACTTTAAGAGTCTCTTTTAGATTCTCTAAAGCAAACAAATATTTATGCTGTGTCCTGTAGGCTCTGTTTGGCTGTCTGCAAAAGCTGATAACAAATTGTTCCACATCTGTTACTATAAAGTCATTAAATAGTAAGCGTTCTGCCATGGGGATTACAACTAAAGCATGAAATAATCTGTTCCTAAGCTGTGATGACAGTAACAGAACTGATCTCTCTCAGTCAGCTTTTCTGAGAACAACATTTATTCTTTGTTTGGAAAAAAAAATCTGTAAAAAAAGCTTCTCGGAGAACAAAAAAATAAATAAATCAGTAACTTCGTGAACTGCAGTTCATATCTCCAAAAAGGCAGCTGGTACAGATGGTTCGTGGGTGGTTATTTTTAATTTCCAGGCAAGCATTTGGACACTTCTGGTGCTTTTTATGCAAATGATTTTGTTTAATACTTAAACAATTTGGATTTTCTTATAGGTACTTGAGCCCTGAATTTATACCTCCCAGAGGGAGAACAGATCCTCTCAAATTCTATATCGAAAGAAAGGATATGATACAGAGGCGAAAAGTTTTCAACATCCCAGAGTTCTATGTTGGTCAGTAACAGAACTGCCAGAATTTTGTCAATATTGTTCGTTGGCTGGGGAGATTAAAAAGTGTGCTCTGACTCTGTTGGATATCATAGAACATCACAGTATCGTGTGTTAGACTGACTAGTTCGTAATGCTATGCGTACTACTTCATATTTTAATTTCATTTTTACATCTAGCTTACATTGAAAAGATTATACTGATGTGTTTCTGTTTGGTTGTTTTTTAAGTCCTGGTACTTCAGTGTATGGTTTACCAGTAAAGCTGAAGAAAGGAAAATGCATTATATTATTTGTATTCAATTTGTATAAAGAGTAAAAGATAAATGTGAAAGGCTAAAGATGAAGAAGGTTCTAATTAATCTGCACTCGCTTTAATATTTATTGATTCGGGGCACGTTAAAAGTGTATTTTGTTTCTGGCATTTTTAGTGAAAGAGAAAACATTTTTGAAACATACTGAAATATGGGCACTTCAGCTGATGCTTATACATATTTAGTACATCTTCACATCTTTAGTACATCTAGCATCCTTTTATTTATTTTTGGGCAGGCAGCATACTCGCCGTTACTACTGCGGATCCATATGCTGATGGCAAAACCAACCGCTTTGTGGGCATCTGCATTCAAAGAGGAGGGAAGGGGCTTGGTGCTACCTTTGTGCTTCGGAATGTTATAGAAGACCAAGGTGGGTTTTAACTTCAGCGGTTATGCCACACATTTGAAGGCATGGCACTGCTTACTGGTTTTATGTCTGTATACTTAGTAGTTTCTGATCTGTGCTCTGATGAGACTGTGTGGTGTGGTTTCACACTGACGGGCAGCTAAACTCCACCGTGCTGCTCTCTTATTCCCCAATAAAAGTTCGTGGGTTGAGATAAGGACAGGGAGATCACTCAGCATTTACAGTCGGGCAGAACAGACTCAGTGTAAGAGATTCATGTAATGGCTCTGGCCAACAGCAGCTCCCTTTGGAGCCAGCTGGAACTGGCTCTGCTCTGACGTGGGGCAGCTGCTGGGCTCTGCTCACAGAGGTCACCCCTGCAGCCCCCTGCTACCAGAACCTTGCCACGTAAGTCTAATGCAATGCAATTAATTACGGTTGTGCTTATATTTGAGCCTAGAAAGCATACTGCTAGCCATGTAAATACAAGCCCACTTTGAGCAGCGTGTGTTTACATGTACTGGGGGTGTATGCATGAACTGTGTAACTAGCACAGATTAGCAGAGTTTTATAACCTCTTACACTATTTCATGACAAAGTTTGGAGAGGTGGAAATATCAATATTCTGAGATGAAATACAAAAGGGCTGGGTGTCTGTACATATATGTATAGTTTGTATGTAGCTGTCATGACCAAACGGAAGCACTGTTGAAAACCCAAGGTTTTCTTCTTCAAATTTCATTCGTTTGATGTCTCTCAGTCTGTTCTGTTAGCCAAAACTGGATTTAGAGATTTGCAGTTGCCTGTGCGGACACAATGCACATGGAATGTCACGTGCACACAGCACTGTGTATGTATTTCCCTGTACAAGTAGAAGGCAGTTCTTGAATAATATGGGGATGTAGAACACTGAAGAAATACTAATTTGGTATTAGTATTTCCAGCTGATTTGATCATTAAACCAGACCTTCTCTCCCTAAGGTGTGGAAATATGTTACGAACTGTACAGTCCTCGAATCCAAGAAATCAAAGTTCTGAAGCTAGAAAAGAGGCTGGATGACAACCTGATGTACCTGCGAGATGCCCTCCCTGAATATAGTACCTTTGATGTGAATATGAAACCTGAATCTCGTTTAGACCATGAAGAAATTCCTGTAAACAAGGTAGGTTAATGTTTTAGAGGGAATATGGAGGATAATTCACACACTTCCGGACAAAGGGTCTGATTTTGGGGTGGTCCTGTGTGGAGCCAGGAGTTGGAACTGATGATCTTCATGGGTCCTTTCCAACTCAAGATATTCTGTAATATCCTGGAAGGCTGTTAACAGCTTTTACTTGTGTTACCAGGGTGACAATAGTATATAAAATCATGTCTTTATGCCATGTCTGTAATGAAAGAATGTTCATAATGGAAAATCAGCCATCCTCGTTAACTAACTTGGAAGACACACACACAAAGCTGTGGCTTCTGTGTCACTGAATTAAGTTTTGCAGAGAGTACAGCTTCTGCTACAAAAATGTTAATGCTAGTGCTTTCGTGCTTGTCAGGAAGGAAGAGTTAATAAAATCTCTATCTCAGAAGATCTGGCAACCTACAGACCCCTTGAAAGAATATTAACTCAGTAACTTACAGGGAAGAACAAATTGTTCTCATGCTTTCGTTTTCCAGAGTAATGGGTGGAACTATAGATAAGGAATTATGCTCATTGTATGTGCCAATTTAAGGACTGTAATAAATCAAGACAGTGTTATTTTATCCACGTTAACAGATCTGTCAGCCACGTGGATAGAATGAGCTCTTTTTCTGTCAATAGTGTCAAGTGGGAAGTAGTCCCTTAATTTCCTGACATGACAAACTGGTTTATTTCTATTGCTTGCTTTCTGTTAGAGCAGCGTTTGTCTCAACACTTAAGTTCACAGTCAGTCAAACTTCTGATCACCTAATACCTTTTATGTGTTTTTCTTTTTTAAATCTTTCACCCTAGCTGCAGGTAAGAATGAAACCTAAACCATGGTCAAAACGGTGGGAAAGGCCAAAATACAATATAAAAGGAATAAAGTTTGAGCTGCCTGAGAAAAAAATGAAAGCAGCACAGAAGTGGAGCCAGCCGTGGCTAGAATTTGATATGCTGCGAGAATATGACACTTCAAAAATAGAAGAAAAAATTTGGAAAGAAATAAATGAAGAACTTAAAAAATAATAATGGCTTGCAAAGCTAGGAATTAAGAATTAATACTTTTACTTTGAGTTCAATTAATTTTTGTATGTACATAAGCAAAATATGCAATAAAGTTAACCTTTTCAGAATTTTTAAGTGTACAAACTTGTGGTTGAACGCTGTTTACATGCCTGAAAACATCCACTCCCTTTTCTGAGAAGTATAATACTGTTCGTCCCAGCTTCAGACCTGAGAGGCCTCCTCTTTTAAATTACAGTGAACAGGCATCAACCCTTCATGTTTTTGTGTTGTCACTTCCACCTACTTCTGCTTTATGGAGTAGGTGGGGGCCAGTTGTGAAACTGCCTGCCCCAAGGGTTTCAGAAAGGGGCAGCAGCAGGGAAGTAGACAAATACAAGCCCAACCACATGGTTAGAGTCTTAAGTGCTGTTTAGCTTTCCTGTAAAGACAATCAGTTCTGATAATACACCAATAACAACCTGCCAGAGCAGCAGATACAAACACTTTGAAATCAGCTTTAAAGAATGGAGCCTGAGCAGCTGCTCTTTGAACCAGATCCTTTGAATTAGTTTAAGTTCATCATGAAGCATCACAGAAGTCTCAAGTGCTCAGCTGGGACAGGGGTTGAGCTCATAAACATAGAAAGGCAATTATTATAAGTCCTTACAAGTACTGCTTAATCCCTTGGAAGCAACATCTACAGAGTTTATTGTAATAGAACATCAATTATAGTTTCCTAGTAGCTTCTTGAGGAGCAAGCTTCAGACCAGATAAAACAAAGCAAGAAAGAATAAAACCATACACTTCTGCTGATTTCAGAGTAGCTTTTTGTGATACTCAGAGGAAAATAAAAATGCAATTATTAGAAAGCAGAATTTGCATAGTACTCCTAATTCTTGAAGGTAATGAGGGGCCCATAGTGCCAAAGTTTTTTCCATATTTCACGTACCAGTCCTGTCACATGTTAAAGAATTGAACTGTAGAGGCTCATTAACATAACAAAACTGTTAACTTGTTTTCAAAATAATTGTTTTGGTTTTATTTTAAAAGTCATCTTTTGTCTGTAACACGGATCAGAACTATTTACAATTAAAATCTTTTACAAAAATATATTTTACCATTAAAAAATAAAACAAAACAAACCTACAAGAGTGAAATTCTCATCCCATAAGATTCTGGAGATACAGTTGCAAGTAAACACCCATCAGAATTTGAGATGCTTTAGGGTTTCTACAAGAAAACATCCTTTATATTCTGTTGCATTAATACTGCAAATATACAGAGTTATAAAACATGAGAGATCTAATACAGGTACAGTGAAATAAGGTTCAGGATCTCACCCTGGGAAACAAAAGAGATTTCCCTAGAAGGTGGTTACTAGAAGGTCATGGAGGTTGTGCTTATCCTTCTCACAATGAAGGTCTATTAGGAGTCTGATAAATCAAGGTGTGACAACTCCAGGTGTGTGCACACAAGTTCAGCCTGGATCAAGTACAAAACTCCCCTATAAGGCACACGCTATCTTAACTACACTTGTTCTTCCCCAGACATTGTGCAACTTCTTACCTCACTAACACCCCATTTACCATCAGTAAACATTGATCAGACTCTTCACTGCACACTGACTTCCTCTGTTTCTCTGTCAACGTCAAAACCCTTGCAACTTTATCAGTTCTTTTCCACTATGGACAACCTAAACGATAACCCTACAAAATTTCTGCAGACAAGTTAGAAGAGTTCAATGGCTGCTGACACAGAGTGATAGTTAGCAATATAATATTGAAAACAGCTTGTAAAGGTGTCAGCTCTCTAGCAGTGATAAACTTTACTGGAAAGATAGGGAGTGCCTACAATCCTTCCCAGAAGGGTAAAGCAATAAAGCTTTATTGCCGTACATTTCAGGATGTCTGCAGTTTACATTGACAACTGTGATTTTTTAAAACACTCCTTAACTTACGAGTAGATGGCAGTAGAATATATTTGGAAAAATATCCTCGAGTATTTAGCAATAAAACAGGGACGTCAACTGATCACCACTACATCTTTGGGTAGGCAGAGTCCACTAATTAAACAGAACTTTTTTTAGTGTGAATATCAGGCTTGTTTCAGTAATTTTAAACACTGCTTCAGAAATTCCTACTTCCCAATTATGGATTTAAGATGTTCAAGTTTGTACTCTTCAATGAAGTCTTCAACGATATGCAGAGCCTTGACTTTCACCAACAGAAGAATAACTTCTTTTGTTTCATCACTATAAAAAATGAAAAATTGATACAAAAAATTGATAAAGTACATAAATGTGTTGCTATAACATTAATAAGTTTAAAATGTACTCAGAGAGTCAGGCATCTCTCCTTCACCACCTGTAGTTGGGTGCCCCAGATACATTGATCAGTAGCAGGACCCAAAATCTAGAGCCTCAAACAACATGTTAACATGAAGTATATGAAGAAGTGCAGAATCCCAAGGGATACACACATACCTTTGGTTATTCTTGTGGAGCACACGTGCACACTGCAGCAAATGCTGGCAGAAGTTCAGTAACTCTGGGAGAGTTGATCCATTTCCAAGATCTTCAAACCATCTTTCTGGGAGGCACACAACCACCTGTTGAGTCAAAGAATATTCAATAAAACCAAGTCCCACTACTTCTGACAGGGTCTTCTTTTGGCAAGTTCAGTCATTATTAGTAGAATGTTTTTTCTTTAAAACCAAAATTATCATTACAAGTAGTTATTCTTAAAAACCCTTAGACTAACATTTGCTCTAAAATGTTTCACACACCAAGATCAGGCAAAAAATCTTAAATGGTGCATGGTGACACTCCATCTTCAGGCTAATCCTGTCCTCATGAGAAAAAGCCTTACCTTAGTACACTTTTCTATGTTATCTGGCCCTGGTGGTGTGTTTAAGAGGTTCAGAAGAAGGTAACGATTCAGCAGCTTGCTCAGTCCCAAATCACGGACCATGTCTTCCTGTACAATCCCATTCCAAAGAAGAACATTGGAGAGCAGCTGTATTGATGAAAAAACAGAACATGCATACTTGGTGGCTGAGAGCATGGTAAATCAGTTTAAAAACTTTTATCCCTTCATGCATCTAAGTCTCATCTTTAGTACAAATAGACTCCCTAAAGGAGGCAGATCTGAGCGGGAATTAAATCACAGGCATTCAGAAATTCCCAGCTTAGCACTCCAGAAGTAAAACTACACTGAGGGACTTAAACAAATGTGCAGTGAGTATATCCTACAGTAAGGACAGCATTTGTGCTGTAGGCATGTACTGAGGGAACAGACCTGTTAACAGAGTGACAATGACCAACTGATCTGATGCCATGCCACCAGGTCTGGCTGATGCACCCAAGGGAAAGAAAAAAAGAGCAGAACAGATGGTCAAATCAAAGTCTCTTGCAAAATATGTACCAGTTGGGTAAGCAAAGTGCTCATTTCTAGTTTTTTAAATCATCACATGTGGGTCGCTAAAAAGAATACATCCTTCACCAAGAAAAATAGCTACTGTATTAATCTCTCAGGAATCAGATTTGTCTGAAAATACATTACAGGTATTTTTTCTTTACCTTAACAGCTGACCAAAAACGTCTTTCTTGAAATTTTGAACCTGGTGATGATTTGTCTTCCACGGTGCTGGTCATGAAAATAAGAAAAAAGGTGAAATAAGGATTTTGGTTTTTAAAAGAAAATAAGCAGACAATTGATCTCAAACACTGAGGAATATACAATTATGGAAATTCTTCCAGTAGTGACCACCACAACCAGAATTAAAGGTGCAGAAAAACAGCTGTCACTTTAAGCACATTATAATACAACTACTATAAAATCATTTCAGATAAAATTAGCAATTGGAAACACCTCATTCCCATCTCTGAAAGTGTGTTCAGTAATAAGCATCAAGAATATAAACCCTATTTTAGGAATGACATAAGGAATGAAGAGCAGCAGGTGTAAAAGACCACCTAAAAATAACCCAGGCCCTCAGGTACTGTAGATTGCTACAGCAAAACCAGACTGGGGACGGGACCTCAGGTACTGGAGAGCTTTTAGTTACAGGAACAAATAAGCATCAAGTCCACCGTGGAGTCCACATTTACAAACTCCTAACAAGAGTAAAGCTTCATAACCTTTCCTACAATGGAACAGTAGAATGCATGTTTGTCACATTAGTTGCTGATGAATATCTACAATATTTCACCTACATCTGTGAGGAAGAGGTATACAGAAACAAAATTTAAAAGGGAGGTAAAAGTCCTAGAGTCAGCTTACCTTTTAGGATACAGAGGAATAAAAACATCTTCCTCTATAGATTTCTTCATCCTTAGGACAACCTCCTTAATCAAATCCTGTTAAGGAAAAAAAAAAAAAAAAAAAAAAAAAAAGGTCTTCACAAGAAAAAAGACTTCACCTTCCATTTAAAACAATTTCAATTTTGTTAATCTAGGAACGTAACACAGATATATAGGTGCCACTTGCATATAAAACATAGATCACAGCTACATTAAAGAACTATCAGCAAGTCTCAGCTTTAAACCATCCCTTTTGGATAACCCTTAAGATGATTGTTGTTTTTTTGTTTTGTTTATTTCCTGCTACCTTGTAGCCATGAAATTCTATATAAAAATCACCACAGATAGGAGAGTATGTGTTTTGGGGGGAATGTGTTTAAATTGAGAACATTTTAAGTTTGGGGATTTTTAAATTTTAAGATTTCTGCTGTGAAGAACAGCAAAGAGGAATCCTCTTTTTTCTACTCAATGGCTACTTAAAAAAATCTTACAAGTTGAACACAAGTATTACTAGCATTTATATCTCAGATTCTGAAAGATAATTAAATGCAAAACTGAAACTTCTAACCATTGCTATTGTCATAAGCAAAAAGATTAGATCTATGATCGATGTTTTGATATGTACAGGCAGAACTTTTCTAGGAACAGGGGCTGATTTCTGCCTTAGAAATATCCCATCTTCTACCACCATCAGTAAGGACAGCATCAGACTAGTGAAAGTCAACTATTAAATCTTCTTACTATGAGGTGACGAAACAAGTAATCAGAACTGAAAAACCTCAGGACAATGTTATAAGTGCACATAGGAGCATGCATAGTAAGTGTGGACAGTGGATGAAGTTCTTCTTTTCTCAGTACCACAGGAGCTTTTTACCTCTTTCGCTTTTCTGCCTTCACTTTTGGACGGGACTTGTTTTTCAAAGATATTTCTGCAAAGCTGTACAAGGTTCTCAGTCTGTGAAGTCGATAAAGGATCCCACACATTCTGTACAAACGCTGAAAAACAAAGGAATTTCTTAAATTCATAATATCCAAGTGGTTCTCTGCTCTAGTTTCAAGGCATTAAAACATAATGAAAGCTAACATTTAAAAAGCTAAGCCTCTCATTTACAATAATCTTACAAGAGGCTACTTTAGCCTTATTCTGTGGAACCATGTAATCACTATATCTTGGAATGATTAGGTATCTAACATTATCTGATAGTTATCACTTATTGTTTGGTTCCTTACAGCACACAAACATTTTCAAGACAACCTTAACATACCTGCAATTTTTGGTAGAACAGTTTTTTCAATCACTCTAGGCAAGACTTCTTGATCAGGATCATCCTCCCGTTTTGATTCAGATGAGTTTTCGGCATTACTGAATTCTTCTACAGCTCTGAACCAGGGCATCTCTGCCAAGTCTGTAGAACTCTGCTGAAAGATCATTCCTATTAGTTGTCAGCTGGTCAGGACTGAAAAGAAAAGCTCCATGCAAAAATACATCCAGTGATACCACAAAGATTCTCACTTAGTTTTAGATCCATCCTTATCCAATGGGCCAAAACAACAAGTTAAGAAAATTGGTTTTAAAACTAGAATTCAAACAGTGGGGCTGTCTTCAAAGAACTCCGGAGAATTCTTTTTACAAGGGATGGTGCAAAAGGGCCAGGGGATAAGGGGAAGAAAGTTAAGAAGATTCTAACTCTGAGATCATTAGAAATTAATGGCTGTGCTATGCACAGGAAGAGCTACACCTCTTTTTTGTATTAGTACAGATTAAAACAATTCATATACAAAAATGACTTGGCAGAAGGAAACGGACCTTCTCCTTCTAAATAAGATACTTTTATCTCAAGCTCTGGAATGCCCCTACAACCCAAATGACAATGTTCCCATCCAGAAGTCTTCCCTGCAAAGAGCAGGCCTCTGCCCTGTCATACTCTGAGCTGCCAGAAATGCTCACAGAGCTCACCAACTACCAAGAACGAATAAAGCAGAAAAGCCAAGTTTACTAAGACAGCACAGACCAGAAACATAACAGGTTTTATGGAGCACTGTCCACTGCTTCAGTGTAATACCCAGAAACCTAGAGGTCATCTCTGCCATATAATACAACCAATTTTTCCATGAAAAGGAAGTTTGATGATGCACCTACCTCAAGAGGATTCCAATTTATTAACTGAACTCTGATCAATGGATTTAAAAGCTTAGGCAGGCAAAAACTGACGTAAGCATCACAGTAAGAGTCAGGAAACTTCTCTTTCCATTCCTGGAATTTCAACAGGATTTTTCTGATGTCACAAAAATCTGCATGTACATCTTCAAAGATTTTCCTACTATCCTCTAAAATGTTATCTATGGATAATATTCATTGGGAATAAAAAGAAACAATCACAATTTATTGAGGCATAAGCTGAATAATTTATGAATCTATAGGACATAAGTATTTATATGATAATTGCAATTGTCATTTATTTTTCACATATCTTACACTGAAATGGGTTTTAAAATTGGCTCTCTGGAAAACCCTTTTTCAGGAAAAAAAAAAACAAAACAGAAGACCACAGAAAGACAGACTTCTTTATGAACTATTGCACAGTTTTATACATCCGCTTTGTATCAACTTTGTATCACAGACTCCTGCAATTTCAGACCTGAAAATCCTTCCGCTGTTATCCAGAAAAAAAAATTATGTTTTTCCCAGCTCCTCCTGACCCACATATTCAAGGCAATTAAAACGTTGAATTAAAATTCATTCATTCCATCTTCAGAAAACAATTTTATTAGACAAAAAACACAACCTTATATCTATTCTACCCAAGTAATTAGTCAGAATTGTCTGAAGGCATTTCTTCTCTGTAGCATAGAAGAAATGACATACAATTCACAAGTATTTCTTCACTTTCCTTTGAAAAATCATTTAAAAAACAGGAAACAAATTTTGTTATCATATGTCATATCAAGACTGGCACCAACCTTTGCTCTCCTGGAATTCAGTCACCTCTGTTGGAGTCAGCTCATCGTCACTTGACATGCCTTCGTGGTGATCAGCTTTTTGTGACTGCTCTCTCACCTGCCGTCTGCAAGTCCTGTGTTTGTAATGAACTCACATGAGTTACCATTCCCCATGTACATGTGGAAGGAAGCTATTGAAAAACAATCCGAGTTCAGAAATACACTAAAAACATGTGGTGAGAACAAAAACTTAAGGAAATGCAGTGGGGAAGCACCAGTAATTATCTAACCATAAGGAGCAAGAACTGTGGAACAAGGAGGTACTTTGTGAGCTGACATAAAGGAGGTTACAAGAACGTCTCATCTTCCTCATCGCCACACAGGAACCTTCACTACACCTCATCCCTACCGAGGGCTCTAACAACTCATTCCACCTGGAACACCAGACATCTAGCATGGTACTGGAGATACTACCTCTGACAGTCTTAGTACGTAGGAAACTACTGAGCCCTCAACAGTCTGTCACTGTGGTTCCAGATAGCTTGTGCAACAGCCCACATAAAAATTGTGGCAGCTCAAAAAATGCTATTGCCATGGCACCAAGCATCCTAACAGCTTGCAAAATCAACAGCTTACATGTCACATAGAAATTGTATATGTCATGCAAATGACATGCATAAATACCTCACGTATTTATATCAATTAGCAGTAATGGTTCACTTTAATTAAGAGGTTTTTAGCACATTGCTGCTTTTTAAGTTACTGGAAGCTTTGAAACTCAGTTGCATTGGTACTTTGACTCGTAACCATGCTTTGCAGTAAGAAATTTGGAATTGGAATGGATGAAAAACAGTCTCTGAACACTAAAACCCAAGATGTAGTATCTAGCCTACACTGACTGAGGATAGGCTTGACGTTGTACTGCTTCATTCACCACCACCACCCCCCCAGCAGCAACAGTAATCGCAGACTCTTTTTGTTACTTATGCAATAATACAAAAACGTATTTCTGAATAAGGTCACAGTATTACCTATTACACCAGGGAGAGAAAAAACTCCTCTCGCATAGTTTTGTAATCAGCCATACTTAAAAACAAGGTATTTTAAAATAAAACAATCTAAATTAGCAATGGAGAGAATTACATTAATAAATAGATTTTCCAAATGCTTTGAGCTCTGGAAGGCAAATACATTTTTTTGGGTGTAATCTTATTTAGTAATCCTGCAGATTTACATTCATCACTGATTAGTTACAGGAAGCTAGTGTACCACACATTTATCAGAATTAGCTGTACATATACATAATAGCTACCTTCGGTGTTCACATGTTTTCAGAATCTCCATCTTTTCATCACCTTCCAATCCGCCATTAGTTGGTTTGTCTTTCCCAGCTAACAGAAGACAGAAACAGACAAAAGAAAAGAGTATGATTTAAGAGTTCCTATTTTCTCAAATGCAAAAATGATTCTCGTCCTATTGTTTTTCATCTGGAAAATAACCAAAGAAAACAAAACCTCCTGATCAAAAATTGTAACAGTCTCCAGGGTAAAGCACAGCAAATATTGCATGTTAAATGCATGATAGTCACATGTGGCTGTTCCTTTGTAACAGCTGATGGAAGGGGGTTTGAAAACATTCCAGCCAATAATCACCGCTTCCCAGTCCTGGTTGGAAACAGAACTGTCTTCCACAATCTGCTCCTAGCAGCACGAACGGCATGTGTAGGGACTTAATTAGCCTGTATGTTAAAAAAATGAAACTTGCAATAAATTGAATAACTTCAGAGTTTTAGTTCCAACACTGCAATGGATGTTAAATCCCCAATTTACATTATTCAAGATTATTGTATTGCAATTTCAAGACTAGTCAGTTCCTCACTATCTCCTGTTATTTGTGTCTCCTTGTGTGATCCAAATTACCCATACTCTGATTCTTCAGCCCAACAGAGAAATAAAAACTCGAAGCATTTTCTATTTGGACATTCATTTGTATCAGTATCAGCTGGCTGGTGTGTGCACAACATACAAAAAAGCATCCTACTCTCAAGTATTCCAGTATAAGAAAAAACATCATTTCCACTAAATTAAAACACAACTAGGAACATAACAATTAAAAGCTCTGTTAAACATTCAAGTACAGTTCCATTTGTAATAAACTGAAAATAAAAAAAATTAATAGCTGCTATTGACACAAACAAGTACTCTTTTGTTCTAAGCACCTGCTGTCAGTCTACCACACCATTTTACAAAATTACACATGCCGTTGGTTCTCTAATCAGCCTTTTGTCCTGTGTAGTCAGAGCACTGAATCCATGGCTGGTTGTTACCAGAAACTGGTGCATCTGGCCTCCATCTGTTCACAGAACCTCCAAGTGTATCGCTGTTTGCTTTGCCTAAACAGCTTTAAACAGGATTTTTTGTTTGTTTTTTTAAACAGCAACAGCTAAAGATTCACACTGCACACAAACAATGCCATCAGCATGGAAAGAAAACACGAGATTAGAAAATTGTTATCGCTTTTCCTACAGCAACTAAAAGATTAGTTGTGTTTTGGATAAAATCCTTACACAGAAAAGCTTCTTTCTTCATGTCCTTCTCTTCATATAATTGTCACTGAAGAGTCTGAAATCTGTATTGTGAGCGTACATTGAGCCTTAAAGACACCCTAATGTAAAGTCACATTGCCCAGTAAACGCATTGCTTTTTCACAGATTCACAAGTGGCAGAACCCTGTGCCAGCAAGCTTTCAGAGAATCACAGAATGGCTTGGGTTAGGAAGGGACCTTCAAGATCATCCAGTTCCAACCCCCTGCCATGGGCAGGGACACCAGCCACTAGATCAGGTTGCTCACGGTCTCATCTAACGTGGCCTTGAACACCTCCAGGGATGGAGCATCCACAGCTTCTCTGGGCAACCTGTGCCAGTGCCTCACCACCCTGAGTGTGAAGAATTGCCTCCCAACCTTTAATCTCAATCTCTCCTCTATTAGTATAAAATCATTCCCCCTTGTCCAGTTATCTGACTTAGCAAGAGATAGTTCTCCATCTTTTTTATAAACCCCTTTTAAGTATTGAAAAGCTGCAATAAGGCCACTCTGGAGATCTCTCTTCTTCAGGCTGAACATCCCCAGCTCTCTCAGCCTTCCTTCATAGCAGAGGTGCTTCGGCCCTCTGATCAACTTCATGGCCCTCCTCTGGACCTGTTACTTTCCCCAGCTTAAGACCTACTAGAAAACTGACTCCATGTCTCCTTTCAAATACTGAGATAATTGCCAGGATTAATAAGCCAAAATTAGTACTTGGTCATGTTATATTCACTATTATATCAGAAAACATTACAGGCCTTGCTGAGGTAAGGATTTCAACTGAGATATAGTGCAACGTGGTTACTGACAAATGGAAGAGGAAAGAAGATGAGGAAAGAAGATGAAAAGTAAGAATAAAATACCATCCAAAAATTAACTGTGTATTTCTGCTTAAAGATTGACTGTTTCAATAAGAAAGTAACTCGTGACTTCATACTAACTTGTCAGATGCTGAATATAAGCAGATTCAATTTTCAGCTCATCTTGCCTTCGTTTCAACACTGCCATGGCTCGTTGCTGAAGAAGTGCATGTGCAGCCAATTCCAGCTCATTAATGTATTTCAGCTGAAATATAGCAAACAGTAATCAGGTTTGAAATAAAATAAAATGAAAAAAAGAAAGAACAAGGTGTTTCCATTGATTTTCAAGCACAGCAGTAAAGTTAGAACCAAAGTACTAAAGACTAAAAGTTCCTACTCACTGGAGGTTTTCAGGCATTTTTTTTTTTTTAAATTACGACTGAAAAATAAATTAAATTGCTTATCACAGAATTACGTAAGACTTTATGGAAAAGCACTCAACAGGACACTTGTGTAACACTTAGTTTCCTTTCAGTTTGCCTTTGAGCCACTAGCCATTAAAAGAGAAATACTAACAAGCACTTGCTCTCTTTAGAGTTACACAAAAAGACTCACAGTTGCAATGCAATTGATGTAAAATAGATTTGATACCACTGTCTACACAGGACACTTTCACTAAAGCTGAACTTTAGGCAGCCTCTCCCCACGTCCAAACCTTTCCTCCTCTTTTTATATAGATAATGTTTCAGGGAACAGATAGAGCAGATAACAGACAAATCCCTACATTGCTCAACTAAATCAATCCCAATTCAAACCTAACATGAAATCCTTATTACCTCTATTACATAACAGAAGTCACATACATTTTGAGATCCCGAATGTGAATTTAAGCCCTACCTCTTGTTCAACTTCAGCACACTCTAGTTACTGTACACACACAAAACTCCCTCCAGTAAGGTTTTGGTTTTATCCACCAAACTCTAGGTGAGACCACAGCCCAAGTCAGTAAACGTATACTAGCCTGATCATTACTTTAGGTCATGGTGAGGGTTGGCTTGTTTCTCTTTATTTTTGTTTCCTGTTGTATTCAAATTTCTGAGTTTGTAATTGGGTAGTGTCCTTTTTACAAGAATTCTCATCTTACATTGAAAGAATGCACCTTTATCATGATTTAAAAAAAAAAGATACATACTTTTTCATTCAAACAGTTTATCAGGTTCTCTACATATGTCTTCATGCCCCTGTAGAATTTGTAATTCAAAGCAGCATCTGAATTCTTCTCCAGTTCCTCGACAGTCATCTTTGAACTTTCAATGTCCTGCATATATTTTTCATACTCCCTCTGGTGGGCACAGTGCACATCCTGCAATGATGTTATCCTAAAAAAGAAACACCCAGAAAATATTGCCAAGTTAACAGTTAATGCATTCCAAAACATTTTTCCCACTAAAATAAAGTATAAAACATTTGCCTGTGCTAAGAATAGCACTTGTATTTGAGCTAAGAAGCATTGGAAGTTAAACGCACGCCAGCACTTGCAAGAGTATGGGGTGTGGGCAAGCATTGTGCTTTGGAGAATCAAATGTCACTTATCTGAGTTTTGAAAGCACCACTGACATTTTACCTAGATTCCTCAATACACCGTGCTTCCCAAAACCATGAGAAGTTGAGTGATATCACATTAAATTGATTCTAGGCAACAAATTCTGTAAAACTATAGCACATGTCAGTATGTCCACAACTGCTTCTGGCTGAGCTGGCTCTGAAGGATGACAGGGGATGGCTTACCTTGGGATGCCCGACCCCAGCTGTCCTGCCCAAACACCTTTTTGGTGTTCACCTTCACCCAGATTCACACCTTCAGCCAGGGACATTTCAGCTGCCCATACAGCAGCTGCTGAATAGCTGAAGAGAAGTCACAGCTTGCAAACTAAGGGGATCATAACATGGCTTGGAAGGGACCTTTAAAGATGATCTAGTCCCATCAAGACAGGTCCTAAACAGGCTGCATAGATTGTGCTGCTGCTTTAGGAAATACTAAGCTATTTTTGCAGCTGGTGATCACTGTGAGAAGGATAGGATAGCTGGTAATCAGTGTGAGAGGGATACGATAGCCAGCTGCATCTGCCCTGGTTGAAGTTTTCCATGCTTGGCAAAGTTAATGTTGTACCTATACTCCTGTAAGAACTACTAGCAAGCACAAGGATCCGCTGCTTTATTCTAGGTAATATAATGCTACTGAAAAGTCCATATACTCTAACAACAAAGCATTGCTAAGTTAAAAGTTTATAACACTGTGCTAGACATAACTGGCATGTTAATCCAGAAATCCTCCGATATTCAGGAGAAAGAATAACAAGCTGTCATCTCTCCTTCTGCAACAAAATGAACACAGACATCTCAGAAGTTAATTCTAAAATCAGTTTTTACCTTTCAGTCAGTCGCTTTTTTACAATTTCCAAGCTCACAGGTGGTAAGGAAACAGAGGTATCAAACTTGGGTTTAGCTGGTTGAGATTTACACAGGGAAGCATCACTGTAAATTTCCTGCAAGAATTGTAACTGTTAATTTTTAAGACAAATTTAATGAGTTTAATAAACAACTTATACAAGTTCTGCCTCTGCAGCTTTAGAGATCAACGAGACAATCTGAACATCCAAGACATATGATAAAAACATACATATTTCAAGGATTAATTTTTTTTTTTGTAAAACAAAAGCAAGGAAAACTGAATATAAGAACTGTATATACATTGCATCAATACAGAGTATACATAAACAAACAGCACAAAATAAGTTGTAATTTAGGGTGCATTAAAGTTGCTCTCTTCTTGGTCTGAGTATCTTAATCACTCTAGTGATACAAAACGACAGCTGAGACCTCACTAGTACTACAATTTTATACATAAAATGTAGAAATCATGAAGTACAGTTAAGCAGCGATAAGGACAGAATTTTCATTCTGAAAACTCAGCTTGACTGTAATTGTAACTAAAAAAGGATTCCAAGCATTTTAGCTTATAATTTACAAGACATACTACATTCTAAAACAGTAGAAACTTGTAAGTTAAAGCCTGACCAAAACACAATTAACTGAAGCAATCAAGTGCATGACTAACAAGGTTTGCAACAGTTTTTGCCATTTGCTGATCAGCAGAAATTAAGGATTTTGCAGAAACAAGTGGGGCATGAGGACCAATCACACTGGATTTGAAACTCAAAAGATCGATGCAACTTTCCCCCAATCTTCTGACTACTCCTATTTAACAAGCAGTGTTTTCTACAATTAACCAGTTTTTTATTTCAAAAGGGACATTCAGATTTTCCTAGTCTGATCCAGAATACACGATTTAAGCCAGAAAAAAAACCTCCTCAGAAAACACCTTTGTCAGTTATTTAACAGAAAAAAAAAAGACCATTCTGCCTAACTGGGAAAAAAAAAAAAAAAAAAAAAAAAAAAAAACAGCCTCTGATTGCCACACAAGAGCAATTTAGCATTGATGAAATAGCCAATTTGACTTTGCATCTTTCTATACTGCAGTATGTGAAAAATCTTGCTGTCAAAATCCCTGGGCTCATCTCTGCTTCTCCCAAGGTGTTCCTTCACAAATTGGTAACCCCTCAAGGCATTACAATACCCTTCTTCTGAACAGCAATGCAGAGATCACAAATTGTCATTATCACCTTTTCCTGGAATAACCAGCACCTAACTTCCTAAAAATCTCTTATGACTTGGCAGAAAGGAGATACCACTCCAGAACAAGCTCTCTTCTCTAGCCTATGAGCAAAAAGCAACTTTCAGTGGTTAAGAAAGCACATATCACCTGAGAGAGCCTGACAGCTTTCTTTATTTGCTGTTCTTCCCACTTCATTTGTGCTTCATCTTCACTTGACTCATCACTAACAGACACTGGAAGTAAAAACAATCATTAGTACAGTAATTAAGTCCTTACCTACCTCCCTATTCCCTGACCAATACTCCTCCTCCCTCAAAAACACCACTTCCCACAGCCATTACTGAGAAGTGACGTACACAAAAAATAGCAGATGAGAAGTCTGCACATGAAGGACTTTGAAACTGGAAGCCTTGGAAATGGCAATTGGAATTCGTAGAATTGATATCAATATTAATTTTCTCTACATACTGTTTTTCAGACAACTAATACGGCAGTACCAGGAGCACAAACACCTCACTTATGTTTCAAAGCAAAGTTATATAAAATGTAAGTACAGTTAGACTGTAACAGGGGACATTATATAGAGCAAATCCCTGAGTGTTCCAAAATGTATGCTCTACTACAGATACAAAAGTATCTCATTAGCATTGATTAGAATTACAGAATTAGCTCATAGCTACGCAATCCTTATAACCATTATTCAAATAAGAACAAAATTAGTCTACAAGTATGGCAAACCAGTGCTTCATAAACGAAACCACAAGCAGCCAGACAAGTTTAAAAACCAGTGGAAGTGCCACATATGCTTTGTGTGCAATAGGCTTGTTTACTTCTGAAGGACTGTCTTGTTCAGGGATTATTTTTTTCCTCCACATTTTCAAGAGACATAACATCAACGTGAAAAGACCACTGGGTAGAATGGAGAGTAAGTAGGAAACAAGATTTAGAAAGTTTCCATAGGACAATTGTTCTTACACCAGTTTTATATATTTTAAATATGATGTCTCCAACAAGGTGGTTTTTTTTTTTTCCTTCAAGTCAACAAGGTCAAGAATCTTTGTAAAAGTTTTTCCTCAAGGCATCCTGCACCCCTACATAAGTGAAATCTAAAGCAGGTAAATGTCTCATATAAAACTCAAGCATCAACTTTACAGCCTTTTGCCAAGACTCCCCAGGAGCAAGTTCTCTCATTCTTCCAGATGTCAGCAAAACAAGAACACAGCCAATGGGAAAAACGGCCTGAACTCACCCATGTGTTCAGTCATTCTCTGCCTAAGAGTTCTCATTTTCGGAGCAAAACTGAGATTCTTCATATCAGACTCGTCTTCACTCTCTTCACTGCTTTCTCTTCTCCGAGAAACCTGATGACCATTTGAAACATCCAGTGGAAGATAATCAGCCTGCGTCCTGGCTAAGTGACGTTTCCTCCGAGCAGACTCAATACAGGCGGCACTGGGGATATTAACTGCATTGAAGAGAAAAAAAAATCCAAGTAATGCTCTGTATTGTTCCTAATGTCAATAACCACCACAATTCAAGTTCACTGTACAATTCTGAATACAGGACAAGATATTTTTCTTGGAACCTTACCATATAATATTGTAAGTGAATATTAGCAGGTGGAAAGACAGCCTTAAAAAGCAGCTCCATCCAGAAAACAAAACTCAGACTTTTTCTTTCAAATAATCATTAGCCTGTTGTCCTTCTTTCCATCCCTTCAAAGGATGGAAGTTATTGAACTAATGCAGTTTACAAAGAAACCCAAAATTTACAAATACGACAGCATAGATGAGGTTAAATTCTAATCTCAAAGTGAATTATACATCATTAGACAGCAGTTTTTTCACTGCCTTTCTTGCAAAAGGAATGGTTATAATTTTTATTCCATTTCCTGAAATTAACACAGAACCACAAACACATGCAGTCAAAAATATTGGGGAACTATTCCTGTGCTTTCAGAAGCACAACTCAGCTGAAACAAGATGCTTACATCTTACATGACTTCAGTTTACTGGGATTCATCTCACTCGTCTTGTCATGTACTTTCAAACAAAAGAAGTTGTAGTATTACTTCTGAAAAAAAATAAATACATCCATCACTGACCTGGTGATAAATCCTTTCTCCTCCCTGGAGGAGTGGATTCATTTTCAGAGTCTGCACTGTTGTTGTCCTCACTTTGTGAAGAATAACTTTCCTCTTCCTTCTTCTCTTCATCTGTGTCTTCACTGTTACCAGTTCCAGGCTCCAAGTCACAGATTTCTGCTTTAAGTGAAAGAAGTAAGACATGATTTCAGTTTTGGCTGCTGAAATGTGATGTGCCACTAACTATTTTACTAAGTCACTATTTAGTTACTAGTAACTGTTTGGACCGTATGACCAAAGACTGGTCACACATCTATTTTCACCCATCCTTATCAAAACAGGCCAAACCTTCACACATTCCAATACAGTTATTTACAGCCCAAATCTCATTTAAATCTGGAATTGAAGCATCTGTGGCAGCCCTGAACTAACACATTCTTCTAAGAGACAGAGCACATTTGTACACACAAGAGCAACACATGAGCTCCCAGCTGACATCTGATTTATGTCTTCATAGGTCACAGCTTCATTTCATAAAGGGGGGTGGCTTGATTGTTTTTAGCATTAACAATGAGGGAGTCTGTACTTGAGTTGTAAAGATTCATGCATGTCTTGTCTCTGATTTTATTAGAGTTCTTTAAAAACACTAGTTTCTCTTCATCTGCCACTACATCTTCAGTAAGTCATCAGACTACTGAACAACAGAATGTGCCACTAGTTATAAGAGTAAGGCATACTTTTACAAGAAGTTACTGAAGATTTATTTGAACCACAAAGGAAATTGTATCTCATCCTAGTTTATTTTTATCTAGCAGCAGCATTAGCAACATATCTGTGAATTGCCACAAGTGTCAAAAAGGTAAATAGAAGGGAAGAGAACATCTTAGACACACTGCTAAAAGAGACAAACCCCAAATCCCACTAAGAAACTCTACTGTTATTCAGTAACACTTAGAATATTAACAGAACAATCAAGGCTATTGATGGTATCCAATTAAGATATCCACATTTTAATAGCAAATGGTTTAATAACACAAAGTTTAAGATTTCCCTTAAGCTCCACCAAACAAAATCTTACTAAGCTCACATTTGATCTCAATATTTGCACTAAGAGAAAGTGTTAACCGACAGTAACCAGCATTGAATAGTTACTACAGTTTGAAAGATACATTTGTCACATTTTTAACGTTGATATTTTACAGAGATTTTGCATACTCAGCTCTTCTCAAGAAGAGCCCCCAAGTTGTAACCCTCTTTTAGCAAGGTCAGTACGGGGGAAAAAAAAAATCGTAGAAACATTAAAATTATAAGCTTGTAAAGTAACATTGCAAGTATCATCCTAGACTCAAACAACAAACAGAAAACATCTAACAATCTTGACACAATACTCTTAATTTACTGATTTCATAAAACTAACGTAGAAAATCTTTTAACAATAGAAGTACTTACTTTTGCTTTCTTCTGCTTCTCTCTGTGCAGGCAGCAGGCTTTTCTTCTTTTGAATTCTAAAGGTTACTTCATTAAAGGACGGCTTTTTGATTTTGAAAAGGTCTTCATCACCTGTAGAGATAAAACAGAATGACTCAGACATATCAACAAAGCACATATATATATATATATGTGTGTGTGTGTATAAATACATATATATAAAGCAAATAATCCTTATATGTGCACTCAGCATACATTTTGAAGCTCTGACTGCATTAAGTCTAATTCTATCACTTTATCACTCAGGATCCATTACTTCTGAATTCACATCTTTGGAGCTTAGCCTCCTTGATACACCAACACCTCCCCAAGGCCATTTCCTCCTGCCTCATCACTTGTCACCTGAGAAAAGAAACCAACACCCTCTTCACTGCAGCCTCCTCTCAGGTAGTTGTAGAGAGCAGCGAGGTCCCCCCTGAGCCTCCTCTTCTCCAGACTACGCAACCCCAGTTCCCTCA
This sequence comes from Aythya fuligula, assembly GCF_009819795.1. NCBI lineage: Eukaryota > Metazoa > Chordata > Aves > Anseriformes > Anatidae > Aythya > Aythya fuligula. The sequence goes on along the minus strand of NC_045561.1, from coordinate 111,960,523 downwards.
GCTGCTTCTCCTGTTTTCTAGTCCCTTCACCAGCTTCATTGCTGTTCTCTGAACACAGATAACTTCTCTGAGCTCCAGCAGCTCAATATCCTTATTGCAGCAAGCTACCTTCCCATTTTTTCTAAGTTTTATCTATCTCTACAAAACTTTTCAGTGTGTGCCACAAGCACACAAAGAGGCATCAAAGTGCTGTTACGGGTGTGTCTCTCCTAAACCCCACAACATCCATAACGTAGGATCCCAGCTTGTGTTCAGAGGAAGGTGCACAGAAGGGACCTGTAGTCCACCAAGCAACCAACACCCCCACTGTACTGGGCTTACGTGGCAAGGGTTTGGTAGCAGGGGGCTACAGGGGTGGCCTCTGTGAGAAGAATCCAGAAGCTGCCCCATGTCAGATCGGAACCTGCTCAAGCCAGCTCTAAAGGGCCCATCACTGGGCAGAGCCGAGTCCTGTGGCCTGTGGAGGGGCCCCTGGTGGAGCAGGCTGTCCCCCTGCAGCCCATGGGTCCCACATGGAGCAGATCTCCACGCTGCAGCCCGTGGAGGAGCCCCCGGTGGAGCAGGTGGATGTGGCCTGGAGGAGGCTGCGGCCCATGGAGAGCCCCCGCAGGAGCAGGCCCCGGGCCGGAGCTGCAGCCCGTGGAGAGGAGCCCACGCAGGAGCAGGGGGTCTGGGGGGAGCTGCCGCCTGTGGGGGACCCGTGCTGGAGCAGTTTGCTCCTGGGGGATGGACCCCGTGGGACGGAGCCGTGTAGGAGCAGGTCTTGAAGAGCTGCTGCCTGTGGGCAGCCCATGAGCTATCTCCCTGCCCTCATCTCACCCCCGAGCCCTTTTCACCCTATTTTCCCTCCTTCCAGGAGGGGCAGCGCCGGAGCAGTTGATGCAGACTCCATCAGGAGAACCCCCCCCCGCCCTTCGCTCCTCACCTTCCCGCTCCTCCTCGCTCCCGAAGCTCAGCACCCCCGCCCGGCTCCGCACCGGCCCCTCCGCAGCGGCGGTGCCGGGATCCTGCGGCGGAGCAGAAGCAGGGGCAGGGGCAGGGGCAGGAGCACGGCCAGGGGCAGGCTCAGCCCCCGGTTCCTCCTCGCTGCTGCTGCTGCCGCTGGAGGCCGGGCGGCGCCGGGCGCTGAAGGTGCGCGGAGCCCGGCGGAACATGGCGCGGGGCGGGCCCGGCACCGGCTGCGTGCTGAGGGTGCGCGGCGGCCGCAGGCTCAGCCCCCTGAGGGGCGAGCTCCGCCTCAGGGCCCCGGGGAAGGGGGGAAGGGCTTTGCATAGGCTGAGGGGAGTGTGAAAAGCGTCCCTCAGCTTCCAGTTGAAGGGGTTTTGTGGGTGGTTAGTCGCTCAGACGCGTGAAAATAAAATTTATCTGAAGGGCTGCGCGTGTGTTCGTGGTGGGGGTGGCCTTGCGGGGTGCCTTCCCCCGCCCCGCAGCTTGGTGCTATGTAGTTGTCAAAAAAAAAAAAAAACACAAAACAGTCACGTTTTTTAATTTGTTTCTCTGGATCTAGCTCGCTGAAGGAGGCAGGGAAGTGCCAGCTCTGTTGTGAGGGGATAGGAACAGAAGGACGGTGGCAAAAGAAGGACCTAAATTTGTTTTGTGTGGTGAGGAGCTGTACAGTGTCACGCACCATCCCTCATCTCTGTGTGAGTGAGATCTGTGGAAAGAAAGCTTCAGATCCAGCCCCTCTGGCTACACCAGAAACAGGGCGAGTCCTTCAAGTAAGGCCTTTATATCCCAAGAGAAGTATCCAAAAATAGTGGATATTTGTGGGAAAAAAAATAGTGGGCATTTGAAACTTCTTGCTTAAATTGCTCCACGTCTCTCCCCTTCGTCTGTAGGATGAAGATACCAATATTATTTTGCCTCAGGAATCCTGTGGAGAAGAGAAGCTGTGTTTGTGAAGCACAACAAAGTACAATAAGAACAATATAAAAACCCAAGAGAAAAATAAAATATATTTCTATTTAGTGCAGGTTCTGAATGGTGCATGTTAAATAAAACCTAAGGCTGTACAATGAATAATAAGGATTCTAAAAACTTTGCCAATTCAATAAGCACGGTTCATCTTGCAAATATCATTCATCCTCTGCACTGAAAAAGGTTGGTGGGTCTTGTGAAAAAAAAAAAAAAAAAAAAAAGTAGTTTTGCAAGCAACAGAAGTAAACCTTTTTATGGATTTGTGCCTAAAAATGACTTACTGTGAGCTCTGATGCAAAGCTGCATTATAGTTTTGCAATTTATATATGCTTCCCCTGTGTGTTTTCTCTGACTGAGGGGTAAAGTCAAGGATAGTCTGAGGATCCCCAGGTACACCAAATTTATCCACTGTAGTCTGGACAATGTCGAGTTTGCTGGCATAGATCAACCTGGAATAATATCAATGAAGTTACTCGCTTATTATTGACTATCCCAGCACTGATGCCTCATGATGCTAAACAGATCTTGGAGAGTTTTCCTAGGGGCCTGTGTTTCCTCTGATATAGAGATAGATAGATAGATAGATAGATAGATAGATAGATAGATAGATAGATTGAAGCTTCTTTCCTTTTCTGTGACTCTATATTTAGTCTTGAGAGATGCTATATCTGATTTTAAATTATTTAATAGTGAAGTAAGTAATAGAATAATAAAATTCATCTAGTGAGTGCTGTTTAGGCAGGACTGGACTGCCTGCTTGGAAGACACAATGGCCCAGGTCTTCAGCATGGCAGAAACATGGAACAGATCTGTGGCACAGTTGGTTTTAATAGTAGGGAGAAACTGCTGTGTTTGCAGTTGTCACTCCAGTTAATATGCTCACTAAATGACAAGATATTAGTCTAAGTAGTTGCATCTAACCAAGATGATCACGGTGCAGAAGAGGAAAAGCAAATTCAACTGCAGCAAAGCAGTATAGCATCTCTTTGGAAGGACTTCAGTGCAAATGCCAATGGATTTATTTTGTTGGTCACTAAAAGTTCATTTGCCAGGGAAACGGGTTTTGAGAAGGGCTCTGTGGAGATCAGTGAAGCAGATTAGCAAACTTCTATAGGTTTATCTTACTAAAGCAAGAAATAGCATGAAAACAAGATGAGTCTTGCACAAAATTTCCAGTGAAACATTAGTGACATAGTATGGTCTCTTTTCACACTCCATAGACTTCAGCTCTGGCCTGACCTCTGTTAAACTTTAACATCAAAGTTACAAAGTGACTTGCTCTGTAGGACTCACCACTCATCAAAAACAAGTTTTGAGTGCAGAAGAACCCAAAGTCAAAGGCCAACTCAGTTTTGCCTCAAGACTGTAAAACTAGATCCAACCTTCTGAATGCAACAACTTCTTTACCTCCAGTGGCTGGAGTTACTGCATGCACAAGAGTGTTTGCAGCAGGTGAGGGAATACTTCGTGCTTGCTTCTGTTTGTGTCAGGAAAAGTCCACCAGAATAAGAGGCAAACAAAACAGAGGAGGGCAGTATCACCTCAGACTGTCAGTGTTAGAAGGGACAAGCAAGAACCACAGTCATGAGCAATGTCTACGTTTCATTAACACAGAGCTTTAGTGTAGACATCCATAAACTGGCTTAAAACCAGTTTATGTCTGGTTATCTGTTTACTCTGTCAGTAAACGTGTGATTGTATTAATTATGTTATTGATTATACATTTACTTTGCTCTCTTACACTCTTTTGCCTATTATCACGGTATTTTATTTTCTCTGTAGAATGACTGCATCTTTCTTGAAATCTCTGAATGAGGAAAACATTCCACAGCAACTCACAAAACATACTGAAAGATCAAAGAAAAAATATTTCAAAATTGATTCTTATATCATTCATCCTTTAAAAGCAACTTTTAACTCTAGAGGATTTTGCAAAATTCCAGTAAGAGGCATACCATAACTTCTTAAGAGTGGTTCTGGGGCCTGGTTTCCAGTCTCCCCATTTGCTGGCACCTGAACATTGGAGCCCCTGAAACAACAGCCCCTGTCCAGTTGCTGGTATAGACCATCTTGCTTACAGCTGCACACATAGGAGCTTATAATTTGGGTCCTTGACTGCCATTGTGCCCCTGTGCACCTTCGGATTTCTGGAGATGGGCTTTTGACAGGCTGATGGCTCCTGCAAGGGGCTTGGGAGCAGCCAGGCAGGGTGTTATTTGGACAGCCCCTACACCCTCACACCACTTGTATCACAGAACCTAACAATATGAACCAAATGACATCTTTCTAGCACCTAAAACTGAAGGCTTTGGGGAAAAAAAAAATCATGGCAAACAGATAAAGATACCAGCCTATTGGAATAAAATTGCTTTCTTGGCTTGTTTTAAAACATATGAGAGTGGAGAAACAAATGCAACTGAAAAGAACCTGCAACTCTGACTTATCAAAGCATTATTTACTAATTATAGTGTAAGGATTACAAATTGCAACAAATAACTTGCTTAATGCTATTAATGTGTTATTGCCAGCAGTTGAAACCTGAAATTCCTATCTACTTGCATGTCTCTCAATGCCTGTGCTGTAGCTAGGTTTTACAAGTAAAACTCTGTATCTGCTCAGCTGTTGACAACACTATTTGCCAAAATTCAGCCTGCATGAGTCAGTGCTGCCTTCACAACACATTCTGGCCTGCCTGGAAATCTGCTTTCTCTATGGTTACATAGATTTTCTTTAAATCTCAAACTAATTTCAGTATGAGTAGCCAAAAGAGCCTTTGCTACTCTGAACAAACACAGTCCAGCTCCCCATCCCCTACAAAATAATATCTGTGCTCGGCAGGGAGGAAAGTTGAGCCATTACTGTTTTATTTTATACAGCTATTAACTAGCAGAAAATCCTGCAAATTAATACAGCAGGTTGAACCTTTTGTGTTTTAAGAACTGTGTGGGTTTCTGCTTCAGACTTCAAAACAGCATCTCTAGAAGCACTACTTTTGATGCAGCATGTGCTTTGTGCTTGTATACCTTTTTGATAAATTATTACTCATAATTGACATCCAAAATGCACCACCCCTGTAGCGTTATGTGTGGAAAGTAAATATGAACTTGTCCTTTTGTTTATCCCATTGTGTTTTGTGTCTCTAGGTTTAAATAAAGAGCTAGGCTAAAGACAATATCTACCACTTGCTCAAAAGGCAGAAAGCAGTTGAATGCTGATGTAAAAATGAAACCTGGTAGGAGTGTTAAAAGAGGGCTCGTTGCTTTTGTGTTGCTGAGGGGAAAAGGAAAAGGCACAAAAGAAAATTTACCATGAATAATTGAGCTGAATCTAATACAAGGGTCAGAGCTGTCATTCATTGGGTAGGTGTGGCTGTTTCTAAGTTCTATGTAGCTGGGACACACCAAGCTGGACTTCCAGATGAGGAAATACCTCTCATTAGCAAGCAAAATTAAGTAGGATACCACAAGAGGAACCTGTGCAAATCACTGTGCTGCCATCAGTGCTTTTTGACTATTCAGAAATAGTTGCTCTACTTCGCATTCCCTGATGCCTGATCAGTAAGTGTTCACAAAATATGGCTTATTCTTGGCAGTAGCTGATTTCTGGTGTTCATGTATATCCTTTGCTTAACTTTAAATGTTTTAAACATGCTTGCATAGACATGTCTGTCAGCAAGCTTAGACACTGCCTGGTCAGAGGGCTTGGACAGAGAGAACAAAGTATTCACTTCTGGATTGTTTTCCTGCAACACAGCAGAGAAAATAAGTGATATTATGGAGTACACAGAGAGCAGGGAAGAAGATGTATTACTTAATGCCACTTTGTTCATTTTAAACAACTTTAATAAGGCAATTGCTCCATTGGTAGCAAAAGAAATCATGAATAAAGTTGAATATGAATAAAGACACACAATTGGTTGTAGCAGGGAATTGAGGATAAGGTACAGATAATGATAAAAAAAGTAAAATGTTAATGTGAAAATTGAGTTGCTATTAATATTTCTAGTTTATCCATCTTTGTAATATCTTGGTAGTTTTTTTTTCCTTTTTCTTTTTTCTTTCTTTTTTTTTTTTTTTAAACCAGGTATGACAAGGACTTGCTGTATAGTAAATGATAACATAGTAATACTACAGGATGAGACATTGCTGATAGTGAATTCCACTTCTTTTTCTGCTTCTCCCACACATTTAGTTTTAATTGGTCTCTTTTGCGTAGCTGTTATGCTGAAATCCTGGCCCAATGTCTGGAACAGGTCTCTGTGCTATCGTATGTTTGGTTTCTTCTCCCTTCAGCTGTCTTTCCTATTAATCATCAGTAATTTGCTTAACCTCAATGGCTTTCTGGGACAAACAAATTTTGCCCTGCAGTTTCAAGTTGCTTTCCCACTGTCTACTCCTTGCCTGCAGAATACTAACTACCACAAGAAGGGTCTTTTATTTCACCTAGTACTTGCCATCAGCCCCCAAAACTTCATGTTGAAGCTTGAAAAAAGCATACTCTCCCTAAACACTGAGATGCCCAAAGGCAGCATCCACTACAGACCTTTTAGAAACTCCACCTTCATTTAAGAAGAGCGTCTTTCTTCTGAACCTACTTTAAGCAATAGTCAAACTCTGAATTAAAACAAATTTAATTTTAATATGCCAGAGGACAAAAGTATTCATTTTAAAGAAATAGTAATGCAGTTACTAAATTAGCACCAAATATATATATATTAACACAAAGTAGATATAATACTAGCTCTGTAAAAGTCTTCTAGGGTTTGGTAAATTGGTTCAGCTTCACTTCAAGGATGCAGTTCTTGTAGTTCACACTAAACTTTGGATGTCTACATGCTCCAATTACAGGGAAAATGATTGAGGTGCTGCTGTGTTCAAATGGGTCCTCATAGCAGCCTGTGAGTCCTGTTCCTCTCCCTGCTAACTAACTAATCTTACAGATATGTTTTGTTCTAATACCTCTGATTAGCTCTGGTTGTTTGTCATAATGCAGACAAAACATTCAGCTAGTCTAGAATAAGAATACATAAAGCTTTGATATGCTAATTCCTTACCCAAGGAATTTTACCCCAGGTTTTCTCTCTAGGGAGTCGGCTGAATTTTGCATTCTTTCTCACTCCATCCCAAGCAACAAATTGCAGGTTTTCTTGTCTTAAATTTTGTGTCATAGGAGGCAAAATCTGTAAGTACCTCAGAGTGAGCTACATTGCTGTTTTTCTATGAGAACCTCACATAACATTAATAACATAGATATGTCCTTCCCCATCTGTCATAATTACAGAATCTGGTATCACAAAGTCCTTTATACACTTCCTGCTTTGTGCACTCTGTCATCTCAAAGGTAGTTGTTGGGCACAGTGTTTGGTTGTCTTTTTTTTTATTGGGTTTTATAACTTACCTTCAGGTGGTAGTATGTCTTCAGACAGAAGTAGAAAAACAACTGGGGATTTTTTTCAATGTAGTACAAAGAGTCTCAGTACCAGGCACTGAATGATACCAGGTATCTGCTTTCATGTAGGCAGATTATCAAATTTACATACATTAAAAAAAAAAAAAAAAAAAAAAAAGAAAAGAAAACACTCATATTCAGCATATGAGTTATCTAGTGAGTTATCTAGTATGGGGAGAGAGGAATGTTTAACAATAACACAAAACATGTAATTAAGAGTTGCAAGTGTTGTTAGGGTATAAAATTCACACTTGATGTTCAAAGGTGGTAGCCAAAGCCAAGATGTTACAGCTTTTTATCTCCTTTGGGTTACATTGAGGTTTTTAGCAGAGGCAATAGTGGCACGAGAGCAGATACTGTGTCACTAAATTCATGTTCTAGCCTATCCATAGGTCTAAGTGGTTGCAGGACTGTGTATAAAATTAAAATCAACTAATACACATCAAAAATCACCCTGCTGCATGATTCATCTTCCCTTTGATCATGTGCACCAGCAGCATGCCCTACCACATACCAAGGGTGCAGCTTCCCAGCCCTCCTCCCCCAGGTCTGTGCATGACCTTTGGTCAGTGGAACAGATGTCACACATTACATGACCCCGGTAAGAAAAGAGCCATGAAGTTCCTCAAGAAGACATCTAGTTCAACATCCAAAGCTGGGTCACCTGTACTTGCATTAACTCCTCACAGATCTCTGTCTAACCTGCTCTCAGAGGCTTTTGTTGACAGATTTTCCACTGCCCTCCTCAATACTTAACTACTATAATCACTGACTTGGTCTTTTTCTTCCTATGAGAAGAAACATGTTTATCTGGTTAATTGTTATTTTAATCTTCCCTCTAATTCTTTATGAATCCAAACACTGTTATGTCCAATATAAGCATTTTTCTTAAATCTAAAGCAGGCCTTAGGTGTTGCAAACGCAACAGTGATGTTTAGAACTAGGCAATATCACTATAATATGTACTAAAGGGATTAAAGGCTGCTTTTTAAAAGATATTAAAAAGTAATTTAAATGAGAAATTGCCACATTAGAAGCGTTTAAACTCATTTGCAGAGGAATCTGTTCTTGACCCAGTGCTGTTCTATTATCTCAGTCAATTATTTGGAATTAAATGAAGTAGTGCTCATGAAATTTGCAGATCGCTTTGAAACAGCTGAAGGCCTAGATAATAGCATGGGCTGGTGACCACAGAGTGATTTAAACCATAAAGTAAGCAAGCGCCACTTGAACAACATGTGTTTTAATCCACCTACATGGCAAATATCTATGAATCAAAGACTAGGTTGCTCTCTGTGTACAGGCACAAAAATAAAAAGTATACTTTGGGTCTAAGAGTAAAGAAGGAAAACACTGTATCTTTGAAAGCATTAAATTAGAAGATGGCTGAGGAGATCATGAGGGTAAATATTTTCATGCAAGCCGCCAATGCAATGTGGCAGCTGTAACAGCAAATGCAAACATTAGATATCTAAGCTAAAATACCAAAGAATAACATGTGCTAGTGTGTGACTATGACCATTATAGGGCACAATAATGTGGCTGTTCTGGGGTCATGGTGAATTATAGAAGGTGTAACAAACTGGAAAGTCTCAAGAACCTGAAAGAATGAGTCACTGAAAGAATCTATACTCAAAGTTGATATGTAATTATCTACACAGCAAAAACATAGCAGAAAGACACTGTAATCATTCACAGACAGCAAGGTCCGCTTGCTGAAGAAGCTATAAAAGTCCTTGTAATAGTAATTCATAAAGGTCTTTGATAATTATTTGCTTAAATAGCTTTTTAGTGGAAAACTGGCTTCAGTGTTTAATGTTTAAAAATCAAGGCATTTTTCATCTCCCCTTTCTATAGAATTAACTAGTTTTTGAAAAAATAAATCCCTGAAACCTTCTGTATTTCAGCTAGCTGAGCAGTGCCTGACACTGGCTGAATGTGTCAGACACTGCTCACATGGGCAGGACTGGTGTCCCCACAGAACATGCTTCCCACTGATAAGCAGCACCAGGCACCCCAAAAGCATCCCAAGGCACCCCAAAGGTGCTGCACCACTTTTCTACAAGGGAAATTGCCATACAGCTGGGGCAGTTTCATTAGAGCAATGAAAATAGAGGCATTAGCTGTTCAGCTTCCACAAGAAAGTAATACTTGAGATAGGGGTGACAGTATTTATTATTCTGTTTTGTAAATAGCTAGAAAACTTGGGGAAGAAGTCATTTATGAGGTAGATAAGGAGTGTTTTGGGGAGCAGTTGGAACCAACAGTGAGGAAAAATCAGGAAGGATGAGGTAAGTTTTGTGAGAGTTCAGGTTGTTCTTTGCTTTTGCACAAGTTCTCTTGCAAACACTGACCCCACTTGCAGCAGGGATCCCTGCACCTGAACAGCAAAGGTTGGAGCAGGAGATGTCAGGAGCTCTGCCTTTCGCACGGCTGGACCCCTGAGGTATTTCAGCCCCAGCAGGCAGCCCCCCAGGACAAGGTGACCCTCCAGGCTGCGGCCATCTCCTCCGGGGCCCACAGCCAAGCCCTCCGGCTGTGACAACCGAACCACACACCCGGAGCTGCCTCTAACCCACGACCCGAAGGAATTACCCTCACCCAGACACCGGGGCCACCCCACAAAGCGCCCCCCAACCCTCAAGGCCAGCTCGGATCGGGCACCACCACCACAGCAGCGCCCTCAGCCCGTGCCCGCCACCCTCCTCCCCGGGCGGCCCCCGCCTCCGCCGCCATGTTGTGGGGCTGACTCCGCCGCCACGGGAGGCGGTGGCGAAGGAGGAGGAGGAGGAGAAGAAGGAGGAGGAAGGCTGGCGGGCAGCACGGAGCGAGGAGCTCACGGACAAGGCAACAGGTACCGGCGGTGGGGCCGAAACCTCGCCTCGGGGCGGCCTCGTCCCACCGGGAGCGGGGCTGAGGTGCGGGGAGCGCCTGCTGCAGGCAGCCCGTGGGGCCAGGCGTGGGAAGGAGTGCTCGGGGTTTCTGTTAGGCCGAGCTTTATTTATTTATTTATTTATTTATTTATTATTTATTTACTTTAAGGGCCTTGTTTTGGTTTGGTTTGTTTTCGTTTTGTTTATCGCTCTCCGGCCAGCGGCTGGCAGGGCCGAGGGGGCTGCCCCCTGGGGCCGGCTCCAGCTTCGGGTGGTGAAGTTTGGCCGGGGTGTGCGTGTAGTTTGTGTGTGTGTTTTTGAAGGCAGGAGTGAAAAACAAACACGGTAGGTCCTGCTGCTGCTCCCCTGTGTTTTATTAATGCCCTCCCAGGGAAGAAATAGCAGTGTCGGTGCCCCACCGGTTGGTGTCTGCACCGGGGAGCCCGCTGGCGGAGCTGGGTGATGGGGTGTGCTGAGAGTCCCTCCTGGCTTCTTGTGGTGTTGGTGAGTTTGAGGTAGTTTTTTAGGAAAATGAGGAAAACCTAGAGCTCTGGGGGGTTAAATGTTGGTGATAAAGTCGTGCTCTTCGTAAATAGATTGCTCTTCCTTGATCTGAACTGTATGCAATGGGAGGTAACAATCTGGAGAATAACAGGAGGCTGCGAGGCTTGATCCGCTTCTCCAAGCGCTGAGGTATCAAGTTGGGTTTTCGGTGCCCCGAAACACTTTGCACGGCACTTGGCGCTTTGACATCTGTCACATTACAACACTTGAAAGTAGCTTGTGCTTTAGGTAGTTCCCGTCATAGTACGCATGCTCGTAGCAGGTCTCTCAAAGGCGAGTTGAAAATTACCCATTTACAGCCCTGGAGCGAGAAGTTACAAGGTGTTGCACTTGCGTTCAGGCTGCTGTATCGCATGCGTCTCGTTTGGGAACCCAGGGTGCTTTAAACTTGTTTTGTTCGTGCTTGCCTGTGGTGGCAGCAGTTCCCAGGTCTGTCTATACACAGGAAAACACATAAGAAGCGTTCACATACGGCTTTCCTGTGGTGTGTTTATACACTGTGTTGGTGGTACATAAAATGCATTTTGCTTTGAAATTTAAAGACTTCAGCTGTGACAAGCATCTGAATCCACTGGTGTGACAGTGACATTTAGAAATAACAAACAGTAGGAACTGATTGTAGGAATAGGTAGCTGGACTTTATTCTTTTACTAAACTTCATTTTTGTTTTCATGCTTCCGCTTTACTTCCCCATTTGGTTTGTCCTTTATTATTATTATTATTTTTAATTCTAAGCTGGGGGGTTGACACCACTTCGCCTCTGGATCTTTAGGGAAATATTTACGCAGGCTGTAGGCTCTGTATGACGTTAGGAAAATTATATGCATCCCTACAAATGTGGATTTGGACTGCTCCATGCTCTCTGTTACACGGAAATTTTGGTCAGGTTAATCTCCTAAATCAGGTGCCTAAATTAGATCAAGTGAGTATGATTGATTCTGCTTTTAATTACCATCCTGAGGGAATTGCATTTATTATTTTCTTCTCTTTCTACACAAGATCTAGGGTATGAGATATGTCCCAGACTGAGTTGTTAGTTGCTACTCTAATATAAAGAGAACAGTGCTTTAGCCCTAGCAGTAACAAAAATGCTGTCTCTGGTTCATTTATGCTTATGGAGTCATCTATCACAGGTGGTATTATGTTACCAGTGCTTTATGAGCTGCTTATTCTTTTCCACCACTCTGATATTTACAAGTATTTCTGGTTTTGATCTTTAATAATGAGAAGTGAATTAATTTTGTTCCGTAGCAAAGCAGCAGCAAGCAAAAATGAAGTTACGTTCTGTAGGTGATAGTAATTTTTCACTCAGCTACTGCTAGGGGAAGTGGGATGGGATTTGAAAAGTGAAAGGTAGCTTATGTGCTTGGCTGGAGGCATTGTGAAGAAGCTTCACCCCCTTGAAAGCAGGTGTCTGGTAAGAAAAGACCTTGTGATCAGGTCCTGAAGAGGAACACATTCCTGCTCGCTGGTTCCTGTTACAAATTGACACGGATGTCTCTGGCCTGAGAGAGAACCTGCTAATTAAGTTTGTAAGTCTCTGCAATAACCTCATGAAATGCGGTTTGATCGGTACATAAAATTGAGGAAGACAGCATTTCATGACATTTTCTGTGAAAGTCCTGAGTTGTTCTTTTTGCATTTTTTTTTTTTTTTTAAATGGCTCAGACATTGGACGTGTTCATTTCTGGCCTATTTTCACTTGAAAGGAAATACCTCAAATATCTCAGTTTTTAAAATACCTCCTCACTGCTTCCCTTTGCTTTTAGTTACCTAAAACACAGGCACAGGAGGATTTAGTTTGGAAGGGGCTTCTGGACCTTAAGTGGTCCGACCCTCACTAAAAGCAGGGCTGACTTAGGTTGCTCAGAGCCACGTCTGCTCGCGTTGGGAATGCCTCCAGGGCCAGCAATCCGCAGCCTCTCCAGGCAGCCTGCTCCCATCTGGCATCCTCTGCACTTGCTGAGTGCGTGCCATCCCATTGCCCATGTTGTCAGTGATGACATTAAGCAGTGTCAGCCCCGAGGAGCATCGCTGGTGGCAGCCAGCTGGGTTTCATACTGCCCATCACAATGCTTTGAGTCTGTTTTCCACCCAGTTTACAGGCAGCCTGTTCAAACTGCGTTCCTCCAGTTTGGCTCCCAAGGGAAGGATGCTGTGGAAGACCTCTTAAAAGCTGCTGTGAAGTCCAAATAAGCAGTACCTGCTGCTCTCCCTTCGTCTCAAAACAGAAAACAGAAAGGAAAATACATTTTTTTTCCAGTAACCATCTTGTTCTTTGTACATGCCTCCCAACAGGATTTGCTCCACAGTCTTTCAAAAGACTGAAGTCAGAATTGAAGCTTTTCTATTGCCGAATTGTCCCTCTTGCTGTTCTGGAGGATGGGTGTGATATTTGCCTTCTTCCAGTCCTCAGGACCTTTCAAAAACCATCGAGAGCAGTCTCGCAATGACCTCAGCCAGTGTTCCTGGCAGCACTGCTCCCAGCTTTGTTCCGTGTTTAGCAACTGCTGTAATTTATTGTTTTCAAATTATTCTGACTTCCGAAAGCCACTTTCAGTTCATTGTAATGCCACATCTCTTGGCAAGGTGATCAGATGATGGATCATGCCATATTTTTAGTTTTGAGGGGGAAGCTTGGCATAAACACAGTCCTTTTGTGAAAACAGAGAGCAGTGGGCTGCTGAATTCGTGAATTTGTGCCATTGCTTTTAGATGGGAGCACTCATTTCACGTGGCTGAACTATGTGAGAAAGTCAGCGACCTTTCTTTATCTTTTTCCTTGTCTTAGGTGACTACTGGTGATTATAAAGATAACAAAGATAATGTAGAGTTAATTAGGGAATTCTCCTTTATGGCCTTGACTTTTTTCAAGCACTATCACTTTTCAGTAAAACACTTAAGGCCAAGTGTACTGCGGGGTTCAGAGGTTGACCCTAGGCATAGGAGAAAACTATGGCTACTGTATCCTTTCTAGCTTTAGAAACGTTTCCATCCTTTACCCTTTAAAATTGTATCTTCCTTTTGTACCCTGGTTGCTGGTAGATGGTGCAACAGATGATATGGGGGAGAAACACTCCTGTTAGAGTACAGTCAGATTTTCCAAAGTGCTAAGCAGCTGTTTGAAGTGATCTCACCATCTTCAAATGCTTATTTGCAAACATTTTAACCATGCATACCCCGGAAACCTGTTTCTGAATCCTCATCACCTGCGGGGCTTATCTCTGGTGGTAAGTTCAGTTTCCTTGGCTTGACAGACTGGTGTAAGCTGAAATCTTAAACCAGCTGTGTGTGAGCAACACCACTGGCAAAGCTTAGTTTCCTGTGGCTTTGGGTGTCTGAACCTAATGAGATGCAAGCTTTAGGAGAAGTTTTTCTCATGGTTTGTGTGCTTCAAACAGCTTTCAGCCAGATGGATTCTCTGGTGTCTAGTATTGGTACTCAAGCATACACCCACAGCAGTCTTCTTCATAAACGGGGACACTAAATTTGGCAGCATCTCCTCTGCCTGGCTGCCTATTTTCATGAATCTTGTAGGCAGTTAATATTTTTGTACCCTTCTGTCAGGTTTGGTTCGTGTTGATTGTGGGTTTCATCAAAGTACCTGTTAACCACTCAGCTCATACCCTGAGAAAGCCAGACTAAAAATGTAAGCGTGCTGCTTACTGGCATGTTGTTCCTTCTCTCATTGATTAGCCTATCGGGACATTTTTATTCTTTAAAGGTAAGCCTCTCTGCAGAAAACAGGTTAGTTGGTTTTATTTCATGAGGCATCTTTGATTCTTTTTGTATTTACAAATATCTTGCCATATTGCAAGATTACACAGGGACTGTAGCAATTTGTTTTTCTGGTGCTGTTGTGCCATTAGCACCAAATGTTCAAAAGGTGCGGATTAACTCACAAACAGAAATGAATCATTAAATGAATGTGGAGCTGATGAAGTTTCATTTTTATTCAACTTCAGGTTTAAGGCTCTTGCAGTGTAGGAATACAATCAGGCTTTCTTGGGTCCTAGAGCCGAAGCAGAAGGGTGAGTGTTGGTGTAGACAAGCCCGGTGTTGTGTAACCCTTATTCTCAGAAGCACATGAAATTCAAATGACGTAACCTGATGACAGTAGCAGCACACCACATTGGAATTACTTAATAGGGAACAATTACCTGAGAACTATTTATAATTTTTTTTTTTGTAGTTACAGCCAGTTGAAAAAAACATTGTTAGTTCAGGTAAGTCACTGCTGCTTTGCAGTACCAAGAGCAGCAGATCTGACTTGGAACGTGCTGGTGGTGTTGCTTCGGCTTTAGAAGTAGCAGATGATAGCTCTGAGTTGACTCTTTGGGTGAAAATTTTCGGTGCTGATGCAAGTGGAGCTTCTGAAGTGCAGTGGCATCAGTCATGGGGCGATATCTGTAAGTGATTCAACAGCGAGCATTAAGTAATGCTTGGGAAGAACAGGAAATGGGAGTTATTCTTCTTTGTTTCTAAAAATATGACAGCTGCAATGCAAAGAAATGACATTATGGCCTTATTAATACATGCAGCAAGAATGTTGGTTTCCAATGAAATTACTTATAGTCTTCTCTTTCAGAGGTCAAGAATTTTACCAATACTCCTTTTTTTTTTTTTTCACCACACTCTTAGTGGCCTCATATTATTATGAACTTATTAATGCAGAACAACTGTCTTTCGAACTGTTCTATACTTTAGCTCCTGGGGACTTCACACGACACTGAGATCTATGTCTAACTCCCGTGATAACGACTCCGTAAGTTCATGAAATTCGGTTGTAATGTAAAAATGTCACTGGTGTGCAGTAGAGCTCAGTGTTAAAGATTAAGTGACCGAATTTCAGTTGAATGTCCGCTCTTTTTTTGTCTTTTATGATCTAAAAAGATGTTTTTCTTTAGCTAGCAAAGCCAGACTTCCTCTGAATAACACTGGGGATCCTGTGAACTAATTGTTACTTTTAAACTAATAATCCTACAACCATAATACTGTAGGTTAGGTATCTGGTGCTTCCAAATGTGCCAGCCTCGTATTTTTTAAGAAGGAATGTGCTTTTACCCTTCTGTTGCCCATTTGAAATAATGACATAGAGTTGTTTTTTCTTGCTTTGACTACATAAATGCTGATCTTTTGCTTTTTTTCACCCATGTGGCTTACCCCTTTCATCAAAGATAAACTACGTTTCACCACTTTACAGACCTCTTTTGGTCTGTCTCCTCTCTGCCTTCCATTTCACTTGGTTTGGAGGAGCAAAGCCTGTGATGGGTTGTATACCTGCCCAACGTGAAAGCAAATTCTGAAAACGTAAAGCTAAGTCTGGCTGATTAGTTTGCCTCCTTTACTTTTACAAACAGTGAAAGATTGCTCTCTGCTGAGCATAAGTGATTGCCCTTATTCTGTACCTTTTCTTTTATGCTTACCTTTAGCAGCCCCTGAATGTTTTGTGTATATTCTGAACTGTTACCAGGGTCTGAACCCCAAGCAAAAGGTTAAGTAGCAGCTCTTGTATCCAAAGCTGTAGATAATGTAAGAATTCTCTTTCTACTTTTGCTTTGTTAGGAGGCAGATGTCACTTGTGCTTCTGATGGAAGGGTAGGAGGGGACTCAAAGTTTACTTTGAGAAAGAGTGCATGACGAGATTTCAAAGAGATAAGCTCTTAAATAACCTGCCCTGAATGTTGCTCAACATGGTAGAAATGAGAAATAACAAAGAGAAAATACACCAAAGATCTGTGTTTTGCCTAAGTCCACACTGACACAAGTAAGAATTGCAATAAACTGAGAACTGCATTTTTTGAGGTGTGTGCACCCCACAGAATGGCATCGTAGGGCTCTTGTGCAATGGTTGCAAAGTATTAGAGGAGAAAATTGTGTGTCTCAAAACAGGATCTAGAAAAAGCAGCATACGGAGTGCACAGTCATGCAAATTAGGAAGTAGGAAGCAAAGAAGGCAAGAGAGTATTTTAAGTTACCACCCATTCAGGAGCAGTTGTGTCTCACTCAGCTACCCGGGAAGGTTACGATATACAGCCTGGAATTCCTTCTCAGAGGTAGAAGCTCTTGTTGTTTCATCTTGGAAATAATTTACCCTCTGTCTTTTTTTGTTGTTGTTCTTGCTTCTTTTTATTTTATTTTTTCTTCTTTTTAAACGAAGCAAGTGGAAGTGTTGATGTCTTTCCCTGTCTGGAATGAGGTTAGTGAACGCATTTTTTCGGGGTGTGGCAGAGCTGGGTTGGATTCCCATCCTTTCCTGAGGAAGTTCACACACACATCTCCTAGGAGAGAGCCCTGGGATTTCAAGAGTGAACTTTCCAAGGTGGGATTCCCATTCCCTCCTTCAAAATTTCTTCTTTGCGAGGAAGAATCAAAGCTGTGGTGGCAGGGACAGACAGGGACCTGTGTCGTTCCAGCTTGATGATGGAGATTTTCACATAGCAGGGTGAAGTCCTGAGTTTACACTGCTATTCCAAACACTGTGTGCAGGTTTCCTTAAATGGCTGTGCAATAAAATGTGGGAGTGCCTCCTCCTGAGAGGAAGGAAAGATGGATTTAGGTCTCCAGAGATAGAGAATTGAAATGTGTCTTAGTATTTTCAGTGGGTACTGTCAAATTGAGCAGCTGTCTGTAAAAAACAAATAGTGAAGGAGTAAATTCATCAATATTGACTACACAATTATTGTTTTTTGTTTGTTTGTTTGTTTAACGGAAGCAGTGATTATTTTATTTTGCAGGGCATCCATTTTGCATGGTCAGTATATTCAGAAACACAGTGAGTCGGACAAGGTGGGCAGGAGGCTGTACCTGTGAATTCCAATGCGATTTAAACCTCTTTTGAGCTAGCAAAGTGAGCAACCCAAGTGGTAGTTGGAAACTAAATGAGGTGGGAGCGGAGGTTTTTATGCTTGTAGGTTGACGTACACCAGCCAAACACAAACCAAATTCCTTAAAATGAAGTCAAATGAATCTTACTGGTTTATGTGCTGTTCTTTTGTTGGGAGAGTTTTTTCTGTTAACTTCTCTGGTGTTTTGGCTAACACCTGAGTCAGATTGACTTCAGCAGAATAAAGACTAAAACCTGGTTCATCTGTGACAGGTACAATGTAGCAACTCCTTAAAGCAGAGATGCCCAAACTGGTACCTGGACCACTTTAAATGCATTATTGAGGTGGTTCTGGATTACTTCTGTACCAGTTCTAAACTGAACTATGGGATAAAGTCCTAAAGAGGACAGTTGCTCTGGTATTTTATGCTTGTTGACTTAGCAGTCACCTGCATGGAGGTGTTTTTATTTGGAAGAAGACTTCTATCCCTTGATGGTTGGCACTGATCAGGCTGACTTGCTTTTACTGCGTGACATCAGCAATTTTTCTCTGCTGCCACAGCAGCCACCAAAAGAGCTGGAATAGGATTTTCTTTCTTGGCATTACGTGTCCAGCACCTGTAGGCAGCACATTGCATAGGCAGGATGGGTGTGCAAGAGGAAGGAACAGGGGTCTGGTTGGCAAGGGGCAGGAAGGGGTAGGTTGGAGCATGAATTTTGGATCCCCTTGGGAGAGGAATGTAGTTAGGAGAGTGGAGAATAAAGGTGTAAACTTATCTTTACTCCTGAACGTTGTCGGTCTGGTGCAGAGTCGTGGTACCTGGAGCAGTTGCTGCTAGCATTTTCCCTAACTGCTCCTGCTGGTAGTGTCAAACAGTGAAGTGTGGGAATGTCTTCTGTTAAAACTAATTTAATTTTTGTCCTGGTCAATAGCTAGCAGCACTTCTGATTTTTGTTGTTCTTAATGCTCTTAAAGATCCAGTTAGATCGCTGCAGTTACCTAAAATCAAATCCAGTCGTGAGTCTTTGCAATCTCACTTAAAGGCAGAATAGGAAGGATAACATAGCTGGGATGGCGCTTCCTAGGGGAACAGAATTAACTAGCAGTGTCTCTGACTCAAGTCTGTAGGGTTGCTACTTCTAAAACCTTCCTTTCAAAGCATCTTGTGATTTCCAAATATGCTTAATTCATGAAAGGCCTCACCTGAATAACAAATGTGCTCTGCTGTGAGCCTCCTGCTGCAGGGAGTGCATAAACCAGAAAGTGCAAAACAGTGGGGATGGAAAATTATACATAATTAGCTCAGTAGCAAATAACTGTAATTATGCTTTTTACAGCAAATACTCGTCGGAAGCAATATTTTTTGTGTTCTGTTGTAATCGCTGTTTGGAGGCAAGTCGCTGTATGGCAGTGAGCAAAGAAGGGGCCTCGTCACTTAGGGTTAAGTAAAGTATTTAATGCTCCACTGTTTTTGTTTTCGTCTTGAAATGTCAAAATGTTAACTAAGGCTTGCAGTGCACTTACTCACTGTAGCAGAGGGGAGCAGGAAGAGCTAGTGATCTGCTGGCTTCAAAGATCCACTTACTCTGTGTTACTGATGCGGATGGGCATTGCGAAGCTGAATGCAGTCTGTGCTCAAAGGGCCAGGTCAGTGTGTCCAACTCCATGAAGAAAATCGATCCTTGGCCTGCCAAGATGTTGTGTTTTTATTTTATATATTTAAAATCAGTAGACTTTTCTACACAAATGTCTTGAGCAAAGAAAGATGCTGGGCTGTGCTGGTTTATAATGCCTTACTGACACTTAACAAGGCAGAGAACCACATGGGTATCGCGTTATCGCTGTCTGCTTTGCCAATACCAGCAGTTCTTGTATCACCCAGTTCTACAGGTGTTGTGAAGGGGGAATCAGCCAACTGCTGTTGTGGTGCCTGTCCTTGCTAGTGGGCTCTTACAGCAGAAATCCTCAGCGTGACTCCTTGCAGTCTGTGAGGGAGGCGGAAGAGTAGGAGTGAGTCCAGCCGTGCAGCTCCTACAGCGCTTGCTCGCTTCCAGTCACAAGTGGTGCGCCAGAACCTGATGCACCAGACCTTCGTTCCTCCTGAAACTATGTGGCTGTGGTTTCCCTGCGAAATACTTTGGGGGGGAAAAAAGAAAAAAGAAAAAAAGGCTTAGGTATAAATATTAACAAAGGCTGTGGTAAGGCTGTTCTTCATAAAATGGCAAACAAAAAATAAGCCTACAATGGAAAAGAGAGTAGTGTTTTTTTCCTTTTTTTTTTTTTTTTTTTCCTTTTTCCTGCGTTCTGCCCAGCTCTAATGCTTTCTTAATACTTCAGCACAGTCTCAAGTTCCCCCCTCCTTCTTGCGGTCTCTTTATTTCTCAGCTTGTCTCAGTTCTAATCAATACTGAGAGCAGAAGTTGCAGTTCGGCACATCTGACACAGTTAGTGCTTTAAGCATTAGGAGCCGTCAGATCACTTGTTTACAAGAACTTGTGGTCCTGCTATTTATACACAACATCCCAGTTTTCCTGTTTTCGCCCTAAATGGCAGCAGGACTCACTGTAGCCTACACTGTTCAGTGGGACACTTGATACACTTCTGTTCCAGGGTGGATTTCGTGCTGTTCCTGACATGGCTTCTTATGGCATTTCTATATGTCATTAGATTTCCCTGTAGTGTTATAAGGTTATTTGGAAATGTAGAGCTTTTGCTGCCATTAATGATTAAAAGTTAACAGAGCTGTCTTAAAATGAGTAAGTTTTGCCTAAAGTAACGTTTTCCTGAGATTTCTCCCTGTAAATAAACAGTGCACACCTGTGTCCTAAAGGTGCAAGATACTTTTACGGGTGGTAAGAGCAATTTGATTCGGAATGTGTGGAAAGTGAACTCCTTTTAACTTTGATACATGCATCATACCTGAGCCTTCGGGGCACGCCGTGGAAACTCAGCAGGCAGAATGCTTGTTGAAGGGAAGCAAATCCTTTGAAAAGGATTGTTTCTGTGAAAAAACATGTGAGCTTGGAGTTTACTGGGCTGTTTCCCCCTTCCCTCCTTCCCTAAAAACAGTTAATGGGGAGAAATTATGTTGCAGAGATGCTTTTATTTTCTCTTTTTTAGCTTCAGTACAACTTCTGAATCAGTCCTCAGTGAAGTCCTCGGTTTGGTGTAACCCTGGTGTCAGAAGGGAAGGGAATTTGACAATGATGTTTAACTTTGTTATTGTAAGTTGTAAATAGTTTTTAAAATATGTATTTTGAGATTGAGAGTGTTTAAGAGTGAATCAGTGCGTTATCAGACGTTGTGCATTGTACCTTGTAATTACTAATTTAAAAACTCAAGAAGTGGCCAGCAAAAAAATAAAGTATGTTGGAGGAATTATCAGTCTCAATGGCCGAAGGCCACACATCTGTAAGTCTGCAGCAAGGCATGGACGGGTGGAGGTTTCTGTCGGCATGGAGCTCTGCTGCTCTTTGCTCTGGGGATGCTGGGGATGTTCTTCAGCATCCTGCTTCTCTCTCCTGGCTTCGCCTTCTCTTTTAGCATTCCTTGACAGAACAGCTTTTGCAGAGAAATGTGCTTTAGAAATGTTTAATAACATCGAAGGCATTTGTCGGGAAAGCTATTTATAGACTTCAAGCGCCTCTTGCTAGGTTGCTGGTAGGGCCTAGGAAGGGATGCTGGAAGCAACCTAAAAATATCCAAATTCATTTTAGAATTCCTCTCGGAATAGATCCATGCCTCCTTTTTGCATCTTTCTGCAGCTGATGTCAAATGACACCCTGGGAGATTATTTGGACTCATCAGTTGTTTCCATTTGTGTGTGTGTGTTCTGTATATGCAGAATATGTTTATATATATTTTATTTATACGAATGTATAACGTACGTGTCTGTGTATACATAAAAAAAAAAAAAAAAATGCCCAGGAGTGTCAGGTGTCTTACTGATACTGCTCAGAAATGTGTTCATTTAAAAAATATATATTATATACTTTTTCTGTATTGGACAGTTATGTATAGCACCACAGAGCAAGGCAACTGCAGATAAAATACATCTCTTCACTCATTTTGGGGGAGAACCAAGTGCACGTGTGGCTGTGATGTTTACAGGTGATCCAATGAGAATGAATGACTTATATCCTATTACAGTTTCCTGATGTTAGATGTTGCTTATAGGATGTATAAATTTGTAAATATTTATTAAAATGAAATTATAAATAGTGTATAAACATACAGAGAGAGGGTTGCTGACACTTGACCCCAGGTATCTTAATTTCTTTATTTATTCATTATTTTTATTTCAGAAATGCACAATGCTCCCCTGTCCACAAGTAAAACTGGAGTGCTTTCCAGTTGTGGGGTTTTCACGACACGATGCACAGGAGTTTCCTTGGGGGTGGGTGAGCATGAGGTCATGATTTTTCTGTACTTAAAGTCCATGGTTGTGCTGAGAAGGTGCAGGGTTTTTTTTGGTGTGGGAGGAAACAGATTGGTGTCTGAAGAGGGGGTGACAGAGGGGTCTGCGATGTGATGCACTTGCTGGAGTGGGGCAACAGTGATCAGCTGCAGAACTTCATTTCTCTAGCTTCATCCTGAACAATAGTTTCTCCATGTAGTGTGCTGGATGATGATGTGTAAGCTTTAGTGTTTGACTAAAATTCTCTCACTCAAAGCAAGAGCTCTCTGTACTGTCTTAATCTGATGTATGTAAAGCAATGCTTGTGCTTATCCCTCAGATAAGTTGTAAGTATTAGTTTATAGTTTGCAATGCCAAAAAAATAATAACCCCTATAGGTACTCTTGCCATTATACATACTGGATAAACAAGACAAGTTGTAGTGCTCTGACATTTCTTGTTAGCATTTTAATGAGACCAACCCCCTTAAATGCTGCTGTTGAGTCTTCCTTCAGTAGCCCAAGAAAAGAAATAATTTCATGGTGTTGGTTATGGAAAACTGACTGCAAGATTTATTAGAACGAGTCCTTTTTTTTTTTTCTCCTCCCAGAATACATCATATAAGAACGTTTTTTTGTAAATTGCGTTGGAGTAGCTGAGTGTGCGAATTTGAATAGAGATTGTTCTTCCAATTTTCTCAACAGAAGCGTTCTCTTACGGAGCTGCACCCTGAACTTTTTAACGATATACATAAATATTTACCAGGGAGCACTGGAAAAGATGTGTGAGGACACGGAGTCTGTCTCCTCACCAGGGGAGGATTGTTCCCCACGCCATATGTCCTGACATGTTGTCAACTGTTTGTGTACGTTATGCAGGAGCTGCTGAACAGTTGGTACTGTTTTCCTTTAAGAATGTGCCACTAGGTTCAAGACTGCACTGCACACCCTATAAAAATAAATAAATAAATAAATAAAAATCCCCCGCCCCCTCCCAAATGTAAATTCAGCTTGTTCAGCAGCGCTCTGAAGCCCTGCATTGTTTGCTATCGGAAGTGGGAGCTGAAGGGGACAGACATTCCCCCTGCTCAGCGGGAGCGCGCAGCGACGTTTTGCCCTTGTTGCATTATTAATGGCACAATGTTTTTATGTTGCAGATGGCTAAGAGCTAGCGGGGCAGATTCAAGACCATGATGGCTCAGTTTCCCACAGCCATGAATGGTGAGTAGCTGGGTTTGGTTTGTCTAGGTCGGGGTGTGGATGTTTGTCTTTATTTTTCATTTAAATGCTGATACTGAAAATAGCTGATTTTAGTACCTGCAGCAGCAATACGGTCAGTCTGCTGCAATTTGCTTCCTGTAGCCCAACTCTGAGTGTAAGACTGGGAGAAAATGAGTACGAGCATTGTTGTGGCATAATTTAGATACAGATATGCCCGGAGCATCTAGAAATCTCAGATTATTTAAAGGGTTGAGGAATGTGTGACTTGTATTATGAATAATGGTTGACTTCAAGTGGGGAATATGCAAAGTAATAGTTGATTAAACTTGCATACCTTTTGTGTTACGTAAATCAGCACAGAATCTGTTTCATTGCAATATATTATGCTATTTACTTTAAGCCAAATATATTTGAACTTATTAAATGATGTACTACTATTTACTAAAATAAGCAGACTTTCTTTAAAAAGAAAAATTAAGATTTTTCCTCTTGATTCTGCATCCCAGGCAATACAGAAACTTTTGTATTTGTTTCTTGGTGATTTTCTTTGAAAGACGTATGAAAGATGAAGTTTGAAAACTGTGTGTGTTCATGTGTATATGTATATAACGGAGCTTGTTATTATGAAAGCAAGCTTATTTGTGAAGTCACAAGTTGAAAATATCTGCTAAGAAATTTAATGGTTATGTGGTGCTGTCTACAGAGCTGGCCAAAATGAAAAGACAAATATAGCAACAATGCTTTGCACTTCAGGTATTCCAAATACTGAGTGGAATTTAAAAAATAATTAAATGAGATAAGAAATACTTTTCTTTTTTTTTTTTTTTTTTTATCTGTGAAGGTTACTGCAGGACTGAGAGGTCTTTATTTAACAAATTGAGTCATTGCTGCTAAAATGAGTTAGGTAAATAAGGTAAAGTGTTTTTTAGCAAATGAAGTGTGTTCAGATTTCAAATTTAAACTCTTACACATTTCACATGTGCATAAAACATCTTGTGAAACAATTTGTGTGATCAACACCTTTTTTATGCAGTCAGCTGCAGTTTGATCTGGACTTTGTTTCACAGACTTAATAAAAGGAGAAGTAAAAGGGGTTGATGTATCACATACAATAGTGAAAGTATCAGATTTACTTCCACTTGGGCATAATGAAAAAACATTTTTTAATTGTCACATACTCATACTCTTTGGTCCCCAATTTAAAACAAGCAAACGAACAAAAACCACTGTTCAGGGAGGTTACAGCTTTATGTTCTTGGCTGCCTTTGTGGTTGATCTATGCATAAAGTATTTTCTGTCTTTTTGGCTTGGCTCTTTACTCCTTGATGCTGCTGGAGGACAGCAGTGAGCAGGTACATGACTCAAACTCAGAAATCTGTTAGTTTGGGAGACTGGCCCTGGATCTGGAATCCCTTGACAGTACTCTCCATCGGCCTAAAAGGGAACTGTGCCAAAAGATGCAGATTTATTCTGTCAGTAACAGAATTTTTCTATGTTTAGTGAGAGAATGTAAGTAAGAGCAATACCAAGCAACAGTTAAATTGTTCCCCCTCACATAAATTTAAATGATTGCATGTAGTTTTGCAGTCATTTGTCATCAGAATTTGATTAAATTTGAAACAAGTCATGTGGGTTAAAAAGAGTAGTTTCAGTGTTATTTCTGAATAAATACTGAGAACTCTGCAACTGAAATCATTCTTCCCTAATCCACATTCCTCTTTTCTGCTACTTCCTACTAGTGTTTTCATTCAGAGTAGATCACCTACGTTTACCACTCACTGCTTCAGTGGAAACCTCTAATTATGGTAGTAGACCTAGGTAGTGAGTGACTTCAAGCACTGGATGAAGAACGAGGTTATGCATGTGGCAAGTAAAGTGCTGCAGCCCAAGTGGAGGGCACTGGCTGCCTGCCACACCTTGGTATTAGCAGGGCATTGACCCTTTTGTTTTGTACTCTACCAGGGGGAAATGGTTTTCTTCTGGGAAGGAACCCCTGTCCTCAGCAAGATACAATATACCTAGCTTTTAGATCATCGGTTACATAAGATGTGAAGTAGTTTCTGTTTCAGGATTATTTTTGGCATTCAATGTTAAAATTAAGTGGATATCGTGGAGCAGGCGTGTGCATGAGCGAGTGGTTACAAGGTACAGGATTACACCGAGTTGGAGAAGTGCAGGGTTCAAATGACGAAGCAAGATGCTCAGATCAGCTCAAACAACTACAAGCAGAAGATGCTACAACTCCTTGTCTCCCAGTCTGAGCAGAGAAAGGGAAGTCTGCAGGATCTCGTGAAGGTTGACTTAGCTGTGTGCTGGAGTTCCAGTCCAGAGGCTCACCTTGAGCTGTTATTCAGAATCCACCAACACCAGAACAGGTTTGCAAGACTCTCCAGCCTCAGCATGTGGCTGACGGCCAAAGTGCGTGTTAGGCTGGGAACTGGCATATTCTTTTTTAATTATGTGGCCACATGTAAACTTCAGCTTATCAAGACATTGTATGCTCCTGGGACACACACTCTTGTTAAACCACTTACCTTACCTCTCTAAAGACATGAAAGTATGCAGTAAACATCGACAAACAAGTTGCCTTTGACCTTCCATTTCTGTCCAAGGTGACCTTTGTGGATGTCTTGCTAGCAGGCTGGAATTTCAGAGGAGAAGCAGGATGTGAAGAGTGTGTGTTGATTTTATACGGAACTCAGGGTGGGCCCAGCAGTTCCCAGAAATTTATCTCATGAAGAATGTAAAGGTTGTGATGACATTTTATGTGAACAGGCAAGGCTGAGTAATGCCTTTCTTCTTGTGTGGAAAGGCTGCCGATTACAAAGCATATATATAACACCAGATGGATCACAGACATTTGAGTATATCTCTGTGAAGTCCAAGTCTATCACATAGCTACTCCAGGCATATCTATCTCCCCAGTTTGCAAATTAGTATTCCCTACTCAGCATCTTGATTTATCCTGTAACTGTCTGAATATTGATCATCATCTCTAGGGAAAATGATAAATCCAGATTCCTGTGGCTTATTCTCCTTACATGCAGTTATTTTTCCCTCTAGACAAAGCTTTTCTAACATTTCATCCCAAGTCTTGTAAAAGTGGCATTTAGTTAAATTAAATCATGAGTACCTTCAAATGAGTACCTTTTAAAGAAGTTAATACATTCATAACAAACAAAAGTTAAAAGGATAGAGGCTGTAATAGAATTTCCACTTAATTTAACTCTGTGATTGCTGTATTAATCACAAAGCAGGAAAAGGTGGTCTTCACTGCCATGGGATGCCTTCTGCTACAGCCTGAGAGCAGTTGCAAGATGTTACTCTTCTCCTAACTCTCTTTAGGCTAGAATTTCTCAGGGTTTAATATCCACGCCGATGCTGAATTTTGGTTTGGGGAAAATTTAATCTCCACAGTCCAGCTGGAACAAGGAAGGCAGTATTTGCCGATCAGTATCTATCACAATTTCCTTAAGTACCATTGGAATTTTTGGGCTGTGCTTTTTTTGTTTATGTTTTTATTTGTCCTTCCTCTTCCCTCCTACCACCTGTTTCCTTTGATATAATTTATTGTGGTCCAGCAGGAAAATTCCTCTGGTAAGCTGAGGTGCAAAAAGGACTGCTCAGAACTCTCATTTCACCTTCTTTGCAAACTTTGTAAGTCAAGCTGGATTTTATGCTGCTGGAAATACAATTCACAGCAGATTGTCCTGGTTCCACCGATACATTCTATGGAATTCTATTTCCCTGGTCATCACAGCTCAATTTAAACCTTCATGAATGCAACATGACTTTTAACCCAAGTCTACAGAAGCTGTAGACTTGGATATCAGCAAGAGTAGGTAAAGACAATGAACTGAATTAGAGCTTGCAAAGAAAATGTCAGAATTTGTTCTCCTACATCAAAGAAGGGAAATAAATTAAAAGATAAAGACAAAAAATTTTCCATGGCCTCACTTATAAACTATTCCTTCCTCTCAGTTCTCAGTGAGGACACTGGTGTCAGCTGATACAGAGTAAAATTTGCATGCTCAAATCAGAATGACATATATCTTCCACCTTTAGACTCTAAAAAAAAAAATAAAAAAAAAAAAATAGATTTCCAATTCTATGTGCCATATCACGTTTTCTTTAGTCCTAAAAAGTCAGAAATAGTGATACACGATTGCAGAGTAGCAATTGTCCTGTTCATATTTAATTATGAGGATAACATGATTCACATGGAAGATGTAAGAGGAAATTTTGGAAGGAGAAAATAATAAGATGTGGACGTTAAATGCAATAAGTGAAACTAGGTTTTAATGAAGGTTGCACCTTACACTTTCTTCAATAATTGAATTTTGTAGATGGAGTGTAACAAATCTCGTATTTGGACTTTATTAGAGAAAGAACTGCTAAAAGGGAGAGAAAATTGAAGTATTAGACTAGGAGGTCAGAACAGTGAAATTCTCCATGGATTTGTATCTTGGAACCAGACTTTGCTGTTTATTATTTATGGAAGCATCCATTAGTTAAAAGCAAGCGTAGGCTGGTTAAATTTGTTGATGATACAAACTTAGGAGTCATTTTCCAGAGAGACTTATACAGGATCCACTGCATATCATTGGTTCAATTTCATCATGTTTCTATTATGCTGTCCTCAAATAGCTTTTTAGTCATCCCATGATAGGCTAGAAGAATTTCTGCTGGATGCTCGCAGCTCAGGATTTGGCTATGACTAAGGAGAAAGGCAACAGGATGTATTAGATGATCACGTAATAATTACGTGATTTGAGGGAAAGGAAATGCATCCTGAAATGTGATGGGTGAAATTAGAAATCCTGTGTGCTCTTGCATAAGGCTGGAGAGAGACATCTTCGGGGATACCAGGCAGAGCTTGGACTAAATGCTTAAGGAAGGACAAAACAAAAATAAATTAATAGGTGCAGTTAGGCCTCAGCGTCATCCAAGCGAAATGAATTAAGTATTGAGAAAGACTAAAGAGATTGCCTTGGTTAACCTACCAAAATAAAAGCTTACTGCTTTTTAAAAATTGTATTTACTTTACTGTAAATAAATTTGATCTTTATTTTACTTGTTAGGAAGGTAAATATTAAGGAAGGAAAATATTTTTCTTTCAGTATAGTGATAGCACAAGGTTAAATGGAGATGAATCGGCTGCTCGTGTGTTGGTGTGGAAATCACAGAATCACTTAGGCTGGAAAAGACCTCCAAGATCATCATCCCAGCCATTAACCTATGACCTAGCACTGCCAAGCCTCCCACTAAACCCTGTCCATAAGCACCACATCTACACGGCCTTCGAATACCTCCAGGGATGCTGACTCAACCGCTTCTCTGGGCAGCCTCTTCCGATGCCTCACAAGCCTTTCAGTGAAGAAATGTTTCCTAATATCCAACCTAAACCTCTCCTGGCACAACTTGAGGCCATTCCCTCTAGTCCTATCACTGGTTACCTGTGAGAAGAGGCCGACCCCCAGCTCCCCACCCCTTCCTTTTGGGCAGTTGCAGAGAGCAATGAGGTCTGCCCTGAGCCTCCTCTTCTTCAGGCTAAGTAACCCCGGTTCCCTCGTAAGACTTGTTCTGTAGACCAAAAAAGAATTGCCCTCTTCCCCCATTTCCTCCTCTGGAAGTATCTAGTGGCTGAGATGTCACCTTGCACACCTTACATGTGCCAAAGCTCCACCAGCCTCAGCCACACTCAGTCGACTGTGATGGCCGTGGGTGACAAAGGGACCTCGCAGCCCTCAGCGCCAGCCCCTGAGCTCAACATGGCCGCCCAAACCCCGTCTGCCATGACCGACATCAGTCAAATTGGGACATTTCTGGCAGCAAGGACTAAAAACCTCCTAAACAAACCAACAAAAGAAACCTAAATGTTAATTAATAACCTAGCAAAGGTTTTAGATCTTCATCCCCTGAGTTAATTTAAGCTTGTAACTGCCCTGTCTTGCTTTTAGTATTGTGTTAGGTTTTATAAGGTAAGATTGCAGTAAGTGGGGAACTGAAGGTATTCTTTAATCTGTAATAATGCTGTATTGCAAGCTGCTTTATTAATCTGGGGTATCAGTGAAATTTCCACATGATTTTGTTGTTCTTCAAAGCATGTGGAAAAACAAATCTGCAAACACAGGAAGATCTACAAGTACTTCCCCGAAAGGAAGCCAGAGCCTGAAGGTTTCACTGACGGAACTCAGAAACAAATCTACCACATGGCAGAGCTTCAAAGGGCTTTAACTGTTAAAAATTTAGTTTTCTCGAAAACTACATCTGCTTCATATAGTTAGTGCAACTTATCTTTTTTTGGCGTCAGGTGAAATGCTTCTTTTTTAGCAGCTACTAACTACCATGTCTTCTGTGGTCATTATGGCCCATCCAAGTGGAACAGGCCATAGATAAGACTAATTGGTATTGGCAGAATGAGTTCAGGTTTAGCCTGCTAATTATAATGTCAAGAATAAACCATTTTTAGGCATTGTTCATTTTCTATTAAATGTATTTATACAGTGCTGTGTCACTTTAATTAGGAATCTTGTAGGTTCAGGCTATGCTAGATCAGTTGTTGAAGACATCTGCTGCTTTTCTTAGAATTGGACAATGACCTTAAGTTATAACTGAGATAGATTTCCAGTGTTTTACCCCTTCTATCCTTAAAAAATAAAAATAAAAAAAAGGAAAGAAAAAAAGGTTCAATTGACTAGTTTCTTATCATTACAAAATAAGATTATTGAGTTTAAAGCAGGCAGAATTTTTTTTTTTTTTTTGGTGGTGGTTGTGTGTTTTTTTTTGTTTTTGTTGTTTGTTTCTACCTAATGACCAGCATAGTTTGGAACTCATTGTATGAAGGTGCCTTGGAACCCAGAGCTCCAAATACTTGGAACCAAAGCTTGTGGAGGAAAGATCTATGCCTTGGCTACTTGGCTGTTAAATGCAATTCTTCTGATGCCTCTTTTGGCTCAAGAAATCTCCCAGATTGCTGATTTCTGAAAGTTAAGGGTGTATAATACCCAGGGAAGGACTCTATTTCTAATTCTCTCAGTGAACATGAGCTACTGTAGAAACAGGGTTAGGGACTTTGGTATGACCCAATAGTAAACATCTTACATTCTTAAATGAGTCATATTGTCATTTATTTAGTTTAAAATCAACCTCTTTAGGGTGCTGGGAAAGTAATATCGTATGTGTACAACACCAATACACAACTAATACAACTATAGACAGTAGTGTATGTATACGGACTGTAGTTGGAGATTCTGCTAATTAGTAATGTAACATTATAATGAGCACTCTTTAAGGAAACTCTTATTTTTGATTTTTGTTACCTTTGTGTTTTTTCCAACTCTCTCTATGTGTTTTCTGTGTATCAGGACTAGAAATTATAAAGAGGCTGACAGGAGTGATCAAAGCTACAGAACACCTTTCGTATGAGGAGAAACTACATTGACTGGGACCTTTCAGCTTGGAAAAGAAACAGTGGGAATGCTGGATACAGTAAATGCCTATAAAATCACCTTGAGAAGGTGACAAGGGAGTGGTAATTGATCTCTCATAATACAGGAATTAACCAGTATCAAGTGAAAATACTATTGGCAGGTATCAAACTTTGCACAGTGTCAAGTAAACAGTGAAAGCTGTAGGAAGCTGGATGCCAAACAGTTACTTGGATTCCGTACATAGATGGATTTTGCTCCCATTAATGAGGTATCACGTCTGGATCAGGAGCTACATTGGAGGCTGAGAAAATATGCTGAGGAAATAAACACTACATGCTTACTTTATTCTTTCTTTCTGTGCCAGGTGTTGAGCTTGGGAGCCAGGTACTTAGCTGGATGAATATTCGTGTACTTAGCTAGGTGAATATTTGGTCTGAACTGGCAGGGTCTTTACTGTGGTTTGTTTCCTAAATTATCTCCTAATTTATTTTATTCCACGGATTACTCAGGAAATGCCTCTTCATATTCCTTCTGTCTCACCCTTCCTGTCTGACTTTTTATTTGGTGGTTCTTTTCTTTTCCTCTTGGTCCCAGACTTCCTCTTCAAGTCTGAGAACCTGGGAATGTCGTTTTTACTCTAATAGCCTGAGAATGAAGAGAACTACAAAAGTTACTATAAAGGATATAACATTCTTTGTACAGAAATCTGCTCTGATTTTATGTCAGCTTATGTTTTTGTAGGAGGATTGTTTCCTTTACTCAACCTAATTTCAAGGTTCATTTTGCATCCTCTTCCTTGGTATTTGTAATGCCAGTGTTTCTCCCAGTGCTAAAAGATTTATTACTTGCTGCAGATGGCAACTGACCTGAATCTTATTAGTTTTGCTGCATTCCATAGAGATTTGCTAGACAATAATTAAACAAATTATCCTTTTGTAACTTTTTAATTAATGAGTAGGGTTTTTGTGAACGCTGGTGATCAGCAGTGTAAAAGAAATCAATCTTCAGAAATAGAAGACTTCAGTCTAAACACTGGAAGATTTTTTCCTCAACAATGATGATTAAAACCTTTGAATTTTCCTTATTGAAGGCTTTGATACAGGTTGACAGGAATTCACCCAGAAGAGCTGCTGACGTGCCCTAAACTGAAGGATAAGCATGTCTTCCAACTTCTGTCTCCTGTTGACAAGGAAGGCTGCAGTCTGCCAGCTGGAAGCATGCTTATGCTAACAACAGATGGAGGCAGGTTTTGCAGCTTGGTGTGGAAGAACGTGGCAAAGTACCCCCCGTTTTATTTATTTATTGTCATGACAGTGCTGCTTACTTCAAACTTTCCATACCTGCCATTGAAAAGTTTCTTGGTAGTACGATTTTATTGCTATTTCTTCCTCTTTTCCATCTCTTAAATCCATCAGGAAGTATTAATATTGGGCAAATACACAGCAGTATCAGTAGATGGAAAAATGGGCTCATTTCACGTGCATCTGCTGGTAGCTCAGCAATTTCAAATAATTCCTTGGTTTGGTTCTCCAGAATTGGACAGAAAATATATTTATTGGTAGTATTGAATGGGGGAGTTTTAGGTTAAGACAAGTCTGTGTGCCAACTTTTTCCGTAAGAAAATTAAAAATTAACCTAGGTTTTGGTAATAAAGTACAAGTTTACAAACTCTGTAGGTTACAGTGATTGCACGTTTTGATGATAAATAGAAATCTGGTTACTTCATAAAAATAACAATTTTTAATTGGCTTTCTGGCAATTTTTTAATATTTAAAAAAGAATGTAAAATACTATTGAATGAATTATCAAAGCTACTACAAGAAAGTAGTGTAAAAGCATGCTAATGTGCAGTGGAGAGTACTGTCATGTCAGAGGACACTTTTCCTAATTTTTGCATTGGTAGAGCTCTAACAGAAGTTTAAGAAAGATTTTCATTTACACATCTTAAAACAAAATTTCTGTCATTCGCTACATCTGTGTTTTTTTCTTTTTTTTTTTTTTTATGTTTTGCTTGGTACATTGCATTATGTTTCAGTGGAACTTGGCAATAACGATTAAAAAGGCACTTCTAAAAACGGATAGCCATAATGAGCTAGATGATATTGTGATTTTTATAAAGCAGAGCAATGCATCCCGTTATTATAACCTGATAGTTTAAGTGCTTTGGAATCATCAGGTTGCACTGTGAAATTGAGAAAACAAGTGGCTCTTTACCTGCAGCGCAGGCAGACTGTTCTGTATTTTACACCGGGCTATTATGCATCTTTACATTGCTTTAGGGATTATATTCATTCTAAAAGGATTATGTTTCTACACTGAGATCATGGCATGCCAAGGAAAGTCTAATGGTCTTACTTTGCAGATAGATTTTGTATATTGAAGTGGGGCTTCGGTTGCAATTACCATATCATCAGAGAAAATACTGCATCGTATGGAGTTCTGCTCCTGTTTCATGGGACACGTAGTTAGATGAAATGATCCCAGGATTTGATTTTAGTGAACTACTGAACATGAGGAGGGAAGTGGTGGCATCACCGTCCCTGGGGTGTTCAAGGAAAGGTTGGACGTGGTGCTTAGGAACGTGGTTTAGTGGGTGACATTGGTGGTAGGGGGATGGTTGGACCAGATGATCTTGGCAGTCTTTTCTAAGCCTAATGATTCTGTGATTCTGTGAAAATACCTATATTCCTATACATAATGGAAAGAATACGAACTGTACCCTAAATTACAGTGTTTTATGCTTCTGTGTTCATGTTTCTGTCAGGAAGCTCTTGAATTAAGCAGGCATTTCATGGCCAAATCTGCGTAGCCCTGCACTTGTCAGACACTGTTTAACAGCCACCCTGTGTGGAACAGCTGTTTTTGGAAAGCACATCAGAGACATTAAAAAATCTTTAAAAATACTCTTGGCTTTAGAAGGCACAATTCTTTAATTTTAGTGAAAATACAAAACTGAAGGAGAAACACAGGAGCCTGGCCCTACTGTTGAATGAGCTTTAGGTCTGGTTGTTTCCTTCCAACAGTGTATATGTTGAAGAAATAAAGAAATTGCTGAAGTTTTCCTTAAGCATAGACATACCCTTTTCCCCTGGCAGTTGTTGCAGTGTTGCCTAACGTGCTGTGAGCCTCTCTGATGGATTTCTGGCAGGACCAGAAGTAGTGGGATTAATGCACACGTTGCAGGTCGTGTGGCTCCTGCTGTGATCTGAGAGTAGGGGAGCTGGGATTCAAAGGGCATTCATCAAGGATGGGAAGGTGGGGCTGTGGAATGAGCTAAGAACAAAAATAAATTGAAAAAATCAACATAAATCAAGTGAAACAGTTACTGAAAATAGTAGAAACACTGGTAAGAAATAAGGGAATTCATAATAATGAGAAATCTGTGTACTTTAGTCTCCTAGTGTGTTTACCCAATCCCAAGGAAAAATCAAAAGTACAATTCCACATTTCAGTTACCTCATTTGGGCTCATTAAATCTGATCTGTAATAAATAATCCTGTGGTAAACTTGATTCCTGTCTATATTTGTACATGTTAGATTTATCCCAATATTCCTTACACCAAACAATTCTCTCGAGCCTGCTGATGGGAGACAGTAATGCACTTGGTGGTTGAATTATGGAAAGCCCCTTGTGCAGCTACAAGCAAGCTGCTGCATGACATTTCCCCCTCCCTAAACACAGGGATAAATATTTATTTAGGGTCTTTATGAAATTTAATACTGTTTTTTGGGATGGTTAAGGAGGTGGTCTATAATCACTCATCCTTGTGACTTATGTGTACAGGGAGTTCCCTTTCAATTTGGTTTATTACCTCCGTGGAGTTAATTAACTTTGTAGCTCGTAGGAGCGTAGTTTTTCCGAAGAATAACAAGCAAGCAACACCAATCAGTGAAAACCAAACACAATTCTCTGAAGAATGTGAGAAATGTCTTGTGATGTTCCACAAGTGAGAAGTTGCCCGTATCCCTTTTGCTAATACCACCACTCTGTACAGCTCCCTTCTGCCTGCAGGTAATATTAACACGTGGCAGACGTTTCACTGCAGCATTTCCAAGGCTTTTTGCTGCTCTCCTAGGACTGCACTTTCGTTTCTCCCCTCTTTTTCATTTGCAGCTTACCGTTTTAAGGAAAGAGACACATTTGTTTTTGTTTCGTGTTGGCAGCCCATCAAAGCAAGTCCTTTATTTTCTTTAGAAGATTATCAGTCTGATGCAGAGCTCTGACGGCATTTCTAGAGCTGTTCCTACCAAGGTCTATGGTCTTTGTAGTTCTGTGGATCCCTTAAATGTAGGCAGAATCCCCACACGACCGAATTCTTGAATATGTCATCGAGCTGTGGAGTAGGAGGAAAGGAGATTTCTCTGTTGGTTTCTCCCAGGCTTTCTGGCCTGGTATAAGGAATCAGCTGAGACGTTTCTGGTCCTTGAGTCCGGATTTCCTGTGTTTAATCTTGAGACTGCTTGTCAGTCTTGATGTTTATCCAGTCTTCTCTGAAGTACTAGCCACTGCTAGAAGAGATTGGAGATCGATCTAAAAATGATACTCTATAGGATTGTGGTGGTTTCATGTTCTTGTTTTCAGAGACAGAAAAGAAAGTGAAGGCAATAATTACTTTATTTGGGGAGAATCTGTGTGAGGTAAGTCTCCAAGTTCAACCTTTCTTGAGTTTTGATTCCTAAAAAAGTAGAGTAGTCAAATATGGTGTTAGCTTCATTCAAGTGGATGTGTTTCAGGTATGAGGGCATGAGATTGCAAGGGAACCTCTTTGGAGGAAAAAAGAAGTGGTTTTAGGAGATACCTTATTGCCAAAGACACTGCGTTTTTTCCATCCCAAACTATACCATCTATAGCTGGGAAAAGTATTTCTTTCATGAAAATTTCCAAGAAATTTAAGTTAGAGAAGTAGTAACTTACTATTAATTGCCCCCAGCAAAGCCTGTCATGAGAGCCTACAGCGGCAATGGTATTTTGATCTCTGGTGCTGAACTTGTTTTAAATAGTGTAGTTCCCTACTACTTGATGCCAGCTCAAAATTTCTGGAGTGCCGAAGGTTCGCCACGGCTCCATCAAGGAGACGTGTGCTTCCCCCATCCTGTGTCCCACCCACCAAAATCTGAGCAGAGGAGATGCCTGCAGTTGGGTTTTGTGATTCATGCATGACTTGCCGTGAGTAAGGGTTGGGGCTGTGAGGAAGGAAGAACAGCAGAGGCTCTGGGCAAAACTGATTGTTCCCTTTGGTCAGATCTGGCTTACTGGCAAGAGGTTTGTCAGCCCTAGGGTTGAAATGTTCGTGCAAAGACCATTGAGCTGGGCCAGATCTTTTTAGGTGATGTGTCTTGGATGGCAGATTTCTGTTTGCTTCTTCCTGCAGTCTTGTCCTTCCAAGGAAAGGAGTGCTCTTCCCATTGGCACACACTTTGACGTGCCCATGGTACTTACGACTTGGAGTTGTGCTCTTCCGCTTACCTGTGTCAGCTGTGAGTCCCAAGACATTCAGTAACCAAGAAAACTTGGTAGTTTGTGCATCAGGCAGTGTTATTTTTCTTGAGAGCAATACTGACTGGTCAGTTTTGCCACAGGTGGCTACTTTGGGAGATAGCCACAACATTCACGAGGTTTGTAACATGTTTTGATGGTGATTGCACAGGAGAGCAGAGTTTCAAACTAACTTTATCATCTGTGGCAAGTCTTTATTGTGATGGGCTCAGTCGTACTGTAAGTAAACACAGTAATTGCTTTGAAGAGTGGTGTCAAGGCATTTTGTGGAATTGTCAAGACCTTGTGATCCCGGTTCAACGTGTTGATTTCAGATAGATTGATGTGGTATTTTTGCCTGGTGCTTTGTGGAATCTTAATTTTAATGACACTTTCAGTACAGACAATTTTTTTTTCTTAATCTTGTCTCCAAATAGTAACATCAAAAGAGGGATGAGCACCTGGTTAAGCTGAAAATAAGCCCTCACAACACTTTCACCTTCCCTCAGTGCCATGCTCTTATTTTTTTTCTTAGCATGTAAAGAATCACAGCTCTGGAAGGACTTTGTTTGGGTACTGTCTTGCACCCAAATCTCATCTCTGTTTGAAGTTTAGTACGTGTTTTCATTCAGCCTTCTAAATTAAAAGGTGCTCTAATAATCTCCCTTTAAACATCTTACCTTTCAAGGTATTGAAGGTTGACAGATCTTGTGAGATGTTGCTGAAGTAGTCTGAATGGAACATGTTTCCTTTGAATTTCTATTTATAAAGTATGCATATTTTATACACTTACTTACAAGGAGAATATTCCAGGTACATGGGAGGAGTTCTGCTTTGAGTTTTAAGGTCTATTACTTTATTTGCTTCTTACTACAAGCCCCTCAGGAGATGACAGCATATCTTTGTGGAGTTACTTACGAAAACATTTCCAGTCTGTCTGCAGGAACAGGGAAAATCTGAAATTCTTATCTTTGAAAATAAATTATTAGCAGGTTGGTCTTTTCTGGATATGGAATTGGTTTCCTGAAACATTCACTGTGCACTTTTCATAACACGACTCCATGGTTAGCACTTGGACAGGCCAGTAGCTGCTTGCAGTGTCTCACTAAGATTATGCCATAAACACTTGGTGCTATAACAGTGTCGGTCTCAGCCAGAGCTTTTATGAATGAGATTTATACTTGGAAGAAACCTGTCACAGAGATGGGTGCTGAAGAAATGCTGCTGGATGTTTAATTTGGGAACTAAGGGGCAAAAGAAGAAGGGGAGGAAGGAAAAGTCACCAGATTTTATGCAGAGACGTTTCGCTGAAGTATATTAGAAGTGTTTCAAGGTTGATTGCCATCTTCTTGCATACTTTGTGATACATTTACGTGAAACTGTGAATTTCAATAAGTTTAAACAGAAACACGTAATATATAATATATTGGATAAACTACAGTGGTGCCAGTAACAACAGTCAATGAATTCTTACAGTGTTTTTAGCACTTTGTAGCCACTGACCGCGTGAACATATTGTGGCAGCCTTAATCCTTCTGGTTGATAATCTAAAGGTGAGGAGTGCTGTAGCTACCTGCTTCAAAGGCTGATTAAAATACGGTGTTGTATAACAAAACCATGGTGGTGCTATGATTTTATTTTCCATATATAAAAAAAATTGGTCAGGTTTTCTGAAGTTGCAGTTAAGCAGTGGTTCATCTTGTTCAGATAAATTCCTTAAGGATTAACCACAGTATGCGCTTTCCATTTGTATCTCAGAGCTGACATTTTAAAAGATTTAAGTGCCATTTTTACCAAAGATTTTTTGCCATAGGCTGGAAGTTGTCCTCATTTGTGTGTTATGGCGATACTCACAGTGCCCATCAATTTCTAGGCATCTTGGAGAGATTTATTTAGATTTATTGTCAGAATCTAATCTAGATTTATTTAGATGCCTTTAATCAGAAGAAAGAAGGTTCCTGTCATTTAAGGTGGGGTTCTTGAAGTGCAGTTCTGCATGTAGCCTGCAAAAACCTCCTTCTAAGCCTTTCCCTTTCTTGGAAAGACTCTGGAAAGTCCTTTGGGGTATGTTTTCTCTGGGACTAAGGCATCTTTAATTTCAGTAGCAGTAAGACACTGGACAGATGGGCCAGCATGTAAGTGTGGAGAGCCAGAAGGAGGCCTGCGAGCGTTGAGCTGACAGTGCTCTTTTTCACATCCCATCTTCATTCTCCTTCCTCCGAAGCGAGATGTCTCGTACATCACACAGCTGTTTCACTGTAGACCTTGGGTAACTGCTGCTGGCGCAGAAACAAAACTCCAAACTCGGGTGCTTAAAGGTTATATCCAAATGTCCTCCTGGCCTTTTTGCAATTCCTATCTCCAGCAAGTTTTTGGGTTTTGTTTGTTTGGTTTTTAACCATTTGTCTTTCCCTGTGAAGCAGCAGTGTAAAGGATCTGAAAATACGGGTAATCTTTACGGGACCTTGTAAAGAGGAGACGGTAGTATTTTTGGAAAATGTGTTTGCATATATGAATAAACAGAGAGGCGACTTAACGTTGCCAGTATGTGTGTGTATTGGCATGTATGTTAGCTTGCCATCTGCTAGCTTTGTTACTGCTTTGGGGAAAGCAGTGAAAAAAGCTCTTGAAATATTGTCGGTTCAAAGCCTTGAAGTGAGGTTTGTGTCGGAAAACAGGAAGCACTTTGTAGTAACTTTCTTTCGAAGTGCCGTGCATTTTAAAGCAGCTTGTTAATATCTTCTTAAAAGAATTATTTATTTCCACGGCTGTTTTTTCACTGAGCAATATCTTTGAAGAACAGTGCAACAGCTCTTTGAAAGTGGTAATGTTGAGTAGAATTAGTTTGAGATTTTAAAAATAACCTTTTAATGCTATTTTGGGGGCTTGCATTCAGAATTTGGAATAATTCTTGCACTCGTTGATTGAAAAATGAGATTTTGTCAAAAGCTTCCCAATTAAAACTTCTGCCTACTTGAAACCCAAACCAATTGTTACTGGCAAACTGCATTTCCTGCAAGGGTGAACGCGCTGACCTTTCTACAGCACCTTGGAGCATTTCTGAAAGTCACTCCAGGGTCTGTCTGGTGTATCAGCACAGCTTTGTAAACAAGATTGTTCCCTGCAATTTCTCCTGGTTACCTCAAGGCTGTAATATTTTATACTTTTCCCTTTTAAGCATTGAAAAATGCTAAATTGAAATCACGAACTGCTTAAAAACACGTCTCAGGTGTTACCCCTTTGTCATACAAAACCAGCGTGTTTTTATTAGCAGTCCCACTCTTGATTTTAGAACATCGGCAAGATGAAGCATAAGTTTTTTTGGCAGCTGGAGGAATGTGAGCCTTCAGTATGGGAACCTGTAAGTGACATTGAATCCTATTTGTTTACCGGTGAACCAGGGGAGTATTTGGTTCACACAAAGTACTGTGAGCAACATGCTTCCTGCCCTGACTGCAAACAATCAGCAGCAACAGGAAACTACTTTGCACCAGCTTTGAAAGCCAAGACAGCTTGTTTGAAAGCAGAGCATAAAGCGATCTGGCTGAGGAGTTGTCTCAGCTCACACTTGCACATCTGGGAAGCAGGTTTTTGTGTTTCAGAATGTCCTTGCCAAACTGGTAGGAGCTGGGTGTGTCTAGATCTAATTTTGTCTCTCGAGAAACCAAGCTTTGATTTCACAAATGATGTGCTTTATTTGTAAAAATCTTCAGTCTGGTTTTTGTTGTTGTTTTTTAGGAGGTCCAAACATATGGGCCATCACCTTGGAAGAGCGGACCAAGCATGACAAGCAGTTTGATAGCCTTAAACCCACAGGAGGCTACATTACAGGTTGGTCTGGGATTCTGCATTACACATTAACTGCTGTGTACACAGAGTATCTTTGTGAAACTGTTTAAAAACTACATCCTATTTCAGCCCTTTGTTGTGTGACTAATAACCATACTCTTCAGGCAAACAGCCACAGGTTATTACAAAACTTCTATGAGCTTTGGACTAAAGTCTGGCACAGAAACACTCACTTATTAACCCCATCACTTCTGCAGCCAGCAGTTATGCGCTGTCATTCTGTCTAGTTTCAAAAACCAGAGTATCAGGCTAAATCTGTGCTGAGATGGGAAGCTGCCAAGAAACACTTTTAGTAGCTATTGTGACAAGTGATACCAGAAACACAAGTGACTCTCTTCTGTTTGAATGGTGCTAGAGAACACTGTGCTGTTAGAGATCTTTGTTATGGGGGGGAGGCAGGGAGAGTTACTGACAACTCTGCCTTGTTAATGACTGCTTGAAATATTTTAACCCTTGGGCCTTCAGCAAATTCTGGACAGGCTCAGGGCATTTTGCAGTTGCCTGCTGTCAGTTCCAGTTGAATTCAACTTTTTCTTCTATGGAATAATTGTGTCATGTTGCTGTGCCCTTCAGAATTTGCACTTTGTGACGTGGAGAAAAGCCTTGAGTTCAGTGGCACAGATGACTGAAATGAAGAATGCATTGTTCTTTGTGGTTGGGGGGGTGCTAAAGATGAGCCCTGATCACTTCTGCCTGCCTATCTGCTGACTAACCTATCTGGTAACACTAGTGCCCCCGTTTTTCCTCTTTTTGGTCTGAAAAAGACAGAGGAAAGAGAGAAGTTGTCTGTTGGGAACATGCCCATCTTCTGGCTAGGATCATCTCCTCCTTTGAGCAAACAGCACTGAGAGATTGGTGTTTATTTTACCACCAGCTGGAAAAGTATGCAGTCCTGGGGACTACCTTTAGGCCACATCAGGGCCGACACCTGCATGTCTGCAGGCTTTATTATTTGTTTGGCAAGTGCTTGAAATGAAATGCTATATATGAATAGAGGAGAGGAAAGTTCTGAAAGAATATCCTGAAGTCTTGGCTTTAAGCATGTAGAATTCACTCACAGATAAGCATAAACACCACTATCTGTGTTTTATCATATCCTTACCAACTGATGTGGAATTCAGTATGGACCTGCACAACAGTTCCTGTTCCCTTCCTGAAATACTGGATTATTGGATGCTTCTGTGATGGAACAGAATTTTACTTAGAACATGATATTTCCCTTTTTTTTTTTTTGTCCTGGAGTGGCAGTACTGGCTCAAGTTAGATTGGATAAAGGAAAGAAATAGCATGCTCATCCTTTCCTATAAAAGTAATTGGGTCAGGACTGAATTTTTCAGTCATTTATACTGTATGTTATTTCTTTGCATCTTTCATTTGATGAACTGTTGGCAGCTGTTGTTTTTTGACCTGTTAAAGCTTTTTGTATCTATTTAAATCCACTTCTCAGAGCAAAGGCTCAAGATTACAGAACAGAAGGACATTTGGTAATTGCTGTCACTGAGGAAGGAGTTGGGTGGTAGGAAACTGGAAAGTTTAGCATCTGTTGTGGTGGTTTGTTCTGAAGATCTGGTCCCTCAAAAGGGTGCTGAGATCACCTGAAAATGAAGGTATTAGTAAATATCCATGTCTCTAGTGTAAAAGTCTCTTTCTTTCTTTCTTGTTTGTCATAGGTGATCAAGCACGTACCTTTTTTTTGCAATCGGGTCTACCAGCTTCAGTCCTTGCTGACATATGGTAAGGTATTCTTTATTTTTTTTATAAGAAGTATGTAGCTTCCAAATACCATCTCTGGCATGTTGCGTTGTCCATAAGATGCTTTCAGCAGTCAAAGAAGGAGTGTTGTTTTAATTTTATTAAATTTAGAGGAAGGATTGAACTCGTGTACCAACACTTAATTAAAAAGCAGTATCTTTCTAAATCTTTCTTACCATGTTAATTCAAATCAGACCGTCTTGAACACTGCCTTTTTAAACTGTAGAAGTGCTTGAAGCAAAAGGTGCTGAAAAATTGAAAGGCACTAATGGGGGAAAGCACCTGTTGGACTGCTGCAAAAGCCAAACCATGTTTTAATGTTATAAATAATAATATGGAATAAAGAGATTAATGAATTTCTGGAGATACTGAAATGAATGGTATTTAAAATACCAGTAAACACTAAAAAATGGCAATAAGATTAGCTGTGGGAAAAATTACATACTACTCAGCTAGGAGTGGAAACTATAATGAAACCAGAAAAAAGATAAAAATCAGAAGCTACAGAAAAGATCAGTTATAATACACTGTAAGATATCAACCCAGTACTACAACACTGCAGAAAGTGCTGCTCTCTGCAGCATGTAGTTACAAGACTTAAAACAGAAATTTTATGGTGAAGACCGAGGAGTTACAAAGAATGCTGCGTTTGCTTCAAAATACTTCATTGTTATCAGTACATGCACATGCTAAAAGTCACAGAGTGGAGGGCCATAATAATTAAGACGAATTCACCTATGGAAAATATTAAAGAAAACATTTATTTTGAAATAATGCTAAGCTAGTTTCTTCATCTGAGACTTAATGTGCATGAAAAGAGTGGTAAGGAAGTTTTTGCATTGATTTTGCTAGTAGCATAGAAGGAAGCATAGCTGAGGTTTATCTGTAGCAACAAGTGAACAGAGGACTCCAGGCAGGAGACTACTGCTTTTCCAAATATCTTTTTACTTTCTCAAGTGCCAAGTATTTCATACACAGTAACTTTAAAACTGAACTTGGTAGAAGTCATTTAATGTAGTTAGACAAACATTATGCTTTGAAATTATGCAAACTTTTCAGGGTTTCATTGTTAACGAAAGTAGAAAATACAGAAATGGCTGCAATGTTTGTTGTTTTCTTAGATAAAAACAGTAAATAAAACAGATAGAAAAGCTTCTCGTTAAATGAAAACCTTTAATTTACATTTCTCCCTTGTGGGCTTTTTTTTTTTCTTTCTCCAAAGGGCACTGTCAGATCTGAACAAGGATGGAAAAATGGATCAACAGGAGTTCTCTATAGCCATGAAACTCATCAAGCTGAAATTACAAGGACAGCACTTGCCTATGGTTCTCCCTCCTGTCATGAAACAATCTCCTGTACTTTCACCGCTAATGTCAGCTCGCTTTGGTACTTATTTATATGTAATTACTTAGTGTTCAGAAAGAAAATACATGGTTGATCTGCAGTCAAGTATAAGTATCATTAATCTGACCAATAGTTGAAGCAATTTGTTAAAAACAAACCAAAGAAAACAACAACAAACCAACCACCATGACTATGGTGATGTAGGAAATTCACAAAGCCTCTTTCTTGAGACAGAGCAAATTGTATATATTTTTGCTATCTTCGAAATATCTTCGAAGATATTTAATAAAAGCTTTTATTGAATGTTGACCTGAGGTTCAAGAAGGTCATTCACACCTCCCATCTGACTTGCAATGTCCTCTTATACTGAAGGCTTTTTTTATCTCCCTCCTACTCATTCACCAAATTATACTTATTACTTTTTTTTTCCTTTTTAAGTTAAATTTAGCAAAAGCCATGGTTTTTGTGCAACAGTTATTTTAAATATTTTTTTCAAAATGAATCAGATTGTTCACTAACTATATGATCAATTAGATATAAGTACTTTTATTTTTTTCTAACTGTGTTTTGGGTTTCAATGTGTGTCTGTTAGTTGACATGTTGTTTTGTATAAATAAATACACACTGTGACTTCAGCTAGGTTACAAAATGCAGCATATGCTTCTGTATATGTACACTGAAATTAAATGTTTGTATATAAGTGACATAGGTGATGTAAAATGTCTGACCAACTCCGAATCTTGTGTGTTTGCATACAAGTGCATGCATTTATTTGTATGCCAAGCTGTGGTTGGCATACAATTACTTAATATTAACCTTTCATCATTTCATCTGCATCCAGTTCTCTTCCACAAGAGTTAGCCAGTAATTCAGGTGTTTTAATTAGCTTCAGACAACTGATTTAAGGAATACATTATTGGGCACGTGTCCCTCAAAATGGACGTTTCACCCATACAGATTCTCCCAGGGCTGAGATTTGGAAGAGACTTAGTTCAGAAAGAGTATGAGCTGATCTTTATAGAGGATTCCCACAACACTTTAGTTCTGTTATATTTCTATCTCAG
The DNA here is from genome assembly GCF_009819795.1 of Aythya fuligula. NCBI lineage: Eukaryota > Metazoa > Chordata > Aves > Anseriformes > Anatidae > Aythya > Aythya fuligula. The sequence continues at coordinate 111,916,360 of NC_045561.1, read as the reverse complement.
GGGGCAGGTGCAGATGGGCTTTTTGAAGAACAGTAATTCTGTAAATATCTCTAATTACAGAACATTAGATCTTAAACCTTTTGTGAAATACTAGCTACCTTGAGAATGCATTTTGTTTTTTAAATTAATGTTCTTCAGTATATTTTCCCTTATTTTCCTCTGTGAGCTGTGTTGCTTAGCTTTAAAAAAAAAAAAAAAAAAAAAAAAAAGTAAATATTCTATGTGAGCATCTATTTTGGCTTATTGTATCTCTGGATGCAGGTTGCTTTGTGCAGTTTCTGCCTACCATAGTGGAGTCAGTTTCTTCCTGAAGTCTCTGTGGTATTAAATCATTAATTGTTTGATTTTTACTCTAGGAATGGGTAGTATGCCAAATCTGTCCATGCCAACGTCTATGTCTGCAGTCACACCATTAGCTCCCATGTCTCTGACCTCAATGAGTTCCGTTCCTCCTTTGGTAATTTCTGCTCCCCTGGTGCCTTCTGTCAGTACCTCATCATTGCCAAATGGAACATCCAGCCTTCTGCAGCCTTTGTCCATACCTTTCTCTTCAAGTAAGTATAGTATAGTCCAGTATTTTTTTGACTGAAATAATAATATTTTTCCCAAATTTCACATTCATCATATCAGTTTTAACTAATTAACCTTTAAAACAAGACATTGATTAACTTTTTTTATTTGTCTCAAAGCCTCAAACAACCATGCCTGTTTGCCTTAAGCTTTTGGTTTTGTTTGTTTGTTTCAGCGCTGCCTCATACTGGTTCTTTAGGTCCCATGGCAGGAGGGTTTGGTGGTACTAATATGCAGAAGGCACAGTCACTAATCGATTTGGGATCTAGCAGGTATGAAAGTTAATTTTAAAATGGCTATATGTTAAATGTATGTCTTCTAAAAATTATGGAACACTTGTATTTTCAAAGTCTCATTCATTAATAATGGTCTACCAGGTCTGAAAGTAGATTGTTTTCATATATGCAAATAAGTAATATTTTCAGTAAATGTAGGTGAGGAGCTCAAAGGAGAGAAAGTGGAGACTAAAAGGAGGGAATGTACAGCATTAGTAAGTAGAGGTAAAACTTGCAAGTGGTTGTAAAAGGAATGTTTATGGATTGATGTGCTCATTCATTATAGATGGCACCAAATAATTAGCAGACATGTAAGAATTGTATTTGTTATAAATATTTATCTATGGATTTATTTTATGAATAATAGAGGATTATAAATCTTTGTCATCAGCAACTCTATTTCACTGATGGTAGAGCTTTGTCAGAGACTAAGTGAGGGTCTAGATTTATCTCTACAATTGGACTTTGAAGGAACAGTCTTCTAAAAGACAACACAGAGGGCATTTCAGCCCCAGCTCTGTTCCAGAAAGTGACTTAGAAGTGCTTGCACCTTTTTGCTGCCAATACACAACCTGTAGGATGAATAGGGGGATTACCTTAAGTAAACCAGACTGTTTTTTTCTGGTCTTCGAAGATGGCACAGTGCAAAAATTCTGGGATTTAAAGGTAGAAGCATTTTAGGCATAACTAAACACTCGATCAGTGCTGTTCTGCAGAAATTGCATGAACCAGAAAATCTCCATTCAGCCTGTCATTGTCACTAATGGCAAAACAGAGAGAGAGGTGGAATATAGCGGTTTTAGCAGCTTTATCAGATAGATTTTTTTGGTGTTTTTGGTGTTCCTGGCTACCCATTTGCATACATCTTCAAAGTTATGTAGACATCTACCAAATGATTCACAGTTCCCTTAAACATTCTTATGAAGGTTGAGATGTATCCGTGTGGTTTTCTGTACTACTATTATCACAATGATCCTCTGGTGAAACATGTGGCATAATAAAATTATAAAAATATAAATAATAATAATAATAAAATAATAACGTGATACTAAGGGAATGGGATCTTGAGCTCAAAAATTTCCCTTTAGGTATAAGTTCCTACTTTCACAGTAGGATTTCATGTTAGCCATGAAAATATTTATAGCAAGTTAGCAGAGACAACTTTGTAGAAGTTGTTTCTTGTTACCAGAAGATGCTATATATCTTTTGTACCAATGCCTGCTTTTTAAGCCAAGTAACTTAGAGGTCTTCTCTCTTTCTTTTTTTTTGAAACATTATTACAGTTCAAATTCTTCCTCCAGTGCTTCACTAGTTGGGAATTCACCAAAGATTACATCCTCAGACTGGGCAGTTCCTCAGGCCTCCAGATTAAAATACAGACAGAAATTTAACAGCCTGGATAAAAGTATGAGTGGATATTTATCAGGTGAGTGTGGCATTTGATACAGATGGGGAAAAGACAGTGGAGCAGTGTTTTTTGTTTTCTGCCTCTGGAACATTGAAGGTTTAGGGATGAAATTCTGGCTTGCTGAAATCATGGAAACCACTTGACTTCCAAACGAAATGAAAGCTGAAATTGTTGATATTCAGAACTGTGCAGGAGACAGTGAGGATTGGCTTCTGCTTTTGGTCAGCCAGAAAATAGAAATGGGCATTAGCTTATTGGCTCAGGGTCTGTGTTAGACCTGGAGAGGACTGAGGAGGTATCAGTCTTCCCAAATGGTCTAGGGAAGCAACAGTAGCAGTCAATGGGAAGAAGAGAAGAGTGCCAGCAGTGAGAACTAGAAGAGCCTGAAAGCTGTAAGGCCGGGGAAGTTAACTCCATAAAATCAGCAGTTGTTTCTCAAACATCAGTCTTTGAGTAGATACTGTTTCTTATGACTTGGTGAAATGAGAGATGACTGCACAATCATTTTTGTGTCATGCTCCTGTGCTATGTATAATTGTTTAGATATTTGGGCTTTCTCTTCTTTTCATAGAAAGCAGATCAAGGAGGACACTGCAGTACTACAGACACGATTGTAAAGTCTCAGAAGTGGTTTAAGGGAGTAATTCCTTGTTGAGTTTCAGTGATGTATGCTGTGCCACAACATTATGGTGATTCTGAAAGACTTCACACAGTTAGTACAAGAGTAGGATTTTCTGAAAGATAGGTGACCAAATTTCTCATTCAGAATGAGTACTTACCAAGCCTCTGCCTCAGTTTTGTACTCCACAAGAAAGGAGGGCAATTCTCTCTTTTTTGAAGTGGACTTAATGCTTTTTATCTTGCTCAGTTGATTTTTGAGCTGAAGGTTTCATTGACCTGCCTAGAAGGGTGTATGGTCCTTTGTTAACTGAGGAGAACTGGCAGTTTTCCAGCTGACTAGCTCCAGCTTTCAGCAGACAATCAGCTGTGCTCTTGTAACAGCTGTGGGGATTACCCTAAGCATCCATTTTTCATGTCAGTTTTTACTGTTTCGAATTTTGAGTAGAAAAAAAAAAAGTACCCAAAAATACTTAAATCTTTGTTGTGTTCAGATTGTAATACCTCTGGTTAAGCCTGGGAGCAGTGCCAACTGTCAGCCATTAATGAAAAGGGATTAGATTAATATTAAAAATAAACATGCCCTAGTTCATGACCCATTTTTGCTACATGTGAATCTTTGTTGGAAGTATTTATTTTTATTAATATCTTTCACACTTTCTCTAAGGATTTCAAGCAAGAAACGCCCTTCTGCAATCAAACCTTTCACAGACTCAACTGGCTACTATTTGGTAAGTTTAGTTACTGATTATGCGTTCAATGCATTTGTAGTGTTAAAGAGAGGAATTGTACTTTATTTAATAGTAAATGATGAAGGGACTCCAGAGATCTACTATAGTAAATGAAAAGTAAGCTACTTATTAAACTGGCTTGGTGATTAATGCATTTTTCGAAAGATACCTCAACTTCATATAGTAAGCCTTTCAGTGTTTGTATTTGTTTGTTAGACTCCCTTTGATAGTATAGGTATTAATGTTAATTACCATTTCAGTGATTTGCTACTTAAGTTGAGCTTTATTCATTTCAAATGTAGAATTGGGAAACAAAAGACTGTCTGACCTTGTTAGTTTTAAAATGTGGAGAGAAATTTAAAAACGAGTAGCCCATCAGATTTTTAGAGACTCACTGCAGTTCCCATGAAGATAACTATGTATTACACATTTTATAAGATTTGTCTTTACTGTGGTGATGGAAATAGTTACAGTCATCTGAAGGCTTGAATAATCTGCCTTTAACCTGCTAGATAAGGTAGTTTGGATTTTGCCTTCAGACATAACTTCTATGCTGTGCATAAGCCTCATTGTCCCAGAGGAATTCATAACAGCTTTGTGCTTTACAGCTCCTTCTGAGGCAGGCTGCTTTCTTCTTCCTCTGTATCTCAGGAGGAGTCATTTGTTTGTCTTTTCCAGCAGCAAGCTGAAACATTCCTCTTATTAGTTCAGCTGATTTGGTTGCACACTGTGAGGGTAAAAATGGAGTTTCAGGTTATATTCCTCCACACAGGAGTATGGGGAAATAAAGCAGGTACTGTTTTTCTCCTGGGTGCCCAGTCTAAAGCTATCAGGAGCCAGCACAGGGATGTCTCTACACATGTTAAGGATTAACATCCAAGTCCTAGTTACAGTTTTGCCCAAAGTAAGGAATTATAAAATATTTCTACCAGAGTATGATCTTCATGGTAATTACTGTAATAGTAGTACTGCTATATGTGAACAGTGTTGCTCAGTCAACGTAAAAAAAAAAAATCTCATTTAATCATCTCCTTTCATCTTTCACCATGGTGTGTGGATGTGTGGTGGATTTTATTGTCTGTTTCCTTTTTGATTTTTTTTAAACTGCTCAATATTTTTTGTCCAAAGTAGTGTGTATAAAAAAAATGGCACAAGCACTTATTTTAGTAATCATTTCACCTAAGTCCAGTCTAAGGACACATTCCTGCAATTACATCTATATAGACAGTTCTCTGAGAAAGATTCCTGTTTTCTTGTCTGCATCTCTGGAAACATTTCATTGTTGTTGTTTTTTTCCTGAATGTGTGGGAAGCATTTTGAGTACAAGTAGGCTGATGGTATGATTGTGTGATTTGCCTCCTCCTTAGAGGGGGCATATGATCTTTTTCTTACCATTTCAAGGAGCTCTGGAGTAGTTCCTATCTTCCCTTCAATGCCAAGGAAACACAAGGGAAAAAAGAATTCTATGCCAAGGTTCCCATTGCAGCATTTGGTTAATTTTATGTAACATTTTATTTTGTATTAAAGGAAGAAGTGGTTTCTGCCTTGTTGAACTGCTTAAGAACAGGCATGAAATCCCTTCCCAGCTCTCCTCTTGAAGTTTAAGAAGTCTCTTAAATTTTCCTATCCTTTTGTGTATTTTAAAACATCTGTGATCTGCATAGCAGCACATTATAAACAAAAGAATACTTTCTTTCATCCACTATTCATATTATCAATTGTAATCATTTTTGACAGATAATTTCAAAGAAATTCTGTATTTTCAAAATTATTTCAGTTTCAGCTGTGAAAATTTTCAGCTGTCACTTGAGTGGTTGTGATATTTAGTTCTAATTATTATTGCTGTTAAAACTGTGCAGGTCACTAGCTGATATTGATGGAGATGGACAACTGAAAGCTGATGAGTTTGTGTTAGCCATGCACTTAACCGATATGGCCAAAGCCGGACAACCTCTACCACTAACTCTGCCTCTTGAACTGGTACCACCTTCTTTCAGGTAAATCACTGAGAGCAGTGAAACATATTTTCAATGCAAATTCTTTTTGCAAAGAAATTATCTGTGTTATTTGTCTAACGTTGTTTTTTTTTTTTGTATCTTTTTTTCCCCTCCAGGAGTGGAAAATATACTGAAAATATAAATGGAACTCTGCCATCTTACCAGCCAGTGCAAGAGGAGGAGCCACAGAAAAAACAGCCAGGTAAAACAGGCTTCATGGTCTCATTCTTAATATATAGGGCTGTCTCTGAAGGACACTGAAACATTTAGGAAGAGGAAGACATAACAAGTCCCTATGGGGATTCATTTCAGAAGCTAGATCCATTTTAACTTGACGGTGGGAAGGTTGTTAAGGGGATGTAGTCAGCCTATTACATCTAATAAAATTGAGAAGGCAGAGAAAGGGACTATTATTAGCTGTAGGAATGGGAAAGTGTGCTGATTAATAATGTATTTTGGAAAAGAAATATTTCATGGCCAAATACTGCAATGCTACAGCAATTTTTTTTAGCAGTTGAATGTTACTGGCATTACTTTGTTCTGGGTGTTTTGGAAACAAGAGGTCCCAATGTTGCTCAATTTTCTGAAAACAAGGTGCAATTTGAACACAAAGTGAATTCTGCTGTTGGCTCCATGATCCTGCCAGCAAAGGTCTGTTATGTGGGGAGCATGAGACACAATTTGTCTCTCTATTTGGAAAGATGGTTGCTGGGAGCCAAAACCATTCCTTTGTATCTCTTTTTGTACTGCAGTAACTGAGCTCAATCCTATTTTGTTTTCTGCTGTTCTTAACTCCAAGAGATCTTACAGGGAATAGCCTTTAAGACTAAACTCTTTGTTCTGTGTGTTTAATTTTTCTTGCACAGTGGAAAACCTTTTTAACAGAAGATTGTCTTCTGTTAGCTTTTAAAAACTGTTCCTTTGTATTTCCTCTAAAATTAAAGCCATTTTCTTTGTCAGTTTTAAATTGCAACATTTTTTCAGTTGGAATAGACTTAGGAAAATTTAAAGGTATTTTTGAAAAGAAAAATAATACTAGAAAAATGCAAGATGCTTATATTATCCATGACCTAACTAACTGAACTTGCCAAAAAGGAAATATCTATCTTTAGTGGAGCAACTGAGGTACTTGTTTGAGAGCAATGTTTTTGCACAGGGCAGAAATAACTACTTTTGCTTATTTTAGTTACATTTGAGGACAAAAGGAAAGCAAACTATGAGAGGGGAAATATGGAGCTGGAAAAACGCCGTCAGGTCCTGTTGGAGCAGCAACAAAGAGAGGCAGAACGTAAGGCTCAGAAAGAACGTGAAGAACAAGAACGAAGAGAGAGGGAACGTCAGGAACAGGAACGGAAGAAACAACTTGAAATGGAAAGGCAGCTGGAGAGACAACGAGAATTGGAAAGACAAAGGGAAGAAGAAAGGAAGAAAGAAATAGAAAGGCGGGAGGTTGTTTTCTTGAAATTATTTTATAATGCTTTAAGGAATGTATATATGCATACAGCATTCACTTGATGCAACATTCAGGATTTGAGCACTGACTTTGGCTCCTTATTCTTGCATGGCTAGTGGCAAGCTCTCTTGTAGAGCCAATGTCATTTCTTTCTGAAAACATTGTGTCAAGTGAATGCAGTGTTGGTGTAAGTCAAAGACTTTCAGATAGTTCAAAGGACAGATGAGGTTTCTGGGATGCTTCTTAGATTCGTGCAAAAAACTCTGTTCCAAACAAGATTTTACTGAATTCATAATTGATAATATTTTGCTGTTTGAACTCAAGACAAATTTGCTTCTAGGTGGTATCACACTGCATGCATAAAAATTTCATATTATATGTAGTTCCGTGAAATAATCAAAGAAGCTTGTGTAATATTTCTCAACAAGCTCATTTATGGTCTGTATTCTGAGCTAAATGGATTTTTTTCTCTGAATTATGCAACTATTTTCAAACAGCTTTTTTCCTTTGGACTTAGGAGCATGGCATGAAGTGCCACCTCTTAAGAGGGTCACTTTCTCCATTCTTTAATGCCAAAATATGCAAGATCACTTTGAAAACAACAATACATTGTGTTCCTGTTACACTATCTAAAAGTAGAGCACAATGTATTAAAACATAGTCTCTGGGTTCTGTATCTACATTGTAATTTAAAGTAATGTAACTTCTCCTTAGGCAGCAAAGCAAGAACTTGAGCGCCAGCGACGATTGGAATGGGAGAGAATTCGTCGCCAAGAACTTCTTAATCAACGTAACAGGGAACAAGAAGAAATTGTCAGGTTGACCTCTAAAAAGAAGAGCCTTAATCTTGAATTAGAAGCCCTGGTAAGACACAGTGTTACTGCCCATCTTGAAAGGAAATGCAGTATTTTAAAGTATGCGAATCTTAGAATATACGTTGATGGCCTGCTAGGAGTTCCACTCTGCTTTGGGTGAGCGCTCTAAAGCAGATACATATATATATATTTTTTCAAAGAATTGATTGTGAGCTAATCTGCCCAAAGGCTTTGTGGAGATCTGTTTTTTTTGATGTAGATGATATAATTCGTTTCTCATTTTTTCCTAGACGGACAAACATCAGCAAATCTCAGGCAGGTTGCAAGATATTCGAAACAAGAAGCAGCTTCGGAAAACTGAGCTGGAGGCTTTAGATAAGAAATGTGATCAAGGAATTATGGAAGTCAAGCAATTACAACAACAGCTGCAGGTACATAACTTTCTGATATGTTTGTAGTTCTCCTTTATTTCCTATTCTGTGCTTCAGTAATGTTGATAATCAGTTTTGATAGGGAGGAATAGTGAATCAGTTTGATTATAGTGCAGAGAGGAAATTGGCGATGCCATCAAAGTTGCAGAGTTTTTTTTTTTTTTGTGTTGTTAAAGAAATGATTACATATGCTACAACAAGCTGATAGTTGAATAAGGACACCAGTCAAAACATCAGCTTTACTTTTGTGAACTGATACTAGTGACTTCTTTTTAATTATGAGTTCTTTTATAGCTACAAACTCAGATTTTTATGAGGAATGCTTTTCTGTATGCAGACCAAGTTGGTCTTTTGGCTGAGTTACCTTGCAGGTCTTTTTTTATCCTTTTTTTTTCTGTATTTGAATAGCAAGACGTAAATTATTTCAGAATAGTTGACTACAATAAATCATCCTCTACCTTATTTTTATGTAATGCTCCTGCCTGTCAGGGAAACTTCTTTTCATCTTCTTGTGTGTCACAGAAAGTTACTGTTTTTATATTAGATTTGAGGTAGCCAAATGTTCTTATGTTAACTGTATAAATAGTAACTTTTTTTTTTCCAGCTGTGTTAATGCTTTTTTGGTAAAATAAATAAATAAATAAATAAATAGTTATAAGAGTGTTTATGTTGGTAGTGCAAAAATCATTTTTCCTCTGCTCTATGATAACTTGCATCTTACATTTCATTACTGTGAGTTGAGGTTATGTTTGGAAATTCACCCACTTTTACTTAAGTATAAACAGTATTAAAAAGCTGTTGTGTTTTCTTTAATATCTACAGGAGTACCAGAATAAACTAATCTATTTAGTTCCTGAAAAGCAATTGTTAACTGAAAGAATTAAAAACGTTCAACTTGACAACACTCAGAGTAAGTACCTGCAAATGAATTCTCTTCTGTTGCATTGCTTGCTTTTCATCACTTGTAGTGTAAAAAAAAAAAAAGCAACAACAAAAAAGCTGTAGGATACAGGGGTGTTAATCACACCTTTGCTTTTTTTTTTCTATCTTTTCAGTGAGTGCCACCTTGGAAGTGCTGCATCTGCATTCCATTATTTCCTTTGTGTTCTAAAAAGGGGCAAACAAACACGTATTTGTGACAAAACAGATTTTGCTCAAAAGTTTACTTATGCAGACTATACAGACTGCAGATACTATGATCCTTATTACACCATGTCTTTTTGGTTTTTTTTGTAGTGTAGACTCAAGGGAGTTAATTTATGTAAAATTGACACTGGCCCTTACATCACACTAGAAGTTCCTCTCAAATCACACTAGATTTTTCTTCTTTCAGAAGCTTGCTATGAATTGGTCTAATATGGTGTTAAAAACAGTTTGCAAAGTATTCTGTATATATTATACGTGATGTCTGTATGCCTCAGGTAGGTAGGTGTTGGCCTATTTCTTTGTGCTGTATACAAATAGGAAGATAAATCAAGGGATATTTGTGAGGAAAGACATTGGGAATGCATTTATATTAGGAAAAACCAAAACAAAACAAAAAACACAATGAAAACAAAAGTCCTTGTAAAATTGCTTGTCTTTTTTTTTTTTTTTTTTTTTTATCCTGGCTTGTATCAGGAACAGTGTAGCCAGCAGGACCAGGCAGGTGATAGTCCCCCTTCATTCAGCTCTGATGAGGCCACACCTTGAGTACTGTGTTTGATTTTGGGCCCCTCACTACAAGGAGGACATCAAGGCCCCGGAACATGCCCAGAGAAGGGCTACGAAGCTGGTGAAGGGCCTGGAACACAAGTCCTGTGAGGAGCAGCTGAAGGCACAGGGATAGTTTCATTTGGAGAAGAGGAGGCTCAGGGGATACCTTATTGCTCTTCACAACTACCTGAAAGGAAGCTGTGGGGAGCTGGGGGTTGACCTCTTCTTACAGATAACCAGCAATAAAACTAGAGGAAATGGTCTCAAGTTGCACCAGGGGAGGTTTAGGTTAGAAATTAGGGGACATTTCTTCTCAGAGCAGTCAGGCACTGGGACGGGTTGCCCAGGGAGGTGGTGGAGTCACCGTCCCTGGGATTGTTCAAGGAAAAGTTGGATGTGGCACTTAAGGACATGGTGGTGGGTGACACTGGTGGTAGAGGGGTGGTTGGACCAAGTGATATTGGAGAGCTTTTCCAACCTTAGTGATTCTATGATTCTATGCAGGTGCAGGAATTAGTTCAGTGCACAAGAAGTCCTTAGAAAAGGAAGAATTATGCCAAAGACTTAAGGAACAACTAGATGCCCTTGAGAAAGAAACTGCTTCTAAACTTGCTGAAATGGATGCATTTAACAGTCAGCTTAAGGTAAGTGTATTCTCTGAATACATAGTTTTGCAGTGTTGAGCAGTGTCTCTTATTTCTCCATCCAAACAAAAAAATTGGTGGCACTTCCACCAGACTTCCAAAAAGCTCTTCCCAACTTCTAGTGTCACATAAGAATTTCCGAAACTCTTGGAGTACAATAAAAATACATTTAAAACTATTGCTAATGTACTAAAATATCAACATCTTGCTCATCCTTGCTTTGCATGAATCACCGATTGCTCACTGTAAACTTTTGCCTTCTAGAATTAATTTGGCTTGAGATACAAACTTTAATCCATTTCTCAGGCTCTTGCAGATTCTGCTCTTACAGGGTTATATTGGCAACAATTCTTGAATTGTGGACACTTTAATCGAAAGAATAACAGGGTTTCCTAGTATATTGCAGAAGATCTGGTAGCAGGCTTAGGTATTGTTCTGTAAATAAGCACAGGCCACTTAACTGGAGAGTAAGTTAGTAAATGTTGAATGTTGGAAATAAAAGCAGTTTTGTTTTTTATGATTTGGCAATTCTTGACTTACCTTAAAATGCATGCAACTGTCAGGTAGGTTAGCAAATATCCACTTCCCAGCTTACTCCTAGTGGCTCTGGTGTGAACTTTATTCCTAAATAATTCATTTATGCTGGGCCAATGTGAGGGCTCTATGCTCTCTGTTAAAAATGACAAAAAGTCAAAATTTGTAAACATTTTAAGAGTTCCTTGGAAAAAAAAAAAGGCTTCATGTAACACTGGTTACCTGCATTTTTAGTTACTTGTTTACTTGCATGGCTTGCTGTGTTCAGTGGCTGCATCCACAGTTTAGTCTTCCCTAAAATACATTTTTCAAAATACAGTGCAAAGATTAATTAGCTTTTTATCTGCCTTATCTTACAGTGTGAGAATATGGATGATTCTGTTCTTCAGTGCCTTTTGTCTCTGCTAAGCTGTCTCAACAACCTCTTCCTCTTACTTAAGGTTATTTTCTAATCTTTGGCTCTTTTGCTTTTTAATTATTTCGCAATTTTCCTCTGCTTACCCTTTCTGTTTGGATATATGACTTCTATTAAATACATTTTCATAAAAGAAAATCAGTAGGCTCTTTTTCTTTCTGCTAACTTTTAAATCCTTGGAAAGATTTGCAATTTTGTTATGTGCTTAGAAAGCCAAAGTGCAAAATACGGATAGACATTTTACTTCTTAATAAGCTATGTTCACCTAGATATTTTTCTTTTAATTAAGATAACATCAACAAAAAGAACACTGTCTTAGATGGAAACAGTGTCTTTTCTCACTTTTCCATCTGTTGCTCTCTACTTGTCTCACCATGCCTATATTCATACATCTTAAGCTGTGAGTCAAGTATACAAATTCTCTTCTGAGTTAGAGACTAGAAATAGCATCAATGCCCAGAATATGACACATGGCATGAAAATGCAATGCTTTTAAACCTCCATATTAACCCTGTACTAAAGCTTGCTTACTGTTTTTCCTCAATGCTGCTTTTGTCCTCTGCTGTCAGAAACCTGGCTTTTTTTTCCTCCTCATAAACTATTCTCAGAACTACTTCACTGACCTTTCAGTTTTGCAGAAGAGTTGTTCTCTCCTCAAATCAAAGATTTCTGTGTAGAGTTAGAAGCATTTTCAGCTGAACATGTTTGGGGAAAAATAGTGGTAAATTGATCAGTTTAATTAGTTGTTAGAGACTTTCACTGACAGAGAAATCTTATTACCTTGCCCTTTTCATATAAAATGCACAGTAATTTTTAGGGAACATGATTATTGGTAGTGGTGCATATCATAGTGGGAATAGATCATTCTTAATTGCTTTATTTGCATTTATGATATCAAATATAAAAAGTCAGGGTATACCTGTCGCATATCAGAAGGATTCCTAATAAAAATAATGTAGTATGTTCGAAATCTTTTGTAATGTGATGAAGACGTTCTGAAGTATTTGTGTTATTGTGTTGTTTTTTTTTTTCCTGCCTTTTTTTTTTTAAATTTTATTTTGTAAATTTAATTATCCCAAAGATTCAGGCTGATGTTTTATGAAACTGTTCTTAAACAGAGAGAGATGGAATAGGAATTGAAGGATATGTTCAAAAGAAAAGTTCAGAAATACAGCAAAACTGTAGCCTGAGTTAGTGACCTTAGGCTATAGCTTCCTGCAGTGGTAAGCCTACTCTGTCAGAGTTATTTCAATCTTCCATTTGATGGTACCAATTTGTAGTTGTAATTTACAATGGTGAATGGAGCGGAAAAAAAGAAAGCATGGTGAAGCTGAAGACCCTTTTTAAGGGATATGTTCTTGGCTTTATGGCATTGCATTGGCTTTCAGTTGGAGCCTGCCTCCTTGAGAAATGTGTTTTGTGATTATTTATAATATGCTTCATTGTCTTCTTTGTTCTTAAATAATGTTGCGCTTGGACATTAAGTTTTATATTTTCCTGTTTCCCGTCACATTTGCCATTTTCAGCAGGTGTGTGACTGAAGGGCTCATTGAAAGCCTAAGTTACATAAAAGGCTTTGCAAACCTGGCAGCTATTTTTATACTTTGTTTGACTTTCTTTACAGTGACCTTCAAGGACTATTACAACTTCATATTACTTTGTTCATTTCTATGGACCAAGTAATACTTTGATTCACAAAACATTAAAATGCCTTGATGCTTTTCTCGAAAGCTTGATTTTATTTCTTTTGATGTACTTTATTGTGTTTATTTATTAGGACCTGAGAGAAAGTTACAGCACGCAGCAATTAGCCTTGGAGCAGCTCAACAAGATCAAACAGGACAAAATAAGAGAGGTAGAAAAAAGAAGAGCTGAACTTGCACAGAAAAAGCGACTGGAAGATGAGGCTGCAAGGTACCATGTCTAAAGTCTGTCAGCACTGCAGTTTTTAAAGAAAAAAAAAATGTCATGGTGACTTTAAGACACTGATTGTAATAAACAGGAAGTGTAATTGGTAAAAATACATCCTGGTTAGTTGCCTTAGAGAAAACATTTTATATGGAGTATCACTGAGACAAGGTGTTCTGAATGTCCTCTTCCCAATCTGTTTTTATCATCATTTTCATAGAATTTGTAAACTCAGGTTTGGTAGGTAAATAAACCAAGTAATTACTCTTGCTATTAAGATTTTAGCTTCTTTAATAAATAATACTCACGCCTCTAAAATTCCTCATATTTTCTACCATGTTTTGCTAGCCGTGTACCTATCTCCTTACAAGCCCTTCTGACTAATTCCTAGTTTTTCTGTCATGTATGTTCAGACAACTGTGAGATAGATACTTAAGATAATAGGAAGTGCATTGACTTCCTAACTCATATGTTAATCTTGAAAGATGGATTTTAAATTTTGCTCCTTTTTAGAAGGACAAAAAGAAAATACAAATACGTTTTTACAATCTGCTTATTGCCCAGAGAGAAAAGTCATCAATATTATAGACATGGTTTTACTTAAAAGTGCAGATGATTATTCTTGCAATGACTTTCATTTTTATGAAAAATAAAAATTCATTCTCACTCTCCTTTTCCCCTTTTTAAGGAAAGCAAAACGGGAGAAGGAGAACCGATGGCAGGAAAATATCCGAAGGGAAGAGGAGGAGAAAAAGAAGCGGTTAGAGGAAGAAAGAATGCAAGGAAAAGTTCAAGAAAAGCTGAAAGCTGAAGAAGCAGTTGCGCTGATGAGAGACAGGGAAAACAAACAACAGCTTCATGAAGAGGAGGACAAAAATAGGCAAGCTGCAATCTTGAGAGAAACGGAACAAAGACAGAGGCAACTGGAAGAAGATAAAAGAAAGCAAGAGCAAATTGCAAAAGAAGCTGAGGAGAGGCGTAAGAAGAACGAAGAAATAAAGAAGAAGAAAGAAGTGACCAACTCTCAAGAGACAGAAAAACGCGCTTCTAAATTAAACATACCCGAAAAGTTTGCAGATCTGTTGAAACCAACAGAGGGTAAAAGTCTTAAGCCACCCTGGAAAAATGAAGGTAATTGTAGCCTGTTTAGTTATTGCTTTAATGATTCCTATTTTCCTGAGTACCATTTCATTCTTTAGATGTATTAGTTTTAATGTAACACTGGCAGACATATTGTCTAAAATATTGTAATAATAATAAACAAAGAAAGAAAGAAAACAAGTGTTCTATGTTTTTAGTTAGGTATAAATCATCCTATTAATTTAGTTTGTCTTTTGTCAATTATCACCACCTGCGGCCTTGAAGACAAATATTCCAGGGATCATGGCTAACAAATTGTGGATGTTGGAAACAGTAATATTTTAGCTTTTTCATAAGGCCAGAACTTTCTGTGATTAAAGCAGAATGCTAACATGGAGTTTTGTCAGGTAATGAGTGGATAGACTCAGTAACTTATTAATATTGAAATCCACTTTACTTCTGCCTTATTCAATGCATCTTATTAACAAAAAAAAACCTAAACTTTCATTGTAGGACTTTGAAAAATGCTGGTTTAACAACGTTTTCACTAAAAGCAGTTTTGCTTAATCCATTGTTCGTTAGTTCTTGTAAGTTTTCATTAGCTATTTTTATCACTGAATTAAACAGGAACCAAGTTAGGACAGCACTGAAAGATATTTGCACAGCTTATCTAGACCTTGTAAAACATTCACTGTTAAGCAGCATCACTCACAGACTTTGAGAAAGCAGAAGCAAAGAAAACAGAAATTATGGTATTTTGCTTTGTGAGGTTTTCAAGTAAAATCTTCACAGCGCTGCTGAACACTTGTTGGAGCAGTGTTATCTTTTTGACTTGAAAATTAAATTTGTGTTAGACGAGACTATATTAAAGTACTGGCCTAGCCAGAGGTGTTTGAGAAAGGATGAGATCTCATTTTTTCACTTGGGAAGGAAATGCATTTTACTGTCTGCATTACATTTAGTGATTAGCATGTTAAACCCCTGCACTGTGTGCATCCCATCAGCATGTTACCTAGTGATCTCCTCCGATACTTGCTTAGTGTCTTCAAGGCAAGAACTGTTCTCTGCTTATTATATTCGTACATGTTGCTTAGCATGGTAGAGCTCCACGTGCTTTCAGCTGCAGTAACCAGTTTTCTTATCCTTTCAGGCAATGCAATTAGTACCTCAGAGTCTAGGAATTCGGTTGCCTTCGTAAATTACAGAGCTTTATATCCATTTGAAGCAAGGAATCATGATGAGATGAGCTTTAATACCGGGGATATAATTCAGGTAAGATTTGCCATTCATATTTAACTTGTGAGAAAACAACCCCTTCCTCTGATCCTAAGATACACAAAGTCCTAGATGGCAGAAGCATTAGGTTGATAAATTTTAGATTTAATTACAATTTAAACTTGATCACTTCTTTTTAACAGGTGAAATTAGGATTAGTTCAGATAAAATCTTTATTTGTATTTTAGAAGTGTCGAGATTTTGTCTGGTATAACAGTAGTGAACTGTAAATATAGACTTTCTAAAATTGGATCAGGAATGATCTAGTTGCGGCAGTTTTTTGTACATTTAGATGCTGGCCTCTAAGTGTCTGCTTGAAATATGAGAGTAGTAAATAGAGGCACGAATGGCTACATAAGAAGACAAGATTATTAATGGCATTTGAAACAGGCCAGTTTCTTAACAAGTTAATGTGAAAGGTTCCTCTGAATCTATGTACCATTTTCTAATGTATGGTTAACATAATCTGTGTCTTGTTGGTATTTCCTTCATAAATGCTCTCTCAGGCAGATGCCCATAGCAGAGTATTCTGCATCCATTCTGTGTAGTATTTTTCTGTATCTGTGGAGTATGATGTCTGTAATGTTTCAGAGGGATTATAAGACCAGAAATGTTTTCTGGTTTCTTGGTTGAAATTTGCTTTATTTCATTTAATTACATTATTTGTTAGCGTAAACAATTTTGAAAGTCTGTGCAGTCAGGTAGACTTGTGAAAACTGATTTACAGCTGTGGTGATGCAGTTAATATACATGCATCTAATGTATAAGTGCATATGGATCTCCTTCACTCAAATTATAATGATACAGAGAGGTGATAGGGGAGAATTCAGAAAGCAGTTACAGAATATCGAAACCTTTAGGTATTAGCCTTCAGTTTGATAGAGTTAAATAATTTATTTGCATTTTCACGCCAATGAGGTACAGACAAGGAAATAAAAGTTGTTGTTTTGTCTTCCCTTTCAGATAAAATTAACTGTCTCATTTAACTGCTGATATCCTGTTTTAGAAATATGCCAGCAGACACCGCCTCCTCTTCTACCCTCAAGCTCAACTAAGCTAACTAGCTGTTAGTATTTGATTAGCTGCTAATTTTAGCTTGCTTTTTCTTTCTATAGCTTTGACTATATGCAGCATAGCGGAGGTTTCGTTACTGATAGGAATGTATAATACAAATGCTCTACTCTTAATCATTACAGTAAATAACAGATTTTTTGGATGTGTTTTGTCTGCAGTTAATTGCAGCACATCCTTCCTGCAGTCTTTTACAGAAAACCACTGAGAAATGTGGTTGCACTTCCCCACTTAAGACCACCGCTGTTCTCTAAGCAGAGCTGTACCAGTTTGTTGTGCTGCTGAGCCAGCCAGCCACTGCTTCTTGGTCTTGTGTTCAATGAAATGTGACACAATGCATTTGGCAAGCCAGAATTGTTCCAGGTATCATACGTGGTCCCCAGTGTCATGTTGTCTGGGGCCTGTTTGAAGGAATATGACATCTTCGAGGCCTGTCTCCACATGTCTCTGGATCTGGCTGGCAGATTTGGTGTGTTACCTTGGAAGGAGCTGCTGGAGAGACAGTGAAATTGCATCATCCTCTTTTTTGAACAGGGCAAAATCAGCTCAGTTCTGAAAAACAGGGTGAAAATGCTGATCCTGTGAGAGTGCTGCATGTGCTATTCAGAGTGCCAACAGGTGCTGACTCATGAGATATCCTCTTGTTTCAGACAGCTAATTGTATTTTCTTGGTATTTATCTGCCTGTTCATAGGTTGATGAAAAAAATGTTGGAGAACCTGGTTGGCTTTACGGGAGTTTTCAAGGACGTATTGGTTGGTTTCCATGCAATTATGTAGAAAAAATACCAGAAGGAGAAAAACCTTTATCTCCTAAGAAGGCCTTACTTCCTCCTACAGTATCTTTATCTACTACCTCAGCTGCTTCAGAGTGAGTGTTTGTTACATTGGTGTTAAAATTGCTTTTTCAAAGTTAAAACGTAATGTGCTACGTGGTATCATTCGATGATACAGAAAATATAAATATAAATGCAGAAAACTTCCTGACAAGTCTACCTGAAAGTGTTAGCTTGTGCATTTTAAATATTTGATCATCTGCTTTGCATTGCATAGGATTATCTATTTTATATTTATTAAAGAAAAGAAAAAAAGGAACACAGTGATTCTACTGAGATACTTTTAAAATAAAAACTGTCATGTTAAATATGTCTCTGTTCAATTTGCAGACCACTTTCACCAAGTAAATCTGCGGAAGAATCTGATTACCAAAACTTACATTTTTCTAGTCTGAACGTTAATACAGCATGGCAACAGAAATCAGCTTTCACTCGCACTGTGTCCCCTGGATCCGTTTCACCCATTCACGGACAGGTATATTGTGTGAGAGTGGAGAACTTGCTGTTCACATTAATGACACTTTTTTAAGAAAAAAACAAAAAACAAACACACAAACACACTTTTCTAATTTTTCTAATACTGTGTGCACTGGGCAGGCAGGGGATAAACAAATTAGTCTGAATTTTCCACTACTGTCTATAGACATAATTCCATACATTTCAGTGGACTGGTGACCAAGAGTGCTCATGCAATGTGTTTCATAATTCTGTGATTGTTTTTACCTGTAATTAGACACACAAGGTATTTGTAACAAGTAAGAAACAGAATTGAGAGAGTGTTCCTGAGTCTATCACTTACATACAGGAATGTAAAACATTGTCCAGGCACAAAGTAAAAAAGGTTCAGCCAACACTTAGGAATGAACTTGCTTAGACATCAACATATGTTTATTTTTAGCACTTGTACCAGTTAGGGGTAGTATGGTCAGCCAACATCTCCACTTCTGTCTTAAACAGGGGCAACCTGTCGAGAACTTAAAAGCACAAGCACTTTGCTCTTGGACTGCAAAAAAAGATAACCACTTGAATTTTTCAAAAAATGATATCATCACTGTCCTGGAGCAGCAGGAGAACTGGTGGTTTGGGGAGGTACATGGAGGAAGGGGTTGGTTTCCAAAATCTTACGTCAAGCTCTTACCTGGAAGCGAAATCAAGAAAGAGGAGTAAGTGTGCCTTATTATTGTTTTGTTCTAAAGTTTACAAAAAGAGGTGTTTTAGAGTGCAAAATCGCTACAGTGCTTTAAAGTACAGATTCTACATAATGTTCATAATTTACACCATACCATTTTAGGCCTTTATTATTTCATTCTAGCAAGCCAAGTAATGTTGGGCTCACTACTGAGTAAACAGACAGTCTTCCAAGCTGAGTGCTGTGAAAAGTCAATGGTGTTTGGTCATTCATCAAGTGCCAGCTTTCTTTTGGTTCGTTACCAAGTCAGATCTCTTGCAGTGGAGTTGCTTTGAGCCTCTAAAGGGTGCCAACTTCTAAGTGACCTAAAAGGAATTCCTTAACACTCAGCATTAAAAGCTTGTAAGGCACATCTTACAGAAATAGTGGTATTTTTCTTTCTTGGAAAAATCCTTATGTCTATTCTAATGCTGTAGGTAACTGCTCAGGTAGTTATTAAAAGCCTGGTTACTGCTGGAGTGGCTGCACCATTGTGTGTGGATTGTTCTTGACATGTGTTATGATGAAAGTTCTTAGAAACACTCTGGTATGAGAATTTAGACCAAAAAAAAAAATAATTTATTTTGTACTTCTTTCGGGTAGCATAATTCGTGAACATATCTTTTAGATCTATAATATTACTTTTTTTTTTTTTTTGAAGTGTGGTGTGCACTTGGCTGCTACTGACATCTTAAATATCCATAATATCTGTCACTGTTTGACATTCAAAGAAGCCTTTGTAAATAATTTAGAGGAAATACCAACTTTAAGACAGCTAATGTGAGCTTAGTCTCATCCTAAGAAAGAGATTCTTTTTCTTGGTCAGATTTTTTAGTTTCTCAAACTTTTTTTTTTTTTCTTACTGCAGACCAGAAGCTATTTATGCAGCTGTAAAGAAGAAACCTAATACACAGTCTTATACAGTAGGAGAGGGTAAGCCTGCATGAAGTATATTACTTAATGCTACACCCTGTTTCTGCTTAACTGCATGTGACTAAGCTTAAATATATGAAAAAGTTCTGAGCAAGTCTTTTAATGTTTGTCCAAAAGATACAGTGCAAATATCGACTTATTATTATGGGAATCCTAAAACAAGAACTTGAGTAAAATTTGTAACTAATTAAGGTTGAGCTCAGGCATATTGTTTTTGTTTGTTGGGTTGTGTTTGATCGCTTGTTTGTTTAGGGCTTATGCTCCGGTAATTTGCTTCTGAAAATTAAAATGTCTCGTGTCCATAAGCTGCCTTCTCTTCCTGCTGTTTTCTGCTATGCTATTCTGTGCTGTAGAGATAGGAGAAGGGATTTTAGTCTCCTGAATGTGGATTGTTCTCTTTAAATCAGTGAGAAGTAGAGAAAAGTATTGCTGCAGAAGAATTTGTTGGAAACACTTTCTAAGCCTTTTAGTACAGTATATTTGTTTCCCCAGTTGTTTTTTTTTTGTTCCAATTGTGTTTTTCATTTCTGCTGTATTAGATAAGAATGGATTTAATCAGATGTAGGTGTGGAATATACACGCCTGCTATGAAACATGGAGGTAGGGTGGAGTACTTCTTATATGAGATGTAAGTTCTCTAGCTGTGGCCTACAGGCTTATCTGCAGTCTGTTCAAAGCGTAGTAACTCTCACTCTGCCAAATTAATTTGTCTGTAAGATGTTGTGTACCCTTAATTCAGAGCTGTAAGCATGAGGCCAGCTGTGATTACAGTCAGGCAGGTAAGCTGATACGCAGGCTTGCTAAGACATGATCCATGCTATGAACACACTGATGAACGTTGATATCAAAGGTACTTTTGCTTGTGTCTGATGAACTTTTATCCTTTTATCTAAACTATTCTCTCCTTTATATGTACTGTGCGCACAGAGTATGTTGCGCTGTATTCGTATTCAAGCTCCGAACCTGGTGACTTGACTTTTACGGAAGGAGAGGAAATTCTCGTGACCCAGAAGGAAGGGGAATGGTGGACAGGGAGCATCGATGACAGAACTGGAATCTTCCCCTCCAATTACGTCAGACCAAAGGATCAAGAAGTGAGTTCTTATTTTGAGGCTTAGTTAATGCATGATGCTTTCTCTCTTTTTTTTTGTTATTGATACCCACCTATTAAATTATGATTTTAAGTAGAGATTAAACTCATTTGCAGAAAAGAAGAGCATAAAGTTTGAGACCTGAATGAGAGTTCTAGCCACAGTGTCACGTTGACTGCCTCAGTACAGGAGCATGGTATTTTGTTAAAAATGGCCTCAGAGTTAAAACCTCTATTTTCTTTTCACATGCTTAAAGATGGTGCAAAGTCTACTGGTTTTATTGCATATTAAAAGAAGATTGTTCTGTCTTTCTTGTAGGGCTCTAGTAATGCTGGCAAAACTGGAACAATAAATAAGAAACCTGGTAAGTGTGTTATAACTTTAATGTTTTGGACTGTTTTTAAAGTGATGATGAGTGGTTAGGTTCATAGCAGTGTTTTAATGGCAGGTGGTGTGTTTACCTACAAGATATGTACCAGTGTATTTCTGTGGAAATAGCTCTTATTGTAACAAAAAAGATAACAAATGCAATTAATATACTGTCTTTTCAGAAATTGCTCAGGTTACTACTGCCTATACTGCCTCAGGAACTGAACAGCTTAGTCTCGCTCCAGGACAGCTAATACTTATTCTGAAGAAAAATGCTAGTGGATGGTGGCAAGGAGAGCTGCAGGTAATTAATTGAAGGAAACATAATTCTGATTTGATGAACAGTAATGAGGTGATCTTTGGTTTCATTTGAAAAAACAAACAAGTATAGTGTTCTGAAAGCTGGTTAGAAAGTTGTGGTATCTCATTAGAGACTATATTTGATACATTAAGTGCAATTTTCGTAGAGCAAATATTCAGCCCTACCTTGAAATTGTGCACTGAAGTCATTAACTGCACTTCGCATTTGCCAGAGCATATCAGGATGCAGTTTTATTTGAATTCGGCTATTTTATCCTTTAGCTAGAATTTACCTTTTGAGTTGCTTAGTGTTTAGTAGGTGTTGGAAGACCAACTTTTTCTGTCTTTCGTAGGCAAAGTTGTGTGACACATTTGTTGCATTTTTTCCAGTTTATAGACTGTTTGGTTTCTTGTTTAACATCTCTTTAAATGTTTACAGGCAAGAGGGAAAAAGAGACAGAAAGGATGGTTCCCTGCCAGCCATGTGAAATTACTGGGTCCAAGCAGTGAACGAACCACATCTGCTGCTCCCTCAGGTGACCAAAAAAAAAAAGATTTTATTTATATTTCATTTAAAGTATTTCATGTAACTGCTTTGGTTGTTCAGATACTAATCTGAATTACATCACTAGCTTGATAGTATATTTAATGGCCCTACCTTACTGTGCATCACTGTGGAAGGTTAAGTCCTAGTCAGCGTCTGGGTCTTTTGACAGACATGTCCGTTCAGATATCATCTCTGACCAAGAAAGGCAAAATCTCATGGCTTTTTAATCAAAACAGTTCTTCATGGGGTCCCTGCCATGGCTGGTACTTAGCTACCTACCTTACAACAGAAAGTCTCAGTCATATGATGATGTTTATATCCAGAAATCTACGAGTCCATCTTCCATAGAAAAGCTTTTTAATTCTTCTGAACTCCCTGAAGAGCAACAATGTTCTTGTTTGGAAACTCCTTTTTCTTTTTGCCAACTGCCAGCAACAATCTTACAGAATGTTAGCAATCATTGGCAAACACCTTAGAATTATACATGCCCTCCTTTCTAAGAAGGGAGACTGAGCTGCAATTTCCACTAGTGCTTTTCATTTGGATGGCTGGCTACTAATGAGATTATTTCATATAAAAGCAGTTTTTGTGGTTCTGCATGCTTAAATTTTGCTGTTCTCTGCAGCTATGACTTGCTTATACAACAACTTCCTAGGTATTACCGGACAAAACTTCCCTTTGGCTACATTTGTAATTCATGATTAGCTAATGTGTGTTTCCTCTTCCTCTGCTGCATTTTTCTCACAAGTATCAGCTGTAAGATAATCAAACTCACTTTCCCTGCTGAGCCAGTGGAAGAGAGAGAAGTACACTTGGTTATATTTAAAATGTTTAGAAGGTTGATAGATCCTAGTGCTAATGGAAATAATTTTCTGTGTACGTGCATAGATAGATACATAAAATCAAAATAAATATTTCTGCCTGGCCCAGTTCAAAATCTGAGTAAAAGAAAAGGGAGAACAGTTCTGCATCAAGATAAAATCATGTCTGGTATGTTTCTTATGTAACAGTTTATGTGACGTTGTTGTTTGTTTCCTGTGATTATGTAAAATACTGAAAAAATAATACTTGTGTAACAGCATTCTGCTAACTTTGTTTTTTCTTAATAGTGTGTCAAGTGATAGCAATGTACGATTACATGGCAAACAACGAAGACGAGCTCAGTTTCTCCAAAGGGCAGCTAATTAACGTACTGAGCAAGGATGATGCTGACTGGTGGCAAGGAGAAATCAATGGTGTGACAGGTCTCTTCCCCTCAAACTACGTGAAGATGACCACAGATTCTGATCCAAGTCAGCAGTGTAAGCAACATTTTTCTTAAAAAAACTTTTTGTTACTTTATTTCAAAAGTGCATTGCTCTAATTTTGCTTTGTGTTTGAAATTTAGAGTTCCATGCATCAACTGAATTTATTGGTATTTTAAATGGTCTTTCTTTAAATACCTTACTATAGTTCTAAGTGCTTTAAATAGTTTTCTATTTAACCTACGAACAACCATCACGTTACCAACCAGCCAGTGTGTAACAGTAAGGGTGCAAGGGTGAGCTAAAATATTAGATTTGATAGGTGATTACCTTCCATTAAAGATGCTGATGTTTGATAACTTACACTGACAGGGGGTCAGTGCAGGTATATTACGCTTGATTGTAGAACTTCATTGAGTTTTATAAAATATGAAAAAAGTGTCTCCTGTAGTCAACTTTAACTTACATTTAAACTATTTATCAAATCAGTAAAAATAGCCACAGAATGGATTAAAAAAAAAAAAAAAACAACACAGAGTAAATATTGCACACAAACATAGTAAATGTTTCTCATCCCCTGCCCACCTTTCTGTTTTGTTTTGTTTTGTTTTTGTTTTGTTTTGTTTTTTTTTTTTTTTTTTTGTTGTTTTGTTTTTTGTTTTTTTGTTTTGTTCCCTCTCCACGGAGGAAACTACCTCTGTTCTTACACACCTGGCTTTTCATCCTGGGGCACTGTGATTAAATCAACTTTTGATCAGCCCGTGACGTTAGTGGCATTGGGAGCCCACCTGGGTTTGGTCTAAAAGTTGATCCTTTCAATACCAAGCCTCCTCCCTTCACTTGCTGTTTTTCCTTAAGCATCATTTGTATTTTTCACAGTATAAAGATGTGCATCTGGAAGTCTGCTTGAGTCTGGTTAAAAGCTAGTCTGTAGGACCAGTTTGCAGTTAAGATTTGATCAACTTAGCTATATTCTTAGAGAATTCACAAACCTAGTAGAGGAGGTACAACTTTGATTGGGAAGATGAAATATTTTCCCGTGGTAGCTTGCTATGGTACCTGGTCAAAATACAATATTGCACCATTCTTGAGGTTTGTAGTTAAATTACATCTGTGCTAACATTTTTGGTAACACAATGATGTGTTTTTTTTTTTGTTTTGTTTTATTTTAAATGCTTCTGACTGGCATGGCTGTGATGTCAAAATCTGCATTTAGATTGAACCTTAAGTACTTTTGATTAGACACGTCTAAATGACTGAAATATTCCTCTAATTTTTTTCTCTTTACATACAGACAAAATCTCAATTTGGAAGAAATAGTATAGACTAAATCCAGACAGGCCATGAAATTAAGGTTAATGGGAACATTTGATGTGGTAATCTTTCTCGTTCTCTGTTAAGTCATTAGACTCTTTCTCAGACTTCAATGTTGAGGATTAAAAATATTTCCAGCCACATAAATTGTGGCTATGTGAAGAGAGTTGTCCTCTGAAAGTATATGGACAAGGCCAGCCAGTGGCAGTCAGCAAAAAGCAGATCTCATCTGTACTTGGCTGTTACAGTTCTGTTTGTCTGAGTTGTTGTTGTCTTCTTTTCTGTGAAGCACATCTGCTGATGCTAAATTAAGAAAACTTGCCTATTGATGAATTAAGAATGTGTTGAAAATCTAAACAAAAAATTCTCTGAGTATTTCAAATAAGCCAACTTGTGAATCAGTTTTGTGCTAGAATTTGTCACTCTTGTGTAGTGTTAAAACATGCATCTGGAAATGTCAGGAATAAAACAACAGTATTCTGTCTAGACCCCTCTCAAAACCAGCATGGCTTAAGTGCAGCATCAGGCAAACAGCCTTGCACAGATTTCTGTGATGGCTCACGTCAGCTGGGCTGCTTCCACACAGGGT
This sequence comes from Aythya fuligula, assembly GCF_009819795.1. Taxonomy (NCBI): domain Eukaryota; kingdom Metazoa; phylum Chordata; class Aves; order Anseriformes; family Anatidae; genus Aythya; species Aythya fuligula. The sequence goes on along the minus strand of NC_045561.1, from coordinate 111,891,051 downwards.
GAAGTCTGAGCTAGTAAGTTGTGGTAGCAGTAAGCTAGCACTACCTTTCTATAACCATAGAAATGTTTAAATAGGTACTGACCAAACTTTCAAACATCCTTGGATATTTCAAAAATTATTTTTTTGCTTACACTTAAATGTAGTGCAGAAACTATTACTGGTGTTCTTGACAAATTGGTAAGGAACTATCCCACAGAACTGTTTCTGTGGTCTTCTAAGGACCAGTTTAGACATATGATAAAAATCAGTATAATTTATAAAATGTATTCTCATATTTTAAAGAATTCTTAACCTAAGTATTGTAATGCTTTTGACAAATACCAATTTCTCTTACTGTCTCTTCTAGCCAGTCAAATATAATTGTATTTGAACGGGAGCAGGCAGATAGGATTTACTCAAATAGGTTTATAGCTTATGAAAATTATACTTTTCCCTCAAATCTAAACTCTGTTATATGGGCCACCTTTGCACCTAGAGTCTTTCCTGGGGCTTACTATTTACAACTGTAATGGCAAACTTCCCTAGCAGAGCAGTAACTTAGCTGAGCAAGACGATTCTTCTCTTCGGTTGGTGTAGCTGTACGCTCTGCCATGAGGTCTCTGCAAGGAAAACTAAAAAATAAAAAAGGATATCACAGTTCTGTAAGCATGTCTCTTACTACAAACCAGCTCTTGGTGACTGCAGAACAGAAAGCACTGAGAGTCCTGCTCTCAGCGACCTTGGTGATGGTTAGAGCCACTCAGGTTTTAATGGCATTATAATAGCTCTTATTCTAATGTTTGCCCTCAAATCATCCTCATGCAAATAAAGACATGCAGAAAGTTTTAAAGCATAAATAGCTATAGATTTACTTACAGGAGTATCTATTATTTTCTTGTCTTTGAGTGCTCGCTCATCCACTGAGGGTCAGATCTTACGTGTGCTGCCAGCATATGCGTGGTGCGTCTCTCCCAGGCTTTCCTCCTGCTCTTCCCAGGGGGTGCAGGTGGGTGAGTGGGGAGCCCTGACCACTTGACAGGTCTTTCTGATGGCCTGGCCTGATCTGGACGTAATTCTGTCACCGGAGACAATCTTTGTCTGCTTTAAACAGTTGGGTTTAGGAATTTGTTCTCTTCTTACATATTGGCTTTTTCAGTCTGTCGTCTTGTCCATGGGACCAGTCGGAGCCTTTTCTTTTATTTTCTTTAGCTGCAACTTTTTCCCCTCATCCACCTCAGACAGAGGCAGGACAAGTGGTCCGGCTACACTGGCGTACTTGGTTGCTGGATGTCTTTTGTATCAGAGATCTGCTCCTTCCCTCAGACACATTGTTGCTGAGAGCTGGCAAACTCAGCCAGGTCAACCTGCCTGCACTCAGTGTGCAGAGCATACGTGGAGCTCTTCTTACCCAAGGTGTCTCTGAGATTTCTCTTTCATCGTACTGAAATGTACCCATTCTTTCTGCTTTAATGCATGCATAGTTCCTGTTTCTGTCCACTCTTTTTCCTTTCCATGTACTAGTGCTGCTGAAGCTCCTCTTGCATCTAAATTATTCCTTCAAGTGCTTAGACCTGAGCTCCAGGTAGTCCCCACTGCTTGACAAGCGCCTTCTTCCCCCCCCTAAATCTCACTGCTGTACCTTCTGTCAGCACAGGGGCCTTGGGTGAAGATAGTTAGACTGGAAGCACTGGGAATAACAGATCCTTTCTCCTTAGACTCTTGACACGCATATGGCAACAGTGAATTTCCTTAGCAACACACCTCATGGTTTTAGTAATACCAGTGGATCTACCTATTTTTTTCCCTCCCAAAGCCTTATGTGTACGTGAGACACATTAGAGAGAGACACGAGGCAAGTCCTGTCCTTTCACCAACTTCTGTCTTCCCAGATGTTTATTCCCATGCCTGAAAGATCATAATTCCTGTTCACCATGGTCTAATTAGTGAAGCTGACTCATTTTCAAGGGTGTTCACACTGAAAAACCAACTTGTGCACCAACATACTTGGGGCAGGTGCGTTTCTGTGCCTGAATGTGGACGCTGCTGTGGAAGGACTCAGTGTTTCTCTTACTGGCTATCAAGTAAGGGGTCAGGTTAGTTTTTATGTGCCAATATGAATAGCACTTGGGCTTTTCTTTATAAGTTGACTTTCTATCTGCTTTTCTAATGCCTTATTACAAGTTTTTCAGGAGAAATCCTGGCTTTGTTGAAATCTCAGGGAATTTTGCCATTGCCTTTTAAAAACCACCTAGGGCTTGACCTTGTGTGTTAAGTCTGCATAACAGAAGTCTTCTTTGAGAAAAAAAGTGAGTCAACTGCAGTGGTTTTGAGTCAGTGATGGCTGGTTGCAAGTACTTAATGCTGGGTGTGTTTATAAATACCAAATTGCAAGAGTAGAAGCACGTTATGTCTGTTTTCTGAAAGCTGGGTGTTAGCCATTCCTTTCTGACCTTTGTGGTGTTGTTCTGTCTGTCCATAGAACTCATATGTTTCACTCTTCAAATTTATGTTCATTTTATCCTTCATTTTTTTTTGTTTTTTTTAGGACCCAATGTTGTCTTCCAGTGTGAAAGCACCTCAGAGACCCACTATCCAAGTTTGACTGTAGCGTGGAGGCAGGGTGGCCAGCCCTGCTCAAAAATCTCTGAAACAATCCTTTTGCTTCGTTTGAATGTTAGATCCAGTCAAGAAATTAGTTTTTTTTTGTGGGTTTTCTTATAACATTTACAGTTGATTTGTAAAAGGAGAAAGGATAGTGGGTCTTTGTGTGGCTTTCACTGCTGTTCATTCTTGTTTCCTTTAGCATTTTTCTTTGGCATTGATAATCCTAGATCATTAGCATGCATATCAAGTTATCGTTTGCATGGTGGGATTGCAGACACACAAAGACCCACTATTTGCACAGTTTATCTGAGCTGTTTTGAATGGGCAGTTGTGTTCTTTCAATGTTGTACTGTACATACTTTGCAGAATTAAAATGTTCGCTGATTACTGTTCTAATGGATTTGATTTGATCTTCTGCATATTGAGCTTTTAAAATGACAGCCCGTAAGGCTCATCCAGAAACCAAACCCTACCTGTCTGTACTGCTGGTGGTCACTGTGATTACAAACATGCTACACGATCTAAGATTTAGATCTGGTGCAGTCCAGCCTTTAAATACCCTTTTTACTGGGGAAAGAAATATTTAGCATAGAATGGAAGATACTTTTTATTTTCTTCCTTCACAGTAGTCCTATAGCAGGAATTCAGGTTGTTTTGGCTTGATAAGTTGTACCCTAAACAACCTCCTGCCTTGATTCAGTTTTAGCAGATAGTGGGTATGTACTAGTTAGTGCAGTACTTGTACAGCCTCTGTGCTACTAGACCCTTGCTCTGCTCCTTTTTTTTTCATTAAATAGTTATGGTACCGAGTGGTGTTTTTATCTCGCTAAATTCTTCAGCGACATAAAGTAAGTACCAGCTGAAAGCTGCTGCTCTTCTATTTGGTAAATAAATAGCAGCCTAGTACGTAGGCAGCCTTGGTAAAGAGATGTTGTCAGAAGAGAAACACTAACAGACACCTGGAGCTGAAGGCAGGGAACTTTGGTTTAAAAATGGACCTATATTCCTCATCTACAAAGTGGCCCTTGAAGGCACAGTTACGGCACGCTAGCGATACAATGCAGTAAAGGTGCCCACATATTTTTGGGATGGGGAGAGAGAGGAATTGGGACTTCAGGACTATAACCCTGATATCCCTTTAGATAAAAGGATTAATCAATAGCAGACTACTCATCTGATGAAATAGTTCTTTGATCCTGTAACAACAGGAGAGACCTAGTCACACACAGTATTTAATTTAGTTGGTTTCCTGAATTTGGTAACAAATCAGAAAAGGTCACTTATGCAATCAGAAATGTTTACAAACCGTTGTATGTTTACTATATTTATATATATATGAATGTTGTGAAGGTACTATCAGGAAAAGGTTAGTCAAATTGCAGAGATTTAAAAGCCTTTCTCCGAAATTTCTATCGAAAAAGTGGAATGTTACATATTTAATATACTTTATCAAATGATGTATATGTGCCCTTTAGGTCAGAGGTATATCTTTTGTGCAATACAGACTACAGCAACGTGCCTACATAAAACTACAAATGGATTTTTATTCTGGATGTATTTTGTCTAAACCAGTATTTTGTCGTAGAATGAAATGTTACTGTAGGCAAATAATGTGCTAGATAATTTCTCCAGTATTCTAGCTGACTTGTTTTCCTTTTGAAACTACATTTTTAAATATTTCTGCTAAAATATGCTAATCACTCTGAATTGCCTTCTCTTAATTTCTGATTTTGAAGGTCTGTTTAATGCAGACCGAACTTTGTTGTGCTACACCAGTGGCATCAAGCAGTCAGTCACTCACGTTAGTCTGAGAATTAGGTGATCGTATAAATTATCCCATTTCTAAGAGGCACTGTGAACCTGTGGGATTTAAGCGAAGCTGACTTCCCAAACGTTCAGTGTCAATTTTCCTGGAATGCCAAATTGCTACTCATTGATTTGGGAAAAAGAAAAACAACTTCAAATCACATCTGGGATGATTTACAAACTAATATCATGGCATTTTCCAAAAACAACTGTCATTCTACCCAATTTTAATGGTGCAGTTGGAGATTAGGGTAGTATCAAGTACAGTTTCACCCATGTAGCCCTGTCGTTGGGTACATAGATATGAGCATTACTAATTATTGCAACAGCTGCCCCTCAGTTTGAACTGATGAGTATTGCGGTGAAGCATTTTGGGCTTTCACAGTTACCTTCTGATGATTCAGTATTACTTGAGTATGCTCTAAATTCTCTAATAACAATGATAATAATAATAATAATAACAATAGACTTAATAATAATGCTGATTGAAAGAGACAATGTCCCTGCCATTGGTATTTCTCTTTTCAGAAGTCTGCCTAATACAGGTCAAGCACAGTCACCTGAGAGCTCTGCTCTCCTGTCACGTGCTGGTGCAGAAAGAATCGCACAGCTACATCAGGCTGTCAGTAGGAAAGGCTCTGCTGAGGCTGTATGTACTGCAGGATTTTAAAATAATCTATCAGCAAAGAGGTGCAGCTGATGGAAGCTGTATTTAAATCAGACTTTTTGATTTAAAAACATCCAGTCTTTGCTGATTGTATGTAACCCTCTCTCTCCTTGATAAATGACCCTGGAGTGAGGTTCAGGTATTGTCCCAGCCAGCCAAGTAAAACTGGCATCAAAGTGCTCATCCTGGATTTGGGTGAAGACAGTTCAGCTAAGGACAGGGTGAAAGCCAGGGATAGTTCTTGAACTGACAGTCCTCCCTGAAGGCCTGAGAGGCTAAGTGTTGCTCAGAGCCACAAGATGTTACAAATGAAGCAGAACATGACATTGCCTGCAGCATAGCACTGGCTTAATGCCGTTTCCTATGGGCCAGCAGAGAATGGGGGCCGTTGTGTAACTGGGTGCGAGATTGCAAATGGTACTGAAGTGCACCAGAACAAGGACTGAAGCGCTTCCTAATTTTGTAATTGTCTGGTTTGCATCAAAACCTACAAAAGCTTAGTTTTGCAAAAGCTTGATTTCCAAAGCTGAGTTCCCACTCAGCAATTAGATCCATGCAGGAAAGCCTCGTGCGACCACCGAGACCCGGTGCAGGTCTGGGCGTGCGAGTAGTGTGAAAGCAGAGCACTGCGCTAACGTCGTCCTTACTAGTGGAGTTAGGAGCACAGGAGGCGTAAAGCTCCACTCAAAAGTTACACGCTAACAGTCACAACACACCCTACCAGTCCATGACCACATGTCCCACCTTGGTGCTTGGTCAGACCGTATCCCTGTGCGGTGCTTTGGGGTCGGGGTAAAACACCTGTACATAAGTCTGCTCGTAGGAACGCTGGCGAACCTTGGCCTGTAGTCGTGTTGGGAGCTGCTGCAGGGTAACGCTGCTTTGATGTAATGAACTAATAAACTGCTACTTCATGGTGTGTGCTGCCTTAAAATTACCTTGTGTTGTTCTCTTCAAGCTAGAGTATTAACGTGTGGGGATGGTTGTTCAGACATGCAAATGCAGGCTGTGCTTAGCATGAGGCAATTGTTCATCTTTGTTTTCAAACAAAGTTGTAAGATAACTATGCAAATGTACTTTATTAAAGGGACGCATAAAAGGATCTAGTTTGTCTGTTGTGGTTTTTTTGTTCACCTGGGGAGGTTTGTGTTTTTTTTTTCCTGTCTGAATAGTTGGGACAAGCATTATGTTACCTGGGTCTGTGACACAGCGACTTAGTTTTGCTTTTTACCTCTTGTAAATTGAATCATTAATTTCTTCTTTTGTAGTGGAGAGAATAAACTGCACATAGTGATTAGGGGTGGTTGGATACAACTTGGATTATGTTTCCTGGGGCCTGATGGAAACGGACCTTTTCAGGTTTGCTGGATTAGCTCCTTGCACAGGTTCCAGGAGGCGCAGAGGCTACGGACAGCTACAGGCAGTGACAGGAGTACGCTGCAAGTCAGGTAGCCTCTTGGTGTGCCAGCAGAGCTGGGAATGTGAGAGAGATTCCCTGACACCATCAGTCTGTTCTCTGCCTGTAGTGAAGGGGCTCCTTTAATGCTGCTCCACGGTGAGATGTGCTCTTTCTACAGTAGCCTAGGATTACAGAGACAGGTTAATACAGACAAAAAACAAAAGCCTTATCCGCTTTTTCCAACCATATCAACTGGTTTGAGCTAAATCCACAAATCTTAAACCAAGCTATCTGCTTACAAACGGAGTTTACTAAAGTAGGCCACGTCTGCCCTGAAATACTCCTCACTAAATGACCTGGCTGTGATGCCTCACAGCTTGCTTAGGACATATACTTCAGGGAAGGTGCTTGAGCTCATGTTTGAGGCTCAAGATGTCTTTCCAAAGCTGTCATTTTTTAAATGTGTTTTTTCATTGTTCACTGAGTGGGCAGCATTGCTGGGGAAGTGGGCAAAGCATGTGGTGCCCAAGCAAATCTGGGCATCTTTGAGAGCTTTGTGTCTGGCTGGTTTTTACCTCAATTCTTTGGAACTGGATTTAAGTCAAGAATTGAAATTCATTTCCCCTTTTTGAACAAAGGAAAAAAAACAATATATTTTTTTTGAAATGGTGATAGATGTTGTTCATCTGTCTTTCACAGAAGGGTTTCTTCAGAAAGAGTCATTCTTCCCCTAGAACTTACCTGAAGTCCAGAATATGTCGGTAATCTGAAAGATCCCCTCTGCCCCTGGTTTTCAAGTGTTTGAATCTCATGCAGGGTAGAAAATCTTTGGACTATGAAGCTTTAGCTTTCCAAGCAGGGTTAACTAAGTTAGTAGCAAGAAAGTATTTCTTGCTCAGGTATATTTGGAGTGGGAAGTGTAATTTTAAACATAAGTTTAGAGACTGGGATTTCCTGTTTATAAACTCTCCAGCTCGTTCTCCCCTGCCGCTGCGAGAGAGCTGCTTCCCCATCTTGGAGAGCAGGATTTAACACGAAAGGTACCACAGCCGTGGCAGGCATTGCTCTCTGAAAAGCCCTCTGCTTTTACGAGCTGCATGGGGAGCTTGGGATGAAGCTTTCCAAGGCAGAAGCCAAGGCAATAGCTTTCGGCTGCCAAAAAAAAGGGCGCTCCTCCTGCTTCCATGCGCGTTCCTGGCTACTGGACTCGCAGAAAACAGCTGTTTTCCTTTTCTCCCTCAGGATTCCTTTTCTGCCAGGCTGCGAGCTGGGAGGCAGCGAAGTGCCAGCGGTGATGCAGGGAAAGGAGGGAACAGGAATGTGGGAGGAGAGAGGTAGAGCTGCGGGCCCACCCCTGCTGCAAGGGGTTGCTGCGGCTGCTTTAGAGAAAGGTTGGCGAGGGTGAGGCACATCGCTGTATTCCCTCATTCACCTTCTTCCCCTCAGATCCAAAGGCCTAAAATTTGCCTTCTAAAATCAGATGTATGGATTCCAAGCTGTTTTTTATGCCACTATCGTCAGAGCCATCAAAACCCAGAGCTTTTGGACTGATTTAAATATAAGAGCGTTCATCCACCGATTCCAAAAGCTGGCAGTCCAAAGGCAAGGTTAGTACAGGGGCCAATTAAGTGAACTGCAGTTTTGTGCCTGACAACAAGATTTATAAATCAGATTATTTTAGGTGCGTATAAAAGGCGTGTTTGCCTCCCAGTTTGCTTCAGCCTGACTTAGCAGGAGACAGACACAAACCCAAGGGTGTGGGTGGTTCAGACAGCTGTGGTACAAGCAAACACCAGCGGGAGCTTCAGTGCTTTGCTGCCCCGGTTGTAGGGCTGTACCTCGCAGCGGAAGGAAAAAACACGTGGTCAAAGCTGAGATCTAAGGTCTGAGTCTGGGCAAATAAAGTCTGGCTATTGTGCAAGGACCTGACAGGCCTAAAATTAGGACTTGTCGGTCGTAGGAACACTCAGGACCGCATAGCTGGGCTTAAATTTGGTTCTGTACATGCTAAAGAATGACACCAGAATCCAGAAGTTGCACGGGTTGGCCAAAGTAAAAACTGATGCGTGATGAGATCATAGGAATCAGTTTGATCTATAGCTTTACTCCCTTTTCTCTTCTGACTTTGGCTTGATTTTAACTTTGGAAATAATTAAGTCTGAAAGCCGTGTTCTCCACAGTTGGAAGAGCTGAAATCCCAGATCCCTTCATCAAAAGTAGTATTTTTTCAGTCCTTGTTTGAAAGCTTCAGATTCGTGATCCTTCCGGAGGGCACATGGCAGAAGTGAAAAGCCCTCGTTTTAAATCGAGCTGTTGTCTTTACTGCTGTACTCCTTTGTGTTGCCCCAAGGGTTTCCCCATTAAAATACTCTGAGTGGTTTCCTAAAACTTCATCTGACAAGTGTTTCTCTGGCGTGGCCGTCTCTTTTGCTGAAGGATGCTGCTGCTTCCAAGCAGCTGGGTGCCTGCCCGACAAGAAGGACACAAATCTGGAAGTTCACATTCAGCCACTGTCACATCAAGTTCAGCCAAATGTTCCCCGTTTTTTGGCTTTTTTTTCCTTTTTCTTTTTTTTTTACAAATGTATTATTTATTCGTTTTCATGTCATTGTTTCGGGCAGTCTTCCCACAGGCAAGTCTATAAACAGGCAGCAAACAGAACGAAGCCTCATTCTGATGCCCTGGGTGCGTTAGGGTGACAGGGGAGGCACAACCCTCGGGGCTGTAGGTCGCGCTGCCTTTCTCTACACCTGTAAACTGTCAAAGAGTCGTCGTTCCCCTAGAAACGCCTGGTCTAAAAGAGTTGCTGCCATGTCCTTTCTGTTATTCTACATAATCCAGTTCAGATTTCATCCAAATCTGATGCAGCCACATCAAATGGGAGATGTATATCCTTAAATACGCTGTAATTGTTTTTCTTCCCCCCCCGTTACGTTGCAGTGCTCTGCTAGCACGTGATGGTCAACAGACGGATCAGAGTTTGACTTCACCTATTCCCCTTTACCCATCTAAATATATTCACCACTTTGACTTTGCTTTTACCAGTTTTCATTTCAGTTACTAAATTTCAATCACTGCTGTCATGTCTACTAATGTGCAATGGAGAAAGAACGAAGCTGTAGGGTCTGCATGTTAGCATAGAGAACTTGGGGTTTGTGTCCCTGGATGTCTGTGTGTTCCTCTGCATGATTTTGATTGTTTATACTTAATGCATCAAACCAATTCAACGTATCCCTGGCTCATTTGGTTTCTAAACCAGAAAGAAGTTGTGCAACTCTGAGGTTTGTGCAACTATGAATTTTGCATTACACATTTGCAAACTTCTGCTGGTGGTTTGTAGAGTAAATTAATAATCAAGGCAGAGTGTTTTAGAAATGGGGTGGAGGTTAAAGGTGCAATGTCATGAACTAATGCCAGACACGTTCTGGATGACTTCGTCTCACAACAGGCACTGTGTAAGGTAAGAGAAAATCACAACTGTGATTGAAAACAGCACTGCAGAAAAGGAGAAGAGGGGGAAAAAAACATAAGATCAATGGAGTTACATGAAGTCAGGAATTCTCATTTGCATCACAGCTCAACATAAAGGGATGCTCGAAGAAATAAAAAGGTGACAGAATGAAACCTGGCACAAAGAGGGGAGGGGGCTAACCACTACACTGTTTTTTATTGAAACCCAAGAAAGAAGAGCTGTGCATATAGTCTGAGTCATGGGTTGGTCTGTGTTGATGCAACGTTGTTAAATCACCAGATGTGGTGGCTTGAGCGGGATCTAAACTCCTGGCTTGCTTCTTGTAGGGTGTGCTGATCTCCAAAGCCTTGATACTATGCAACCCATAGAGAGGAAAAGACAGGGCTACATCCATGAACTCATCCAGACGGAAGAAAGGTACATGGACGACCTCCAGCTTGTCTTAGAGGTGAGATGTCGTGCATGTGAAAACGTGTTTGGACAAACACCACCTTGGTCCTACAGAACAGGAGCAAGTAAAGGGATCCTTAGAAACTGGGAAATGCTAGAGGAAGAAAGTGACATTGTGTGAGCACCTCCTTTTCTAGTGAACATTACGTGGTCACCCAACAGGCTAAAAAGTCACGCTGTGAAAGACATTGCTCTACAAAGACCTTAGGATTTTCCAAACCCTGCTCTTAAGAGTTTGGGCCAACGCTCAGTGTAAAGACGAGGGGCAAAGGTTGATGGGCTGTCTGGCAAAGCTGCACGGGCTCATGACAAACTCTGAAAGTACCATAAAAGTTGATCATCTGCCTTTGTCTCTGACTTTATTTCTAGAAGCAAGACTGCCCTGCTAGGTGGGCCAGCATTAGACAGTCCTGGGAGTCTTGGTCTCTCTACATAAAGTAACTGGTGGAGTGTTACACCTTAAAATAGAGCAAGTTGCAGAGGTGTTCTGGTATCCGGAGGTGTTGCATGGAGGAAGGAAGGAAGGGGTAGCTCTACGTGTTAGCTGTGACCACTTTGGGCATGGGACAGGTGCAGTGTCTGCAGCGTTTGACTGAAATTGCAGGAAGGTTCTCAGGCTGTATGGTCAGCCTGTGGGTCCCAGCGCTTGTCCCAGCTTCACAAGTGGTGATGCCACCATCAGAACGAGGTCACACGTGTAGGAAAAACAGGCACGGCTGTCACAAGAGCTGGAGAGGAATTGTTTTTGTCTTCCGTGGAGACGTTGGGCGCTGAGCGTTCATAAAAAAAGCAAGATCGCTGCTAATCTAAATGAGAGCGTGGTTTTGTCTCTGGAGAGTTTCTCACCTTTATGATTTTTTTTTTTGACCACAGGTTTTCCAGAAACCAATGGCTGATTCAGGCTGCCTCACGGAAGGGGAAATGGGGCTGATCTTTGTTAACTGGAAGGAACTCATCATGTCAAATACAAAGTTGCTGAAGTGAGTACTTACATTTTTGTCTTGTAAAGTAAGAATTCACTTTTTTTGTGAATTTCACCTTTTGTGTTTTCTTCTTCCTCTTTATCCTCTTGTTCCTTCCCTCAGGACGTTTCTGGTTTTACAGTAAATATTTCTGTCCTTGCCGATTAGTTGCTGTGTACGTGTGCATTCAGAACAGCTGAAGGCATTCAGAGCGTCTCAGAAAGAAGGAAATGTTACAAGAGAGAGGCAGGAATAAACAGCAAGAACTGATGCACATTTATTGTAGTCTCTTAGAAACAGAGCCCTGCAGCAAACAGCGAGCATGGGAGGTGTTCTCCCCAGCTCTCTGCAAAGCCACCTTCTGTTCTCTAAAAATAATCTTTGGGGAGACAGAGTGGCTAACAGTGTGCTGTAGTGGGATGGTGCTTGAACACAGCAGTTGTCCTAGAAGCCTCAAAGGAGTGTCTCAGTCACGCAGACCCTGTCGGGCATCTTTCAGGCCACACTGAGCTTCCTGCAGCCTGAACTTCTGAGGCTCACATCCTTTCGCAGCTGCGTGTTGTAAGAATTTTGATTTAGGCCTTGCAGCAGTGTTGGATGGTGATTTGTTTTCTCTCCAGAGCCTTGCGAGTGCGTAAGAAAACAGGAGGAGAAAAAATGCCTGTGCAGATGATCGGGGACATCCTGGCAGCAGAACTGTCCCACATGCAGGCCTACATTCGGTTCTGCAGCTGCCAGCTTAACGGGGCCTCATTGTTGCAGCAGAAAACTGATGAAGATGCTGATTTCAAAGACTACTTAAAGGTATCTTCTTCAGCAGCTTTCGTACCTTCTCCTTTCCTCAATGACAGGAGCCTGTCTAACCAGCAGCGACCAGATCAAAATAACCCAGAGAACAAAATCTTGCAAAAATAGACAAGAACCTTCCATGGATAGCACTGTGTGTGCTTTTTGTATGTCTTTAGTGAGTACATTGCTCCATTTCCCTGTTTGTCACTCATTCCTTCAGTGTACTGGTTAACTCTACAAGGTGCCAGTGCCTTTCCAAAATATATGTGGTCAAAGGAGTCTGCAGAGTTAAAACAAGAAGGCTGCTGTCCCAAACACGTCATGCAACTTGCAAACCAGTGGGGTGTGTGCAGGGTGTCTGAATGGTGGGGCTGCAGCATAAAAAATAAATACAGAAATAAATAATTGCTGCCGTGTTGCAGCTGATGCTGGGGATTTGAAGAGAGAAAAAGGAGGTTGTAAAGGAGAAATGCCAGAACCTTTGACATCAGGCTTTTGGTTCTTTCATTGCTTTGTGGTTTGTTTTTGCAACCCAAGTGAGGCACATTATGTCAAAATAAAAGCTAGAATGCTTTTGAACGTCAGGACTCCACGTGAACAATGATGCTACAGCTTTTTCTGGCAAAGCACCTGAGCACAGTGACAGCGCTGGCTTTCCTGTTTGTTCCAGTGAACTGTGCTGTTTGCTGACCTAAAAGTCTAAGATTTCTTGGAATACCTGAAAAAAAATAAATCTGATCAGACTCTTTTCAGTGCAGTGAAGGAACTGTTCCTTGATGAATAACGCAATGTCTCTGTTAAATCTCTGGATTGCACCCTAGAAACTCGCCCTGGACCCTCGCTGCAAAGGGATGCCCCTCTCCAGTTTCCTCCTGAAGCCGATGCAAAGAATAACGCGCTACCCTCTGCTTATAAAGAGTGTGAGTACCCCAAGTGAAGCCTTGGGGGAGAATGCTTTTGATTTTGGTCTCTAAAGCAAAAGTAGAAAAGCATTATCCCTTTACAGGGATTTCTCTGAGAGTGTGGAGGAACTGTTCCTTTGCTTATATCTTTTCTTCTCTTGGTTTCTCCCATTTTTTTCTGCGCCAGATTCTAGAGAATACTCCAGAAAATCACCCAGACCACAGTAACCTCAGGCTTGCCTTGGAGCGTGCGGAGGAGCTGTGCTCTCAGGTTAACGAAGGGGTGCGTGAGAAGGAGAACTCGGACAGGCTGGAGTGGATCCAGTCCCACGTGCAGTGCGAAGGACTCGCTGAGGTAGCTGCACCGCTGCGCTGTGCGGCCAGGGCTTCTGCTGTTCATTTTGGAAGGGCCACAGGGGTGAAGTGGGAGTGCTTGCTCATATCTGTTATTGGGAAGTGATCCACTGCTGAGCCCTTGGCAGAGAAGCTTTTATTAAATTCTGCCCGCAGCCGTAGTACGATGAGCCCCCATTGTTTGTGCCTGGTTTTGGCAGTGGAGAAACCTCCATTTACCAGCGTAAAACTAACACCACTTAGATAGCTAAATGAGCAGAGCAACTCGTGACTCTGTGGGCTCTTCTTAACTCCACCTTCATTAAACAAAAGAGAAGAGGATTTTGAGCAGTTTGAGCAGTCTTCACTGTGAGGAGGAGCATTAACTTGCTGATGATGATGGATTTTTTTCTCTCGTAGCAACCAGTTTTCAATTCCCTGACGAACTGCTTGGGACCACGGAAACTCCTGCACAGCGGCAAGCTCTACAAGGCGAAGAGCAGCAAGGAGCTGTACGGCTTCCTTTTCAACGACTTCCTGCTGCTCACCTACATGGTGAAACAATTTGTCTCTTCTGGCTCCGATAAACTCTTCAGCCCCAAATCCAACTCCCAGTTCAAAATGTACAAAATGGTGAGTGAGATAAGATGCCCCGTGGTCACGTTGATCTGGTGGGACACGGCTGCTGCTGAGGAATGCTGTTTTGTCTGCTGGGATTCACCATCTGTCTGATCTTTTGCTGTCACACAGGCGTGTACTGGCAGACAGAACATGCCAATGTCATTCGGTTTAACCCCCTGAAAAGGACGGGCTTCTTTGTCTTGGTTGAATGAACACTTCCTTCCACTTCATGCTGCAGGAGCAGAAATAGCATCGTGTCTACTCTGCTGCTGAGGAGCTCAGCACCATGCTCAGAATCAGGAGCCTTAACTTAAGCTTGTGGAAGTTCTTGCACCCACAAGAAAGTACTTGACCTTCTGAAAAAAGTAGAAAGTGCAGCGTGCTTGTGCCTTTTTAAAGTGTGCCTGATTGTTTAGGTCTCCAGTGGCTTGAGCTGTTTTTTGACATATGCATGTTTGTTTAGGACTCCAAATAGTGGCAGGAGCCAAGTTTTTAAGAACTTCAGTCTCTGTATACACACAGCACGTGCTCACTGGTCAGTGTTCTCAATATTTTGGAGCTGGGGAGATAGAGTTCAGTATTGGGGCTGCTTTCAGACAGGCAACCTGGAAAATTGCTCCATGCAGGCAGGATTTCCAGTTCCACACTACATCTCTTCTTACAGTCCTGTCCCCTTCACAGAGCTCCGAAGCTAGGAGGACAGCGTGAGGCTTACTGACAGCGCAGTTTTTTCTTAGTCCATTGTTGCAATTTTTTGTGGTGATCGCGATCTGGTTGTTCTTCCTGTGTCAACTTCAGTTTTCTCTCCAGGAAAACCATGTATTTAAATATCCTTGTCAAGTTTCTGCTTACTGCCAGGGTGCCACTGCTACACTGATGTTTGCTTTCCCTTCAGCCTGTCTTCCTCAATGAAGTCCTCGTGAAATTGCCCACGGACCCTTCAAGCGATGAGCCAGTTTTCCACATATCGCACATCGACAGGGTTTACACGCTTAAAACCGACAACATTAACGAGCGGTGAGTAGCGCAAACACAGGTGTGAGATGAACCCTCCTGAACGTGGCTGGGGCTGTTTCCAGTGAGCAGACAGGGGGGCCCTGAGCTCACAGGACAGGGTTCAGCCTCCCAAGCAGGACATAAAATTCCTCTGACTCTCATTTGAATGGGAAGCTTTCTCTCACTTTGTTCTGCTTGTGTGGCAGCTCTTGCAGTGAAATCCGTGTTCACACCGACTGCTCCTAGCTGTAGAGAATAGCTTGGGACTGCAAAGTCCCACATCCCATAAAATTCTTCCCCAGTCCTAGTCAGTCTTTGATGTGGCGCAGCAGACTTTAATAAAGCAGCAGTTCTGATTTCATTTATTTAGGCTGATAGGGAAATGTGGCATAAGATTGAATCCAAAACCTCTGTAGTAGTCCTTGAATTGACTTGCAATTCCTCTGAAATCCAGTGGGGGAAAAAATGGTGAAAGAGGTTGGGGTAAAGTCAGCAATGATGAGGAGTTCCCTGCTTGTGGTACAGCGCTCACCGTAGGGATTGCTCTTTGCAGTACTGCCTGGGTCCAGAAAATCAAAGCAGCATCCGAGCAGTACATCGAGACCGAGAAGAAGAAACGTGAAAAAGCTTATCAAGGTACTGAGTTCCTGTCCTCCTCTCATCCCCGGCACACACTGGAGCAAGGCCAGTTCTTGAAGATGCCCCAGTGCCTGTGTGGGACCTCTCAGATCCCCAGATCTGCTGCCAGTTTTTCTGGTTGCAGCCAATCCATTTATTTCTGGCTTGTCGTTCCCAGCTCGCTCCCAGAAGACGTCAGGAATAGGACGCCTGATGGTGCACGTGATTGAAGCAACGGAGTTAAAGGCCTGTAAGCCCAACGGTGAGTGCGGGCAGGAGGCTCAGAGCACTGCGATGCCTGGCAGGGCTCGCTGAGAGGAGGGAGGTTTCTGCACTGCTGAGGGATTTCATCGCTGCCTCTGTGTTTAGGGAAGAGCAACCCCTACTGTGAAATCAGCATGGGCTCTCAGAGCTACACGACGAGGACCATGCAGGACACCTTGAACCCCAAGTGGAACTTCAACTGCCAGTTCTTCATTAAGGACCTGTATCAGGATGTCCTGTGCATCACCATGTTCGACAGGGATCAATTCTCACCCGATGGTAAGTGCGTGAGCCTTTATTTTAGGAAAAGAGCGTGTTTTTGTGACTAGGGATAACAGATTTCCTCACCAGTGGCTCCAAGAGCCTGTAGGTACACTTGCTTCCTGAGAAACGCTGTGTAAAAAAAATACTTGATTACTGAAGAGGTTGAATAGCCCCAGCAGTCAAGATTTGATCCCACTCTGGCTTTTGCATCAGAAGCAGAAGTATTTTCTGTCAAGCTGGGGAGACAACAGAAACTGAAAGCAGTTTTTCTCTGTCATTGTAGGCGGTGCCTGGAAATAATACTTTAGGTTATATTTGCACTGCAGTAGCTTGATAAGCTTGTGTGTTGTTTGTTTTTTTTCTCTTGGAAACGAAACATATTTTTGGCAGTCAGTAGCTTCTGGTGCTCTTCAAAAGTGCTTCTTCAGGGCTCTGACACAGGGTTAATTACTGCCGATTTGCAAGGTACTGCCTTGAGCCGAGCTGGCTTATAGCTTCTTCATCTTTTCTCCTGCAAGGAAACGTGACTTTGCCCTCTGCAAACACACTTTCTGTGGCTCAGCTGACGTGTGGCTGCTGGAAGGCTTCTTCTCCCAGCTGGAGAGCTGAGTTCCTGTTAAATGCACCTTGCAACAGCACTCTCTTGTGCTTATATATGAAATGGCCATGAAAGAGGGCATTTCATTTCTGAATCGGACCCTATACCCGCTGTGGCATTATTTGTTCAAGGTTGCTGTTCTTGTAAAAAGAATGACTTACAAGCCTAATTACCAGTTGGCTGAACCCAAATATTGCATTTTTTATGGTCCGTGTAGCACTGCAGCTGACTTGTAAATCGCTTCCATTACTTAATGCTGACATGGAAAACATTGGAAGTTGCGTTACTGAGAGGGATCTGTATTTTTAAAGGCCTTGGATCAAACTGTGACATAAAGGTGTATTTTCCATTCTAACACCATAGCACTTTGTCTTCTAAAAAACCCTTTTTTGTCACTGCTGGCTGATATACATGTACACAGAGCTGGGGGCCACTCAGCCAGTAAGCTTGGGAGCAGTGCTCTAGAACTGAATCCCTTTGGCTATAAACTTGCTCTTTCTGTCGAGATTGTCACTTGTCATAAATTTGAATTGTTGCAGAAAGGAAAGTTCAAGTCTTTAACAACAGTAGTACCGGGTGACTACCCAAAGCTACGGTGTGAAGTCAAAGCCCGAGCTGCACTGAATTTGCATGGAGAAACTGTCGGCCAGATCGCACTGACATGTTGTGCTGGTCTCCATCCCTGCTGGTTAACCTCCTGCTTTCAGATTTTCTAAGCTTTGTGTCTTTGCTTAATGACATCTTTTACTTGTTTGCCCAACAGATTTTTTGGGTCGCACTGAAGTTCCAGTAGCGAAAATCCGAACGGAACAAGAGAGCAAAGGCCCCACAACTAAACACTTACTGCTGCATGAAGTCCCAACTGGGGAAGTCTGGGTCCGTTTTGACCTGCAGCTTTTTGAGCAGAAAACACTCCTCTAAGAACACTTTATTAATTTATGAAGGACAAACGAAACTGACAGACTGAACTTTTTTTTTTTTTTTTCCCAAAAGATTCTTTGCCCTAAGCTGGTTATTGAGCAAGAATTCCTGCTGCTTCCGTGTTCCCTCTCAGTTACTGTTTCCCTTGCTGCGTTCAAAGTTGTTGTCGATCTATGCAAACACAGATGTTACTGTATGTACAGTACTATAGCTCAGTGCCTTTTTATTATGTTGGAAAATGTTGTTTTTGGATGCCAATGTTTCCTTTTTCAGGGCCATAAAAAGTATTAAGCAGAAATGTGGCATCGAAACGCGCGTGTATTTTACCACTTGGTCTAATGTATAGACTGAGGAATGGTTTAGTTTAGAATCATTCCGTTTAAAACATGAAAAGTGATATCCACTGGAATCTTCCTGCCTCAGGACGGTAGTTGTAAGGACTAAATGCTGAAGAAGCCTTAGCACTGGAGAGGTCTCCACTCTATTGTATATTCTTTAAGAATCAAGTGTAGTTTTTTACTTGACTTAGTTCTGCACTGAAATCAGTAACTGCAACTTGATTTTTTTTTCTTTCTGCTTCTGGTTGGTTAATCATTCTCTGCTGAGACAATGTGGTTGTAAAAAGTAACTAGAAAAAAAATATTTTAAATACTGTGACCCACAATGATGTGGAAAAATACTCCTCCGGCTTTTGGTTTTCCTAAATGTAAGTTATTTGTGTACATTTCCTCGGTTTTGCAGACCTCCAGGTGAATCTTGAAGCTTTGACATTGCCAACATGTATATAGAGAGTAAAATATAAGTTTATTAATGTAATTTGTCTACAGATGTTTATTGATGCATAGTGATTTTTAAAAAGTATATTTTATTGTACAAGGGAATGTGAAATAATGAGAAAAACTTCTAGGATTAAATTCAATAAAAGTTTATTAAAAGTTTAAAAGGTTTGGTTGGGGGAACTGTTAGCCCAATGGGAGTCTGTAAAATGAGACGGCTTGAAAGCAAAAACTTTCTCTTGGCACCAAAACCTGGGCTGATTGGGAAAAAAAGTATGTAAAGGATTTGATACTTTGTAACCATTTTACTGCCTCCTTTAACTGCTTTGTTGAAAAAGCACAGCATGCAGTTCTGGATAGCGCATGCCCTTGTTTTCCATGGGTGCTGCAATACCTCCCGATGTCGACAGATCCACACTTGACTGCCATCTGTGTACCCCCCTGTTACAGGGCTGAGTAAACCTCTGTTACTTTTAACAGTTTTCTGTGGTTCAGTATTTCTAATCCTAAATAAAACTAAATCTTGGCAACCCTTGACGGACTGTGTCTGTACAGTGGTAGACTGGAGCTGTTTCTGTGCTCAGGCCTTGCCACCAGAGCTCCTGCACAGCCACAGCAGCAGGGAGACAAGGACCACAGCGGACACCACGCTACGCTGTCAGGCCTGCAGCAGCCTTCTCGGTGCTTTCTAAGCAGCTCTGTTGCACACTCGTGCAAACCGTGCACATCAGCAAGAGCACCTCCTTCTCGTTCGCAGGGAGCTTGTTCTTACCACCCCAGGAGCCCTCTTTCAGCTCTGTGCAAAACGGCCGCAGCTGAAGCTAAGTGCAGGCTTTGCCATTCCCTGTGCCCACTGCTGACATTCCCAGTTCTGGTAAGATGAAATGCGTCAGGCTCAGGAGCTGTAGCTAGAGCCAGACGTGGGGATAACAGCAAGGGCTGGAACTGGAAATGATGGGAGCAACATCTCCTACCTTCCTTTGGCTGCTGGTAACAGTAGTTCAGAAGCAGACGTTTCAGACAATGAGTTTATTGCAGGTTTTGGGGAGACCTGGCCTGTTACCACTTGCTTTGGCAGACCTAACACATTTTGCATATGGTACCTTCTGATGGCCCT
Source organism: Aythya fuligula (assembly GCF_009819795.1). Classification (NCBI taxonomy): domain Eukaryota; kingdom Metazoa; phylum Chordata; class Aves; order Anseriformes; family Anatidae; genus Aythya; species Aythya fuligula. Next base: position 111,871,513 of record NC_045561.1, on the reverse strand, counting down.
GCTTGCCGCGGCAGTCAGCTGGAGGACCGGTGCCATCAGCTCTTGCTGTCTGTGTGGTGCTCCACGACTCGCAGCCTGTGAACACAAACACAAACCGTTGGCAGCTCGCTCAGGGCCAAGGCTGCAGAGTGCGGCACAGCTTCCTGCGCTACCTCTCTGCCACACTGAGTCACGCCAGGAAATGTTTGTCTTTGTGATCGGCTTTCCTTCTGGAACTTGCCGTTAGCCTGTAATTGCTCCAAGCATTACACCGGAGAAGGCCTTGGGCATAAAACTCTGGGGCAGGGGCAGAGAGGAGAGAGGGGGCCTGGCTCTGGGAGGGCATCCGCTCCCCAGTGAGCTCGGCTCTTCTTGTCACCAGGGAGCAAACTGCCTTTCGGTGCTGCACTGCAATGGCAGAGCCAGAGGGCTTTCAGAAAGGGGGGAACCAGAGCATTGGGACATGGGATGAAAAAAAGTCAGCAACTAAAATTAGAAAAAAAAATCACTCTTCCCTGATCCCAAACATTTATTTCCCTCTCAGTGCTTCTGCAGCTCAGAGCTGCAAATGCTGAGAGCTGCTGCAGCCCCATTTTCTGAACAGCCTTCAGCTGGAGCTAGAATACCCCAGGGAAGCCAGGTGGTGAGTGCTCCAGTACAAGCACGTACCCAGGGACTGTTTGGCAATTCATTTTCTGTCTTGTATCATATCCTCAAAGCGTAAGTGAGCTCTGGTGTATTTTGAGCCCAGAGGTCCCTTCCAACCTCAGCTGCTCTGTGACACAAGTATGACCCCACTCTGCTCCCAAAATCTAGAAAGTAATAGTTAAAAACAAACAAAAAACACTGGAGAACATTAAATCCTTTCAGATTTTCCAGTGAAGCATCCAGAAGGTGTTCCATGGCTTGAACTCTAGGGCTGGTTCCAGGCTGCATACAGGGAACACAGGAAATCTTCCCCTAAAGCCATTTACTTTCACTTGACCAGCAGTGCTCTCCATTAATATACCCTGCTGTCCAATCCATGCCTGAGGGCTTTCCCTCCACCAATGCTCCCTTCTCATGAGAAATTCAGAATAAAGCAGAATTCACCATAAAATTTCAGTTTTAGCCAAACAGGAGAGACCTTATCCACTGTAACTGTCGTGCTGCCTCTCGAGACACACATTAACTCTCACCTCCTGGTCCGGTGGGCCTCGCTCGCAATGTAGAGCGGAGGGATCTTCAGCCAGGCCACGGCATCCATGCGCTGCCGGCTCAGAGGAAGCAGCGGCGGTTCTGCCTTACTGAGCTCGTTCACCTCTCTGGCGGAGCACAGCCTGCCTGAGGGAAAGAAACGCTTCGTGTGAGTGCCTGCTGCCCCAAGGAAGGTGCCAGAAAGTGCTTCCGAGGGACACCGATCATTTAAGGTACCTGTCTCGCACTGCTTGACAATGCCTGTCTCAACGAACTTTCGCTGAATGGCTTCTAACAGAGGGTCCTGTAAGGCTGGTATTGAAACCTGTGAGGGAGGCAAGGATTTCAAGGATTTTGTCTCAAAGTCAGGCAAGTGTGAGCTTCAAGGTTAGCACAGAGGAGCATCAACCTAATATTTGACATATAAGTAGTGTGGATTCACACCGTGTTCCCAGTGAAAATCATTTTCAGGCACTCTTGGATTTAAATACAGTGGGAGCTGGTACCATAAAATTGATGTTTTAGCAAATCCTTTACTAGGTAGCCAAATAGGAGAGACCTTATCCACTCTAACTGTTGTGCTGCCTCTCGAGAAACACATTTGTTCAGCCAGCCTCAGAGCAGCAAGTCAGGAACACGCTGCCTGCTCTTTAACACTAACTTTCTGCAGTCACAGGGTGCACCTAAACCCAGGGCTAACCAAGCACGGCACCTTCCAGCACTCTGTGCTCCTCTGCAGGAGGAACGGGTCGTACTCCGCTGGGTCGTAAGTTTCCAAAGCCACATAGCCCTGCAGGAAAAGCGGGTAGAGGGTCAGGTCTCAGAAGCTTTTGGGGATAGCACAGAGCATAGCACAAATGCAACAAAAAATTAAAGGGTTTCCTAATTTTCACACACTGCGCTTCAGAAGGAAGGTGACTGAAGCATAGCAGGAAAATACCTACACCAAATTTAATTTATCACAGGCATAAACACGTTAGAAGTGCTCTCACAAAGCATACAGAAATAAATACAGTCTAAAATGATAATCGCTACTAGGGCAGGCTAGGTAATAGAAATTCTGTTCATGGAGAAAGGTTTTGGTAAGAGAAGGAAACAGATCTTAACAAGAAAAAAAAGTGACCAAGCCCCCACCAGCCTCATTTTTCCTTCAGATGAATGTTTCCAGCTTTCCTGTGGACACAGTTCTCCAGGGGCCTGAGCAAGGAAGGAGCATCCAGCCCATCGAGGTATTGGCCTTATATAGTTCTTTCTGGAGGCTGATGGTTGTGGTTTCAAGCTCGGAGTTGGAAATCCTACACTTTGAACAGTTCAGGAGTGCTGCAGCACATATCCAGACCCCAAAAATGGGAGCTACAGTGAGTGAAGAGAGGGCTGTGTTGATGGCGGCCTGCAGGAACAAGGCCCCAAGAACCTGTGCTGCTCCCAGACCGTCAGCAAGCACCTGGGCAGTGCCACAGGGTTTGAGCTCCCTGGAGCCTGGCAGTCCCCTGAGGGAGCACACAGCAGGAAGAAAGCCAAGAGACGCTGCACTGGGGAGTCTGACAGAAGAGAGAGAGGCAAAACGGTGAGAGACTTGGGGGAGGGAGCAAAAGGAGGAAGAAGGAGGAGAGAAAAAAGAGATTGGAGGTTCATCACTGGTGCTGTGTTCATCTGGGGAGAACACGTCCCAGTGCACCAGCCATGGCTTTTGGAGGGCACCCTGATGGGCACAGCTTTGGGATGGGCTGATGCAGACCGAGATAAGGACAGCGCACACCCAATGTGTCCTAAACGCCAGGACCTCGGGAGCAGGACTGATCCAGCCCGTGGTCATTAAGTGCAGTTTAAATGCATGGGGCTTTCACATCAGGCTTTCGAAAAAATAAACCATCTGCTGTCATTAAAACACCACAGCTCCCCCAGGGTTTTCGTTTCTGGACTGTAAAAGCTTGTTTACAGCCACATAAATCCGCTGTGCAGCGGTTTCCATTGACAACAAAAGCATGCCCTGTATATAAACCTGCTCTGTCCCTGGGAGATATCTAACTGCTCTTACTCTAGGTGTGCCATCCCGAGATGCAGGCAGCTGAGCCAAGGAATCTGGTAAACAGGGATGGGAAATTCAGAGTGAAACCAAGTATTTCATACAGCCATTGTGACTCCTGTGAGTGCTGAGCACAGTGCGACAGCACCCATGTGCTGGGGCTGTTCACCCACATGCACACGGAAGGAAACTGCTGGTGTCTGCTCCCAGCTTTTTTCCTTTCATAAAGCTTGACCGGTAGCACCCAAAGGCACAAACATGTTTCACAGCCCTCTACAAGCAACTGCTTCCATGACAGAAATTTATTTCTCGATACCTTCTTTTTGCAGTAGTTTAAATAGAGGGTGAGCTGTTCCTCCTTCCGTTTCTCTATCTCGTCACTCGACTGGCTGCCCATCTTGTCCTCAATTTTCTGCAGCAGTGGCTCTGAAACATCCTCAAGCCATTTCTTGTAGAGGATCTCCTTCTTCCTCAGATTTAAGAAATTGTTGTGCCTCAAATACCTGTCCACCTCCTAAGTGAAAGATGGAAAATAAAACCCATACAGCGCGTTGGCCCAACACATTAATGAGTCCATGGGGGCAGCTGCACAGCCTGGCTAATCAGATCTGACTGGGCACTGCTGCCCTGCTCTCTGTCCTCCTTTCTGCTCCCCCCTCTCTCCTCTTCCCACCAAGCTTTTCTTTGCACTCTTTTTCTTTTTTTAAGCTGTAGTGCAACACCAAGGACTACCCACTTTTTTCACCCCAGGTTAGTGACCTGAAATCTGTTCAGCGTGGGAGGCTGATAAGCACCAGACAGTGCAAGAGAGGCAGCGGGAGAAGGAGATCTCCTCCAGCAGAGGCAATCTGCTAGATCAGATCAGCCCTCCTGGCCTTTACTCACAGGCCCACCCCCAAAACAAAAGCTAAGTCACTGAAGAGAGAGGATTCTCAAACTCTTATTTCAGGTGTTACCACTTCAGTCCCATCCTGAAGAGGTCAGAAGCCTGTGCTTCTAAATTTAACTTTCCAAGAATACAGACAATCGACATTTTATCACAGTTCACTGATGAAGATAAAATTTTTTACATGCAGGAAAGCACACAGCAAGTGAGAAAAGACAAATCACTTCTTACCCTCACAAAATAATTTTCTCTGTCCAAGATGGCCTGAGCAGAAGCGATGATGCCTCGACTTTCATCAGGGGCTGCCTGACAAAATGCCAACAAAACACAAGAAGTAAAAGCAGGAGTGAGAGCTCCCTTTGAATTCAAAATAACTACTTGTGCTGTGATGAAAGGCAGGCAGCAGAAACACAGCCAGGGGGCCTTGCTGTGAGGAGCTGGATTCAATGTGGCAGCAGCAGCGTTTTGGGAGTGCAGGAGTTCCACAAAGGAGAACAGGTGGAAGAAGAAAGGTAACAAGAAAAAAACTTCCAAAGCAGGAAACTGTCTTGTTTCTGCCTTGCTCATAAATCTGCCTGCATCTTAAATCTCAGTGACTTTTGGGACATCAGCCAAGCTCTCCTCTAGCATCACCCTCATCTTACTCTTTCTGCAGATCATGAGTGCTAGGATACTAAAACATGGTTTGAGAACAACAGCCCTTGAAATGCTCTGCTGTTGTCAACCTGATTTGTAAATTGGTAATTTATTGCACTGTCCAGCTTATTAATTGCAACTCCGGCACCTAGTAAAGGAGCACAGGCAATACAGACCAAATTCATCTATTGTTTATGGACACAGTCCTTGAAGCAAGGCAGGGAGGACAGGGCAGGAACTGGCAAGGACCATCAAAAAAAAGGAGAAATCTGAATTTCAGGTGTGTATTAAGGCCCTTTCATCCTAATATCTGCAAAAAGTTCCATGTTATGTTCCATCTGACATATCTGCATCACTTAATCACAGCAGCTTTCTGAAACCAGGCAGGCCCAGGCATCGCCCCGTGAGCAGAACACCAGCAGAACGCGCTCAGAGCACTGGGAGCAGGTGGGAACTCTGCCTTCAGGGTGACACAGCTCCGAAGCACCTGCACAGAGCTAGGCCCAAGCTTGGTTAGGTTTCATGTGGAAAATTCCAACACACCGAGTAAGATGGAGCTCAATAAAGCTACCTCACAGGGAGATAAGGGCTCAATAAACCCCCCTGGGTTACTATTTTCAGAGTTCTTTGTTCTGCTTCCCAATGACACAGATATCTGAGACTGACAGAACCTTGCAAACAACCCTTTTCCATTCCTCCCTTCATCCCTGTGCTATCTCATTCCTCCACTTGTACCTTCAAGTGACGTAAGCCCTTCTGTGTCAGCCAATATTTGGTGGCATTCTTCTTCCCAAAGAATCTGCTGCAGTCAAAAGTGTTTGCTGCGTTGCTCCTTGCTGGGGCTGAGGGGAACCTCTGGATAAATGCAAAAAAAAGGGAAAGGTCTGCATAAAAAATCAACCTGCTTTGTAGAGATCAGGTTCTTATCTAGGATCCATGATCAAGCTACAAACTGGAATATAACCAAAAGTTCACCTACACTCTTCAGACCACAGTGCCCTGCAAACAGCATCAGTCCTCTGCAGGAACAAAGCATCCTGCAGCCATTCGCAGGAAGCTTCAGGACCGGGGAAGAACATTTCACACACGTGGAACAGAAGCAATGGAGATCGGGATATCCTGGTTTAGAACAACGATTTGAATGGTTTGGACACTCTTCTTCAAATAAACGTAGCTCTAGGTTCAATTCTGCAGTCAATTGAAGCAGCTCTTGTAATATCAAACCGCTGCTTACTGAGTCAGCAGCCTAGTCATGCGTACCTAAGACAGGCTGCAACAGCATTTCTGAATTTGGTGCTGCTGACCGGCATTAAATTTGGGAATTTCTCTGGAAGGTTCACACAGGACTTGGATGCTGAAAGGATGCATTTGCATCCTTTGCACATGATGCACATGCATTTTCCTGTGAGACACATTTCTGAACATGCCTAGGAGGCAGAGACAAAAACACAGGAATGATCCTGCTAAGTGGGACTCTAATGGATTCAGGCAGATGCCAGTGCCAGCCCTGGCAAGCAGAAGGACAGGCGAGGTGGCAGGCTAGAACTTCAGGGGGTATCAGATGCTGTTTCCAAGACAAGAACTCAATTACACCTGCATGTCCTGCGTTCCCAATTGCAGGTCCTCATTTTATGTGTCCTGAACTTTGGTTCTCCACAGCCAAATTTACAGCTGAAGGCAGGCAGAAAATCACTCACCTGCCACAGCTTCTGCTGCTCCTGTTCTGTTACACGGCTGGGGCACTTCGGCCTCTGCTGCCAGGGAGTCTTTGGGCTACTCACAGCACACGTCATCGGATGAGTCTGGGAGAAGCATGAAAACATTCAGAAACGTATAAAAATACTGCATAAACATGAAGAAGCTGATTTCCTTAGCATTCCAGACACATGATGTTACAAATCTCCAAAGGAACTCTACCTGCTGGCAGCCCATGCCAACAGTGGTTTTGTATCACAGTAAGTTAAACGGAGGGAGACGAAGTATTGAGTTTCTAGCCAGATACTCCCTCTGATAGGAACTGTCTCTTCTCATCTCCATGATAAATGGGCAGTAAATTTTGTTTCAAGACACAAAGTGATTCACAAATTACTCCAGAATGCTTGCCAGCTTCGAAAACGTTTCAGTCATCAAATTCCACCCCCTTTTACTTCTATCCTTTGTGCTTTTTTCAATTATGTAAAAGTGATTTCCGATAACCGCAACGTTCCACCAAAGGGATAGCTGTATTTTCGTGGTTTTTAAAGTTCTGACAGATGAAGCTTACACTAAAGTACTAACTGATACCAAGCAGGAAATTCCATCTCCTGTATTATATGTTTACCAGTACATTTGGATTGATTTATAATGGAGACAGGAGAAACATGGAGATAAAATAGTCTTTACGGGAATTCCTATTTAAAATGCTACTTATTTCAGATTTACTGGAGAGACAGTGCTTCCAGGAAATGATGTATTTACAGAATTATTTAGGCAAAAAGCAGACCAAAATAAAAGCTTGTTCTATTATGATCAGACCTGGGAATATCTCTGACTAACTAAAATGATTGCTGGATACACGTGCATCGTGGTTTGCTGTCAGCAGGATTAAAAATCATTTTTTAAAGGTTTCTCTTGCTTCGTGAGTTCTGTTCAGCAGCACAGAATGTTCTCCCACCTGCTCCAATCCACACGCAGGCTCTGCCTAAACACAAGTTTTTGCAGAAACTTTCAGAAGACAGATTAATCACTTCTGTGAGAAAAGGTAAGGATCCTTACACACGTGCCTCAGTCCTCTCAAAAGCCCCTGTTCTGACAAAAGCCTTTAAAAGAAGCTGCCCTGCAGGCTCACATAGAACCACAGAATCTTAAAGGTTGGAAATGACCTTCAAGATCAAGTCCAACCACACTTAACTTATTAAATACAACTTATACTTCAACTTACTACCTAACGTGTAATTACCATGTCTAACAGGAACAAAAACCAAAGCAAGATTACTTCTGTTGCTTGTGTGTAGAGAAAAAATCCTTACAGGCAGAAGAAATAGTAAAATTGCTAAGTAAAAATCCACCATGTTCATGTAAATTTTTTTCTCTCATAACAGAAATGCTGTTTAAATTAAAGAAACTTTCCTGCATTAGAGCATACTGGTGTGAGGACCAGTATTTAATGCATATGAAATTTTCCAAAAGGGTTTCCTTCAAAATCTTCTGTTTCTCATCAGGCCTCCAGCAATTTTAATAAAGATTTATAGCATTGTAATTTTTAGTTAATTCTAAAGTGATGTAACAAGCATGCTAATATTTTTTTTTATTTTTTTTTTTTTAAGGCCAAGTCATGCTGTTGAGCTGTGAAGTACAAAAAGAAAGGGAATGCTCATCTCCAAGGGAAAGAGCTGTCCCACTTCTCGAATCTATATGCAAATAACAGGAAAAAAAAAAGTACTGAGTACTTGGAGCAAAACCAGCTTGTTATGCATCCAACATCCACAAAATGCTCAGCTGCTATTTCTTAAGAGATCTTTTACACCTGTCTTCATCCCTATCTCCTCGTCACACTGGGCTATCACCCCTTGTGAGCACAGCTGGGCACTTCTGGTGGCTCTGTCCCCCCTTACTCCTTCAGGTGCCTGGAGGAGGAGAGCCACAAGGGAACATCAGCCTCTGAGGCAAACTGGGCACAAGCCTACAAACAGGACCTGGTAGATAATGAATGAGATGTAGTGAATCTGGCATTTTGACATGATTTGAAACCTTGCCAGTTTTGGGCAGACAACCCAGACTGCTGGTTTGTGACAGAAGGAAAAGCATTAGAACAGATACTGCGCAGGCATCTGGAGGGCCCACAAACACCTCCACCACCTGGTCCCTCCACTGGCTGGGGACATCAGTGACTGAGAACGCCAGGGTCCCCTCAAGGCCACAAGGGCAGAACTGGGTCCCAGCACACCCTGCCCTGCAGCCTCCCGGGCCCTGAGGCAAAGCCCAAAGCCTTAGGCAAAGCCAGGGCGGGACAGTAGTGCCCCGAGCCCCCCTCACCAGGGCATCCCGGAGTGGGGAACCCCTCACCGGCCTCATAGAGGTGACCCCCAAGCTGAGATCCCCTCACCAGCCCCAAGGAAGCTCTGGGAAGCCACCAGAGGAGGCGAGGGCGGCGGCCATGGCCGCGCCTCAGGGCAAAACCACAGCGCCGGTCCTGTACGAAAATGGCGGCGCCCTTCGCACCTCAGAACCGCCTCACACACACACACCCTTTTCCGAGTCCTTCCGCCTGAGGAAATAGTCCCTCCCCACTACCTCCCGCCTCTCGGAAGAGGTGGGACCCCCCGCACGGGCAGCGGCTCGGCTCGCCGGCCCCAGGGCAGGCACCCACCGGCGGCATCCCCGGCTGGAGCGAGGCAAGGCGGGGCCGAGGAGCGGCCGGATCCCTCCGCGCCCACCGCCCTCACAGCCCGCGGCAACGCCAACCCGGCCCCCCGCCGACACGGGGTGGCCGCTCTCAACCAATCAGAAAGGGAGCGCCCCGCCGGCTAAGCCAATCAGGAGCCGGGTAGGCGACGGTCGGGGCGCGGTTGCCATGGCAACAGCTCAGCGGGGAAGGCGGGCGGGGGGCGCTGCCTCCTGTCAGCCAAGGCCCCTGGAGGGGTCCATGCCCCTCATGTATAATCGGTTTTAAAGTCAAATGCGCCCTCAGTGCTCAAAAATTATTAATAAAGTACTCAAAAATTATTAATAATTGCTGGCCCGATGTCCCTGTGGCAGGCCGTTGGCCACGTTAACTGATAAGCCTGACAGCTCTCCTTGATTGTGATACCTCATTTCCACCACCCTCGCGTTAAAAAGTAAATAAATCTAGAGGATTTTCTAAATCTAGAGGAGATTTAGACTAGTTATAAGGGGGAAATTCTTTACTCTGAGGGTGGTGAGGCACTGGAAGAGGCTGCCCAGAGGAGCTGTGGGTGCCCCATCCCTGGAGGTGCTCAGGGCCAGGCTGGATGGGGCTTTGGGCAGCCTGGGCTGGTGGGAAGTGTCCCTGCCATGGCAGGGGGTTGGAATTAGGCAATTTTTAAAGTCCCTTCAAACCCAAACCATTTTATGATTCAATGATTCTGAGATTGTTGCTGCTTATGCAGACAGCCAGAGATACACTATAATGAGATAAATGTAGGGTTTACTTCCAAAAAGCATCCTCGTGGAGCTGCACTGACCCAAAGGTCTAAAAACTGCCACGCTGAGCATTTAAAATAAAATGTTTGTTCAGGCCCAGCAACCAATACTTCACACCCCAATTTCTGCTCTGATCTGCTGGCTGCAGCAAGTTTTATCTCATTCCTTAGTGTTCGGCTGTTCTCTGATTTTTAGGATTTTTCAATATTGTTATTTTTCTTATCTGAGGCTTAGCATTATTTCTGCCTAAATTCCTAAATTCTCCCTGGAGAAAGAGCTGGTTTCCAATATAAGAGGGGAGGAGAACGAACATTTATACATCTCTTTCTTTTCACAGAACAGATGGAAAATGAGCCAACTTCAGGCTTTGTTGAATGACAGTCTTATCAGAACAAAGCACGTGGAAAATGCAGCTATTATCAACATAAATGAAAGAAAAGTCTGTGCATCAACCATTGGCTTTTATGTAAGTGATGAAAGAGTGTCCTGGGAAGTGGCAGCAGTGGTAGAAACTCCGGGAATCCAGAGCACAAAGTAGTGATCATGTCAGGGAGTTCTGCGCTATACTAAATGGACCGGCGACTTCTTTCAGCCTCAGAGCTTGAGCTAAATGGGTACAGCCTAGCTGCTGCTCTGAGAGCTATCTTCTGAAGCTGATTGCTAATTTCACACCTTTGATCTTTGGAAGAAAGATGCCAGTTAACTGGCATTTTCAAGGGGTTGTTTTGAAGCACTTGCACTCAGTGATCCCCCCTGTGCTTGTAAAGCAGATGTTCTTAGGTCCATGTGCTGACACTGAGACATGCTGCTGTGGCATGGCCGTGTCCATACTATGACCCTGAAACAGAGGCTCGACCAAGTTGCTTCTGGGGAGCAGTCCTCACTCATTCTCATTTTCCAGACTGCCTGTGAATTGCTGGCCCAGGCCAAATCTGTAGCTAGACTGTTATAACAGTACCCAGAAATGCTCCTTGACACTTCTAGTTTTCTGATACGGATGTAGTTTATCTGTTTTTACTGTCTATCAGCTGATAAACAGAGCAGAATAACAGCACTTCTGCTCGTACTGTAGTACATGATAAGGCTGAGTCCTGCCCTTCATTGCCTTTTAACAGAGGGCTCCAGTCACCACTGGGTGTATCAATTCCCTAGAGAAGTGTTGGTGAGTAGTGGGACTGCACAGATAGTACCCATAGATTAAGCAGATTGTTTCAAATGAGATGTTAGAAATTCAGCGGACTCTATAGAAAGGCTCAATTTTTTTTTTTTTTTCCACTCAAAAATATCTTAATTTTAAGTGAACTATCAAAGAAAGTGGGAGGGTGGAGAACTGTTCATCCCTGCAAAGACGTACCCTTTTGGTCCATAACACTGTGCTGTGTGAACATAGGTGCCACCAGAGAATGCCATAAACCTGATCTACAGTTTCTACAATAACTTAATGCAAGTCAGAAGGGAAGGACTCTACTTCAAGCAGAAGCACTATAAATGTGTCCGAGCAGATGAGTATTCCATCTATCTTAAAAACGTACGTTGACAAGAGCTATGGCAGTCCTGAAACCTTTGGAAACATCCTTTTTCTTTCACTGCCTGGTGACATGAATACCTTAACACGAGCTGAAAGCCTTCACATGCTTCTTTCCTTCTCTCTCTTAACATCACCTTTCCAGCAGTGGAATTAAATGGGTAGCACCATTATTTATTTTTCATCAATTATTTTTTAGTAATAAATAAATTATTATTTATTTTTCAACAAGAGAAGGTTTCACCCATGCTTTTCCTGGCACAACCACTTTACCCATGCTTTTCCTTTACCACGTGCCTTTAGAGCAAGCAAGGCATTAAGCTGCATCAATGTGAGCTCCCTCTTTTCAGCTGTGGGCAAATGGAGATGTAAAACTTGGGTAGGATACTTGGAGGGTGCAAGTTTGGTGACGCTGGTGGCTGTATTTCAGTGGAGCACTTATACTCTGTCCCTCAATAGTTGCATTAAAATTAGAAGTGCAGCCCCCATGGTTAGTCTATAAACTAGCTGCCTTTCGCTTTCAGTTATATGTTCCTCCTTTGAACTGTTCTGGTGTTTCCCTGATGCTAAATGGTTCCTGTTTGTGTGCACATATGTGAATATTTACATCCCTGCATGTCCACCACAAACCCCTAACACCAGCTGCAGTGCCTGTTTGCCAGAGCTGTTAGATCAGCTTACCTCGTGGGATGCTGAAACGACCTGAGTAACCTGCAGAAAAGGCTGAGCTGCTTTTAAATTTGGACCCCAGTTCAGAAAACATGCAGTACTTCTCAGTGTCTTTTTCCAGTCATTATTACAAATCAGTGGGGTGGAGTTTGGGATGTAGGGTTCATAAAAACTTATGTGCTTTCATGTAAATACCTATTTTACTTGCACTTATTAATGCTGCTACATATGATTGAGCATTGGAAGTGAGGATAGGCAATACAAAAAAGCATTTGAGTGACTTGCTTTAATAGCCAGTAGTCCTCAAAACACATGTGGATGTGTGTTGTCTGCATCATGGCTTAGGCTTTGAGAGAGTATTTGAGCAAAAAGGTCTGTAATTAGCCTAAATTGTGAGGCAATATGCATGCACGTGTATTTTTTGAGAACCTTGTGCCATTTTTCTGTATTATCCAGCCAGATGGAGGCCTGATAGCTGTGAAGACCAATGCTTTCATCCTGATTGCTACTTACAAGGTGGGCATGTATCCCAGCGTGTGCGTGGAAGCTGTAGAGAAACTCGGTAAGATGAATGAATGCATCTGTGTGCCTGCATGTCAGTGTTTCACTGACTGGCTCTGCTCTCGCAAACAGCTTCAAAAAATTAATCTGACAAGCTATCAAATCCTGAAAACCTTGGCAACTGAATACAGACTTGGGCTATTCTATTCCTGCATGGCTGAACCCTCTCCAGTCATCACATCCCACATGTTCCAAAGCCTCCGGGGGTGTGAACAGGTTGCAGAATGGTCTCTGGCCTTGATCTTTTTGGTACAAATTTTCTGTTAGTTGCACTTGAACACAGTGGGACCTGACAGTCACGTCTCATTGAACTCATACAACTAATCCTGACCCAGTGTCTTCTGCACATATCCTCTGGGCATTATCCTTGATATTCTGATTCACAGTCCACTTCTTCAAAGCCAGTTTTGCCCTCTAAGGGTTTCAAACTTTCTTTCTCTGCCTACTCACCTTTCCTACACGTGAATCTTGAGACATCATGAAGTTTTGTTTCCTCTCTCATGCTTTGTGTCACAAAGTACCTCTTCTCTAACAAGTGCCCATTTCCTTCCCTCTTCTGCCAAAGTTTCCTTTGTGTGCCCTCTCAAGTTTCTCTTTCTTGGGTTCAGTGTGTTAAAGACTTTATGTTACCATCTCTGTTCCCCATTTGAGAATATTTCAAAACTTTGTAGACAAGCTGCAGAATCCTGACAGCATCTCAAACGTAGTTTTCCCTTTAGGAGGAGGTGCTGGCAAGGATTAAACCAGGTAGATAAATAAGTTACACATCTTACTGCTGTAGTATATGGCTGACTATATCAAGTGTACTATCATTCTGTCACATCATCCAGATGGATAAAATGCACGAGAGCTGATAGTCCTTCTGATATAGCCTCAGCCTCAACAGCCCTGGTTTTCAGTGTGGAGACAGAGGTATTTCTAAGGAATATTTTTGGACAAACAAGTTCAATCTGAATCTATGGATGTGCCCATCTCATTTCACCGAATAGGAATGAAATTCTAGACCCGTTTTTCTCCTAGCATTTGTTCCTCACTGAGGTGTCTACAAGTAAGTGGAAATCATTTGTGTTTTGACTAAGCTGTTTAGTCTGGAATGAGCTGTAAGACCATCAGTAATAAATTCTTCATCAAATCTTTTTTTTTTTTTTTTTTTTTTTATAATTTGTAAGCTATGATCAGGAGCAGTTTTCCTGAGTAAAATCTAAGGTCTACATGTTTCCAGGGCCAGATTTTCAATGGTTTTGACAATGCATATTTTTTGGAGTTCGTGGTGTTCTGGATGATTTCTCTGTGAAGAGAAAACAAATGGCATTAGCTTTTCTTTGCATCTTAAGAGAGATTTCTGCAAATGACTTAGGTTTAAAGTGGTCAGTGTTTATTCTGTAGAATAGGTAATACCTCATGAATATATGCACCACTATTTTTAATGTGCAGCTATAAATGCTGATATTTGTTTTTCTGATTAGAGGCTGAGGTGGATCTGAGCTTGAAAAAAAAAAGTATCTCCATTACAGCAAGTCTGTGTATGATTTTAATAATATTTTATTGATTTTTTTCCTTATTTTTTATTTTTTTATTTCCCTGTATTCTTATAGCAGACTACTTTAGAGACAAGGGCAGCTGACTCAGCAGAAGCCATGAACTTCATCGAGCTCAGAAGGACTGCTCACCAGGCAAATAAGCCTAGATGTTCGATGCGTTACCCAACTCCAGCAAGCACCTGCTGCTTTACCACACTCCAACTGCAGAGTGAAGGCTGTTTCCCCATTTTTATTTCAAGAACTCTTGAAGGTTCACTGCTCCCAAGAGGACTACCTTATGCATGTATCACCCAAGTTTTTAAATAGAATTGAGTGATGTCCTCAAGATTTGGTTTAGGATGCTTTCCTTAATCTTTTGAGTGTTGTCTTTTAGCCTGTTTCTAGATAAGAACATTATTCATCTCCCTGAGCAAAGTAACTTCGCTCAGAGCATTTCTCTCAGCTATGTAGCATCGCAGACCCAAGGGACTACGGAAATTGTTACATTAACAGATTTTCAGTTTGTCCTGCATGCCCTTGAGTATTACAAATAAAACACATTTTTCACATCATTTTTCTCTCTCACTGACTGTTATAGAAATTGATTTTAATCTGCAGTAGACTGCAAAGTTTTGTCAGGACTGGGGAGGAGGAACAATGTTCCTACCAGGCTATAATCAGACTGTCTATGCTGTAAGATATCAAATAATTCTCATCTGGGTGAACCCCTCACTGTTCAGACAACTGAGCTATTTCACCAGATGAAGACCAGGTTCAGAAAGACCAGGCCTCATGATCTTCTCATCTGCAGAAACAAATTAGCCACTAGCTCTTAGAGTTGTGTGAAAACACAGTATTTTTTTGCTATATTATTTTCCAAATTAATTTAGTGTCAAGTATAAATTGAAATGTCTGAATCCCAAAATATCCAAATCAGTAAGAAAAGAAACCCACAGAAGAATCCCACACAGGAGCACCCAGATGAAAAACGACACCATTTTTAAATGCTTTGAAATGTCAGTTTTATTCTCTGACAGCTCCCAAAGAGTCGAGAGCTGGCAGCGAGGATATGGAGAAAGGCATAACCCGATGGGAAATGGCAAAGCTCAGCCAAGAGGTGAGATCAGGCAGCTGAAACAGCAGGTAGAAATGCTGCGGGCTGACAGACGAGCCAGAGAACTGCAAATGCTGTGGTCTCAATGGAACGAGAGCATGCTAAAAGACTCCACAGACAGAGCATGAGGGCTGTCACAGCTCAACATGCCCTTAATGCAACCCAGGTAAATCCAGTCTGAGCTATCCAGAGCCCAGAGGTTCAATGCTTTGCCCAGGAAGCTACAAACACGCACCCTGCAGATCCCTGATCTGCCAGCAGTGGGGTAAAAGCACCAGAGCAAACCTCCCTGCGTGCTGGGGGTGTGTGTGCGATCTCCACCTCGGTGCCAAAGGGAAAAGCTGATTTCTGCCCCGACCTGTGGAATAAACCAGGTCCGTGGGGAGAAACACTGGTGAAATATTTCAGTATTTCTGACTCTGCTCACGTCTTTCCCTGCAAGGAAAACACAACCTCGTCCCATTCCACCCCGTGACTTGCTGGGGAATGGCAGATTGCAGAGCCTGGAGAGGAGGAAATCAGACTCTGCTCCCAGGGACAGCCAGGGCTGTTGCCAGTGCAGAGGAGCTCTTCCCTTCTTTACAGCAAAAAGGTGGGTCCCAAACCGTGGTCAGGAGCCACAGAGCTCCTTAAAACTTGTCTCAGACCTCTGCGGGCCGATCTGACAGCTTGAAGGTGTCATGCTTGGAAACTCGGTTCTCAACTTGTGCATTTCTCTGTGCATTTGAAAGCAACGTAGGTATTCATATCGTCACTACACAGGGTTTTTTTTGGTCATTTCGCGGGGCTGCTTCTAGCAGCAAAGCATCCAGACAAATGCAGGTTAGTGGACTGGTGGAAGAGGGACAAAAATGTCTTTAGCGTGGGATTTTTAATTGACTACATTTGAACAGATAAAGAGGGGGAAAGACCTGTCACAGGGCAGTATTGGATGGATTTCCCACTAAATTTTTGTGCTCATACAGACAAATGTTGTGGGACTGGATTGAGCAGTTTAGCCGAAAACAACAAATAGCCAGCCAGTCGAAGAATTAAAAGGATTAAAGTTGTATTTTATGCAGATAATTGGTAGCAGTTGTTTATTCAGCATACAACAGCCATAGAGCACCACCCTGTGGGGATTTACGTTCCTGGGGTTTCGAGGAGTTCATCATTCCACACCTCCAGCCTTGCAACAAATGATTAAGTAAGCACTAAGGTCATCGTGCAAGTGATTTTACAGAGGTCAGTCACACATTCCTCTTCCTCGAAGAGGGCCTGGTTTGCCTGCACACATCTTTGGGCAGCAGACCTACATGGCGTTCATATACTGCAAAGTATAGGAAATACCACAGACTTTCCCACTGTGATTCCCTCTTCTTTTATGCTTCCACCCAGGGTAGATTGCTCCAGATTTGATTTTGCTGCTGGCAAAAACGAGGAGGTCAGAAACTGCCTGTGGAGATTTGTAGAGAAAATGTTGGCAGCCTATTTTGATTGCCCAGGAGGCCCAGAAAATCTCTATGTGAAAGAAGTGATGAAGCCACATCCAGGAGAAGGAGAAGTTCTTGTGAAGGTCTCCGCTAGCGCTCTGAATAGGGCTGATTTACTCCAGGTATGTGTAAGTTAAGCAGCTTTATGTATCTGAAAAGTACACCAACGTTTCAAGTCCCCATCTGAAGTCTTTACAAATCAGAAGAGTTAAAAGAGCTCGAGCTTGGCAAGCATTTGTTTCTGAGACTTAAAAGGAAATGTTCATAGGGCTAAAAGAAGAGATGTCTCTTGATTCAGTAGGTAAATGCTTTTATTTATGTTTTTAAGAATAAAACAGACTTAGTAACAAAACAAGAAGCATTGCCAAAGGACAGAAGATCCTTAAATTGCTGAAACACATAGTCCAAAATCAGGATAAAATAAAAAAGGCATTTGCGTAGGAGGCATGCAAATAAAATCTTGCAGGTCATTACGCTCATTGATGTGTGGCTTTTCCTTCCCTACCCTCTCTTCTGTTTTGTTTTAGAGGAGAGGGAAGTATCCTCCCCCCAAAGGAGCAAGTGAAATTTTAGGCTTGGAAGCAGCTGGAAGCGTGGCTGGGCTTGGACCTGGCTGCAAGGGCCAGTGGAAGATTGGTGATGCGGTGATGGCTCTGCTCTCCGGAGGTGGCCAGGCAGAATACGTTACGGTACCCGAAGGCTGCCTGATGCCAGCCCCAAACGATATGACTTTTATTCAGGCTGCAGCCATTCCCGAAGCCTGGCTAACAGCCTTTCAGCTGCTGCATTTTGTAGGTGAGAGGTGCATTTCTAAATCTGCCTCATCAAAACAGCTCGCCTTCATTTCTGCTATTAAATCCTCTCTTTGTTGCCCCCATCTGAATGCTGGTTGCCTTTGAAAACCCTTTTCTCTGTCACTCTATTCACATGGGCCTTTTACCTATCTGGCCAGACCCAAATTCTGAAATCTTGACCACAACATACTCTGTTGGCTGCATATTTACAAGGAAGGATACAGAAAGCTGGCCAGTTTTTTCTTTTCATCTATGTGTCTCAGCTTGAATCGTGATTTCCACTAAGCCTAAACTCTGAAATGACTTACATGTTCTGCAAACAACTGAATACAAATCCTACTTGTAAAGATTTGTCTTCACTGCAAGCATGACCATATCGTGAATGTTCCTCACTCACTGCCTGTGGAATGAGAGTAGACAACATCTTCTTGTACCTTGCTTCACAGAGATGTTGTAGGAAACATTCCCTCTGAGCTGATTTTAAAAAGACATAAGCTTACACTCTTCACTTTTAAAATGTACTACAGAGGCACTACTAATAGCACTTTCTCAGGGCTTTCTTCAGCTGAGAGATATCCTTCTTCTATCCTCTTCAGCAGTAGTACTTAAAAGCTGTAATAAAGAACATGAGTTACAAAGAAGGATCTTCCCTCACTACCACAAATTCAGACTTGATTCGAGCAGTGTTGCTTCCAGGGGGTTTTCAGTCAATTAGGATGATGATTCCATGATTATTATGATTATTAGGCATCCCACTTCCAGTAGCAATCAGTAGGAAACAAACCAATGCATTAAGGCACGGTGTAGATGGTAAGACGATAGGCAGAACTGGTCCTTAACATTACAAAGCATCTGTGTAGCATTTCTCCACTGCTAAGTGCTTGGTATTAACTCAGCAAATATTATTAACATTCAGCTGGCAGCAGTGGATGGTCCCAGTATAAAAAGGCTGGCTGCTCTCACCCTGGCAGCTTTGTCATGGATGCTCACCACTGGACAGGAACCAGTCAAAGTCATTTCAATGAAGTCAGTAAAATGGAGTCCTGTTTGTACACTGTGAGTTCTGTTCACTCTGGATTTGTTTAGGCATCTCTTTCAGCTCTCAATATTTTCATCTATTCCGAATTTGCCACCTCAATCATGTTTTACTCCACTGATAAAGCCAACAGGGGAATCGTTTCTGTTATGTCCTCGTTCAGGTAAAATACAGAAGGGGGAGAGAGTGTTGATCCATGCCGGAGCTAGTGGTGTTGGTATGGCAGCCATTCAGCTGGTAAAACTGGCAAAAGCTATTCCCATCGTGACAGCAGGAACTCAGGAGAAACTCAAAGCGACAGCAAACGCTGGAGCAGCTGCAGGGTTCGACTACAAAAATGAAGACTTCAGTGAAAAGGTCTTGGCGTTCACCCAAGGTAAGAACCTCTGAGTGGAAGTCACAGTTGAGGAAGAATATGTATCTCCTAAAGCATATGCACATCACTCAGTTTCAACTGTGACTTCATCATCTTTTCAAAGAGACCAATTTTGCAGACAGGAATGATTCACTGCAAATTTTTCATGTTCCCTTTGGTGCTGAACAGGATGGGAATCCAGCGGTATTGAATCTGCTTTATTATGGATGGGGCCTTAAACAGATTTTGGCAAGAGAATGCAGAAAATCTTATGCCTTCCGTTTCCCCCAAATAAGTTCCTGGCCAATTTCCATACTGAGTTACTAAATCCTCTATTTCAATTCTATGCAATATTCTCCTCTTCCTATCCTAAACTCACTTTTCAGTGCTGTAGACTACATTTTATCTTGGAAGTGATTTATTTCAGCTGGACTTGCAAAAATCACCTCCCAGGTTAGAGAATAGCAATTCTCTAATCAGGGGTTGATTTATCAAGGAGGAAAGATGTCACCTTAATGAAGGAACAGACAGTAAAGATCCTGTTATCCTGTTCGGCCCAAGAATGTATCTTAGTTTAATTGGGCTCTGTTTTCTGAATGGGCTCCCTTTGGCTTTATGTTTATTTGGGGCATAAAAATTGTGCTGATATTATTGTTGCCTCTACAAGGAAGTGTAGCACTTGTATTTGTGTCTGATTATGGCAAAAAACTCTTACAGTTCTCTTACAGATAGAAAAAAATAGCTTTTTAAGCATTTGAGACAATTTATGACAGGATTTGTATCTGCTATCTGTAATGATTCATTTTTCGTGCCTGATGCTAGGATTCTTTACAAATCATTGTGCCAATTCCTATTTTCAGCAGAAGGATTTAAATAAGAATTGCAAGATTGATTCTGTACCTACAGAAAATAAGGTTTTAGTTTCACCTGAAATTACCCTACCTTTAGTGCAGCTCAACTATAATTGCCGTTTTTTTTTCTGTTTCTACTTGAGGTTCTGGCGTAGATATTATTTTAGATTGTGTTGGTGGCTCCTACTGGGAGAAGAACCTTAACTGTTTGAGTACTGATGGACGGTGGATTATTTATGGACTACTGAGTGGAGGTGTTGTAAATGGAGATTTGCTTGCAAGGCTGCTTTCCAAAAGAGGGACCATTCATACAAGTCTATTAAGATCACGAGACAAGGAGGCAAGTAGTAATTATCAACAGTGTATATAGTTTGATCTTAAAATCTGTGGTAGTTTTGGGGTCCTTCTTTTGCTATTAGCACTAAAACAGAATCTAATGCATTATTACTAAAGAAAAAAAGCACCACCTTGAACTATCTCTATATACTTTAGAAACATTGCAAAAGTCACATTTTCCCTTTTCTGCTTGTCTGAGATGCTTCCCTTTTGTAACTACTGCCACAGAGGTATGATACCCAAGACTTTTTAATATATTTCATGAGTACCATAGTTTAAAGGTTTGTTCTAAGAAACAGAACTCAAGTGATCAGATGACTCAATCAAGTCTGGGGGGGGGGGGGACATAAAAAAACCTCCATTAGGTCATCTACAGATATACTTCTCAATCAAGACCAAGTTTGATTCTACTTTATGTGGAAATTTCTCAACTATTACAGTAAAAGACACCAATGTAGAGCTTGAGGATAGACTGTCCATAATCCAATACATAATATTTTCAATGACCTTAACAGTTTGAGTTTTAAATGGTTCTGCACTGAGTTTAAACCACTTGTTTTGGAGGAGAAGCTCATTCTGTTAAAATATAGTTCATCTATAAGTTTTCTTTTCACTAGCAGCTTATACCTTTCAGATGTTTACGTCTGTCTCACCATGAAATATCTGAGAATTGTATACATTTTGCATGGTGTGTTTAGAGATACTTCTGGGAATTAAATGACTAGAAATAATCTTCAAAACACTTTTATTTTTCCTTCAGTATAAGGAAAAGCTGGTGAAAGCCTTCACAGAAAACGTGCTGCCATATTTTGCCCAAGGAGCCTCCCCTCGTCTCCAGCCATTTGTCGACAGTGTTTACCCTCTGCATGAGATCGCGGAGGCACACAGGGCAATGGAAGAAAACAGGAATATCGGCAAAATTGTCATTGAAATGCCTGTTTCAACTTAAAGTTCTTTTTTTTTTTTTTTTAAGTGCCATCTTAAAAGAAGATGAAACTACCGCTGTAGTTACTCGATGGGTAGGAGCACTATGGATGTTGTAAAAGCAGAGATTCTGCATTGTCTGTTTTTGGAATGATTCACTGTGGAAGGACTCAAAAAAATGAGGCATAATGCAAAGCTTTACAGACACATTTAATAAAAAAGACTCATGTTTCTGTGGAAGGACTCAAATGTTTTATTGTGGAAGGACTCAAAAAAAGGGGGCATAAAGCAAAGCCTTGCAGGACACATTTAATAAAAAGATTCATATTGCAGCTCCAGCGTTATGGCTTGAACCCGTGAGCGAAAAAGAAAAAAACAAAACAAAACAAAACAAAACAAAACAAAACAAAACAAAAAAAAAAAAAAAAAAAAAAAAAAAAACCACATTTATTGCTCTCTTGAGCTCCCCACACCCTGGTCCTGCCAGGGCAGGGGGGCTGCGCTAAAATGGCCGCTCTCCCCTCAGGCGGCCGGGGGCGGGGTCCCGCGCTCTGCAGCGCGCGGCTCCTAGCGCCGGTAGCGTAGCGGTACGCCCCTTGCGTTACGTCTCTCGCGTCTCGTGGCTGGCGTTACGCCCCTTGCGTTACGCCCTTTGCGGCGCGCCGCCGGCGTTACGCAATTTGCGGTGCGCTGCGCGGTGCCTGCCGGGATCGCATCCGGGCACCTCGCTGAGGTAAACGGCGGGGCTGGAGGAGCGCTGCCCGCCGCCATCTCGCTCCCAGGCCTTAGGCCCCCCTTCCAGCCGGCACCATGGCGATGCAAGCGGCCAAACGAGCTAATGTGAGTGCTTTCCCCTGCCCCGAGGCCTTCGGGAGGGGTGTGAGGCGAGGGGTGGCTCTGGGAGAGAGGGGCGGCCCTCCGGGCTGCTCTCTGGTTAGGCAAAAGCACAGCCGCTGAGGGGGAGAAAGGGACGCGGAGTCTCTCCGCTGTCGTAGGCGCGAGGTTTAGTATTTAAATTGTAACATGTAAGGCTTGAAGTGAGTGTTTTCAGCCTGTTACCGCATGGCTTGTTTCCCCTCCAGATCCGGCTGCCGCCAGAAGTCAACCGGATCCTGTACATCAGGAACTTGCCCTATAAAATCACCGCGGAGGAGATGTACGATATCTTTGGGAAATACGGGCCTATTCGGCAGATCCGAGTGTGAGTACGTTTAGCTCTCTGTGAGAACTTAAGTGTTTTGTGGGCGTTGGGGTAGCTGTTCTAAGTCAGTGGTGCTACTACCGTAGGTAATAATTGGATTTTACAGCTGAAAAGGTGAATGTACTTTCAGAGCATCCCCGGGGAAGGTGGTGATGTTTCTCTTCTGTGTGAATTCTGTAGGAAAGAATATTGCTGGTAGATAGATTGGAAAAGCTTAAACCTGATGTGAATATAGGTAAGGAGGTAAAATAAGGACTTTTATTTAAATCAACCTTAAATGCACTAACCTTTTATTGTAATGTAAATGTTTGAGAAGCGAGGGTTGGAAGCAACCACTTTTGCTGCTTAATGAGTATTAGATACTGAAGTAATGGAAAAGTAGAGATGCTGCTGTTGGTACTGGACATGTCTACCAAAAACTAGTGCACCACTATCAGATCCAGCTTGTCCTCAAGCTGTAGTCCTTGGATCAGAGAGATCTGACCATAACTTTGTTCTAAATGCACCAAGGTTATACTTCTCTACAGCACGTTTGAGTTTCTTCCTTTTAGTTCCTTTGAATATTGAAGACCTGAGCTCTGATGTTCCTTGTTACCCAGAGTACTGTCGAATTGCTGTGGATTTACCCATAATTTCATCTGGTTAATAAAGTGTTCTAATAAGTTGCAGGCAAAAAGAGTCAGGTTGAAGCTGGAATTTGGGATTAGCTATTGAGAACTGCAGTAAGATTGGCTGCAGTATTGACATTCAGAAAAAGTTGTTTTTTTTTTTTTTTTTTTTTTTTCTCCCTCTAAGTATTTGGAAAGCAGTGGGTGACCAAACTTAGAGCTCATGTTCAGTACTTAAAAAGAAAACGTTGTCAGTCATACTTCTTTAGATGAACAAATAGAGAGGAAACATAGATTTTATTTGATAAGGTTTTTTCATACTGCCTTTGTCCAGGTGTTGACAAAATAACTTGTGGCATCTCTGAGTTTTGGAGTAGGTTGTTAGTTGGACCAGAGCAGAACATGGCCTTGCTTATGTTGTTGTCTGTTTCTTATGCTCTGAGAGTGGGGTGGGTACTGAATCCACAGTGAGTTTCACTGGTTGCATTATGCAAGATGTAAAGATGGTAACAGCTGAACAGACCAAACTTTACCCCGGATCAAAGTGCTTATTTCAGTCAGAACCATAGTGATGAAAAATGGTTGTTCAGTGTAAGGAACTGCATTGGGCTTACGTGGCAAGGGTTTGGTAGCAGGGGGCTGCAGGGGTGGCCTCTGTGAGCAGAGCCCAGCAGCTGCCCCATGTCAGAGCAGAGGGAACAAAAAGGAGTCCATCCAAATGGGATCTGCTGCTGGCCAGAACTGAGCCATGAGCAACCCTCTGTGGACCTCTGGGAGAGCAGATTTAAGGAAGGGAAAAAAACTGCTGTGCAACAGCGACTGAGAGTGAGTGAAAAATGGGAGAGAAGCAGCCCTTGCAGCCCCCCAGGTCTGCAGAAGGAAGGCAGGAGGTGCTCCAGACACGCAGCACAAGTTCCCCTGCAGCCTGTGGAGGGGCCCCTGGTGGAGCAGGCTGTCCCCCTGCAGCCCATGGGTCCCACATGGAGCAGATCTCCACGCTGCAGCCTGTGGAGGAGCCCCCGGTGGAGCAGGTGGATGTGGCCTGGAGGAGGCTGCGGCCCATGGAGAGCCCCCGCAGGAGCAGGCCCCGGGCCAGAGCTGCAGCCCATGGAGAGGAGCCCACGCAGGAGCAGGGGGTCTGGGGGGAGCTGCCACCCACCCGTGGGGGACCCGTGCTGGAGCAGTTTGCTCCTGGGGGATGGACCCCGCGGTACAGAGCTGTGTGGGAGCAGGTCTTGAAGAGCTGCTGCCTGTGGGCAGCCCCTGCAGGCTCAGTTTGGGAAGGCCGGCATCCCATGGGAGGGACCCTGCGTGGAGCAGGGCAGAGAGGGACCCTGAGGGAGTGGCGGAGACAAAGCGTCAGGGACTGACTGCAGCCCCATTGCCTGTTCCCCTGCACCACTTGGAGGGAGAAGGTGGAAGAGGGTGGATGGGAGGGGGGAGGAAGGTGGTTTTGTTTTGTGTTTTAGAGTCTTACTGCTTTAGCTTGTTAGTAATAAGTAATAAACTGCATTACTCTCCCTATACTGAGTTTATTTTGCCCATGGCAGTAACTTTTGATTGATCTCCCTGTCCTTATTTCAACCCCTGAGTCCTTCCTATCACATTTTCTTCCCCTTTTCCTTTGAGATGTGGTGGGGCTCAGCTGCCCAGCTGTGTAAAACCAGCACAGGAGCAGCGAGTTTTATGCATAGAATTCCTTTCAGGAAACAAGCAGGAACAGAGGGGAATATGGGGGTGTCCTCCTGAATGCTGGGTTGGAACGTGCAGCTGGTGCAATCCTTCCAATACAGAGTTGAGCAACAAAAGTTACTGGGGAAGTGGTAAAAGGAGCAAGGGATGGTGTAAATTTGTTACTTGGCTAAATAGGTGGAATTGTTCATTAACGGTCATTAGTCAGTAAAGGAAAGCTAAGATTTCTGAAAAAGGGTTGTTTGGAGCGGTGTGACAGCGGCACGTGAAAGATTCAGGTGTGTCAGGAGATGCGCTGAAGTGTTTCTGACAGGAGCCGCTAGCAGCGTGCCTGCTGATTGTTCAGCACTGCTGGTTCGTGTTGTGTTCAGAAATCCTGATGTTGTGAGACAGGAAGCACTGTGGAGCTCCCTTTGTAACGACTTAGCCCCTTTGTGCGGTTTTTAACCTGTTCACCTCTTCATTTGCGTATGCATCCCAGAGCAGACATGCGAGATGACATTTGGTGGAGTTCTCTGACAAGTCCGTGCCTTAGGAAGGGTTCTGCTGATAAAGGTCACTGTAGCTGTGTACCAGCCGGGATCTTTGGGACCCGTGAGCTCTGTCAGCTCTCTGAGCTCATTAGCGTTATGGGCCCAGACGTGTCTGCTGTCCCTCAGGCAAAGGAAATTGGACTGATGGCCTGACAGGTGGTGGCTGTGTGTCTGAAGTGGTCTTGGAGCAGTGTGCTGGTTTGTGGTGTGCTAAGGACAGCATCCCATCCTGGGAGGCAGCAGGTCTGGGCAGCCACTAGCAGACAGCCCAATCCCATAACCTTCGATAAAACAAGCTAACTGCTGTTCCAAAAACTTTGCCGAAACGTGATAACCCCTCACAGCAACAGCACCACATCTGTTACATTTTCCTACCGCTTCTGACTCTGAATTCCAAGATTGGTGTAGGAAGCAGGGATAGATTTCAGTGCCAGGCAAACCCAGTAATCATTCTGTGGTGAAGCTCCACGAGCTAAGCCAATCTCAGTCACTGCTAAACACGAGTAGAATAAATTCCTGTTCAGTTAGTCTAACATTCACCCTGATCTTGCTCTGCAGTGGGAACACTCCCGAAACGAGAGGAACAGCCTACGTAGTCTATGAAGACATCTTCGATGCTAAAAACGCCTGTGATCATCTGTCAGGGTTCAACGTGTGCAACAGATACCTCGTCGTTTTGTACTACAACGCAAACAGGGTGAGTGCTTGGTGTTTTCTAAGCTTCCTGAGACCAGTGTCACCCATGGTGATAACTGGTGGCCATTTCTGGCAATGAACACGCCAAAAGGTTCAGATTTTCTTCTTATGCCTTTTATTTTTATTTTCCTAACCACAGGCATTCCAGAAGATGGACACAAAGAAGAAAGAGGAACAGCTTAAACTTCTCAAGGAAAAATATGGAATTAACACAGACCCACCAAAATAAACTGATAATTTTTTTTGAAAACTGTTTTCAAGACCTGCCATTGTGTTCTTGAACTACGTAAGGATTCTCTCTGATGTATATATTTTTAAAATTTAATAGGCTGTAATCTCAATCTTTAGATCTTCGTATTAGGAATAAATGTAAAGCATCAGAAGATCTGCTTTAAGACCAACCCCCCCTAAATGGACACAGCTTCATCGTGTTGCAGGGCTGAGCTGTAAGCGCTGTGTAACCACTGTCCTCTCTGGCAGGCCCTTGTAGGACAGGACCGAGCACAGGCCTGCTGAAATCCTGCCCAGACTGCAGGACTGAGCTTAAACAGGGCAGCCAGTTAATGCAGAGAGCTCAAGGGGCTTTGTATCAGCTGTCTGCGTGGTGAATTTCACTTGCCACTCTTAAAAATGGAGTATTGCGAGTAAATAAGTGTCCCTGCCACAGGGATTCTCATGCTTTTTGGTTTTTCATTAAAAAAAAAAAAAGTATGGTTTGATTCTCGTTCACACCTGTATGTTTTACACAATTCACTGAACTTTTCTCCTCAGAATGTTTGTTCCTAGGAACAAACAAAGCCTAACTCCATGTTTATAATGAAGTTTCTTCTACGAACTAGGAAATGAGTGGCCTTTTAAAATAGTCCAACTGCTTTGGTGACTTCTGTCAAAATGCCTTGTTCCCAGCAATGAGGACAGACCGGGTGAGCTGCTGTGAGACAATCTTGCTGTATAGCTAAGAGAGAGATTTTTAAGTGTACCAGGTTAAAACTGAAGTTAGTAGGAGCATCAGGAATAAACTTCATGCTTTTCATGTTGTTAGGTAACACCAGAGCAAAGCAAGGCCACAGATAGTGGTGGTAATTTTAGATACCTGTGATGTAATTGTTTCCCATTCATCGTTTGAACTCTGTAATATCTGGTGGAGGAAAAAGGAAACCAGATTTAAATTTTGGGGCTCTTTATTTCTAAAAGCATCAGCGCTCATGTCTTGTGGATAAAAATCAGTTTGTTGGTTTGCATAACCAGTCTAATTGAGAAGTAGACAGGACTGAGCTCTGCCTCTGGTCTCAACAGCTGGGAGTTGTGTGACAGCAGGTAGTCAGCTCACCTTCCAGGAGGATTTATGTGCTTGGATTTTGATGTTCAGCTCGCTGACTGTGCAACTCCTAGCCAGCGCAGAACATGGGCAGATGCAAACGTGCTTTGCCTGAGGATATATAAATCAGGTTAAAAATTATTGTCTATTACGTTGTCATAAAGGACAATTTTCTTTTTTTTATTGAATCTGACTTTAAAACATGCAGTTCTGTCTGTTTAGTAAAAACAAACAAACAAAAAAACCATAAATAAACATGTATATAATTTTGCTTTGTTTTTTAATCAAACTTTATGCTGTGTTTGTAACCTTTTTAAAAAGGAATTAATCATTACAGGAAGGTGTGACACAGGAAGTACTTGCTGAGCACCCCTCACTGTACATGTGGTGTGTGCATAAACATTCCTGCGTGTTCAGCAGCTGGGTGAGGGGGGGATGATGCCCAGCACTGTAACAGAAGCTGTCACCTGTATTTGCCGGGTGCTGTTCCTGTCGTTTCTCAGCTGGGAGCACACACGGGGTGCCTCAGGAATGCTTCAATGAGCGAATTTCCCTTCAGGCCCCGAGGCCTGACTGCTGTGTGCACAGCCGCAGCTCTGTGAGGGTGCTGAGGGGTGCCAGAAGGACGCACACACCCCTGACACAAGTTGTTAGTGAGCATTTAGAAAGCCCCTGGCTGTAACTGGAACCAAAGGTGCTCGTTACCACGCTGGATTTATGCTTCTAATAAATAAATGCTGGCAATAAACCACTGATGGACTAGGGATGGAGCCGCATTCTGTCAGACTTGTTTAAAGTCACGTACAAATCCTGCATTCCCTCTATCAATAGCACAGAGCGCGTTGCGTGCACTGTAGGGTCTGTTTGGGTGAGGATTTGATGCTCTTCGAAATATATATATAAAGCAATTCTTTAGGGTAATAAGATTAATAAAAATTCCTTCAATGAATCCTCAAGATCAGCAGCTTTTGATTTCTCGGAGAGCTCAGCTGCTGCCTTTCATTAAATATTCCATTTCATACTTTTTCTTCTAGTGCCTGTTCAGGGCTTTCAGTGTCCCTGCACATGTAAAATGAAATAATAATTTGTACCTGCAAGACAGAGGGAATGGAAATCGAATGCCTGGAGGATTGTTTTGATGAGGTCTGCTCAAGATTTTGTTTGAAATGGAATATCAAAGGATGGGGAAATGAGTTCAGTTGTATGAATGGCAGAGAGGGCAGCAAATAAGGCAGATGTTACCAGCCTTGCAGTCTACATCTGTGCTGGTTTTTGTGTGTGCTCGCTTTCCATTTAATTTTTCAGGAAGTAGGGCATGAAATTAAGCCTGGAAGGTCATTTTTTTCCATCTCCACTGTTTAGAAATTAGTAACAAGAGCATATCTGATTACACAGGCAGTGGCAGCAAATTTTTTCCAATCCATTATACAGTGGTAATAATTATATGTACTGTGTTGATCGATGATACAATTAAATAAATTAACACATTTGCAGTCAAATAAAGAGCTGAAGATTACATTTCCTTGAAGACTTAATTTCCCTAAGTATCACAAAGCACAATTAGTTTTCCTTTCAGATTTTTTTTTAATGAAATTGGCATGAAAAATGTCATAATCTCTGCTTCCAACAAAGGTCTCTGAAGAGAGAGGGGTGATGAGGGAAGAGAGCTTCATCAAGCAGCTGTAACGAGGGTTTTGCAGGCTGGGGTTGTTCGGCTGAGGGCACTGGAAAGGTGCCTAGGTTTTTTTTTTTAATCTTTTTCCATGATAAGAAACCCAAGAAGAGGAAAAGGAGAGCGATGCCCGAGCTGTTGTGTAGACAGCAGCAGGGTGGAGAGGTGATGGAGGTGTACCAGGAGCACGCGGTCGCTCCGGGCACGCTGCATTGATCCTTCCCAACACCGTTTGCTTTCGAGGCATTTGGGAAAGGTCCTCACTGTGAGCTCTTGGTGAGTCTACGCATCCTCCTGCCTCCAGAGGAGGAACCAGTGCTTTGTGCATTCATGCAACTGTCAAATGGAAGAAATATTCCTGCCTTGAGTGCCATGAGCACAGCATGGGAAGTACGATTGCAGGTTACGTGACCAGCACCTGAAAGTGCAGCCCAAAAATAAGATTTTGTGATAATGAACAAGGTTTTGTGAGGTGGATGCATACAATTTTGCTCCTTTTCAGCCTGGTTCAGCTCCAGCAGGAATTGTTACGCTGGTTTTACCATTGAGAATTGAACCTGCACTGTAGGAACATCCCTTTCCCTCTCTTCAGCAGCCAAATTTTGGCCAATGTTGAAGGGCCACCAGCAGTGCAGGGGAGATGATGGAGGGTCAGGAAACCTCCCTGCACCTATGTGCACCCTCCTAGGTGCTGCTGCCCCTACAGGGATCTTCCACGGGGCAGTCTGTAACAGAAGCAGTATGTAAAATTATGCGTGTTCATGTAAAGAGAGACATAAATAACAAAAAAAATGGTGGGTGATTGTTCGAAGAGCATCTTATGCACCAAATATCATTCCAATGGTCAGCAGAAAGCAGAAAAAACACACAGAAATTGTAAAGTATCAATATTTTATTGTTTTATATATATATATTTAATTCTTAAATGAGACAGTACTTTTTAAAACAGCAGCAAGCAGAACGTACAAGTTGAGAAAAGTGGCAGCGCAGGTAACTCTGTTTGGCTAATGCCCGTTCATGTACAAGGCGTACATTGGATTTCTTGAGCACCTTTTGTGTTTTTATTTTTTTTTTCTTGGTTTAAGTGTACAGTAAGGCAGTGGTTTTTCAGTAAGGAATATATATATATATTTATATTTATATATATTTGCAATCGTCACCGTGACTGTTTATTACATGCAAGGTAAATAAAATGTACAACTTGAACATGTTACAGCGGGAGACGTTTTTTTTTTTCCCAAAGCAAAGCTTCCGATAAAAGGCAACTACGGACACCACAGAGTTAAAAAACCGGAGAGAAGGCTTCAGAAACCGAACAGCAGGCGCTACTGACGTGACGGCTTGAGCAGGGAAGGGGAGGATTCCAGTGAAGATTTCTCCCGCTGCGGGGCAGTGGAGAAGGAAGGGATGGTTATTGACAGGTGCCTCCCTCGAGAAGACTCACTCCAACCGGAGCAGCTCCACATCAAAGAGGAGGGTGGCGTTGGGAGGGATGACCCCGGGGTGCCCCGTGGCTCCGTAGGCCATCTCAGGTGTGCAGGTCAGCTTCGCTCGCTGGCCTAAGCTCATCTGGGTTTTGGGTGTGGGAGAGAGGAAAAAAGATAACACACAATATTAGGAGGAAAAGAACAAATCGCTGCATGGCAGATTTACAGAATCGAGGCCAGTTAGAACCATGGGATTCATCTTTCAGCCTTTGTAGAAAGCTCAAGCTACCACAGCTCAGGTCTCCTAACTCCTCTGGCTTCTCACTGCTGATGAGTGAGATTTAGATCGCCAGAGCCAGTCTGAGAGCACCAGGAAGGGTTTTCAAGGAACATTTTCCTCCACAAGGCTTACCCCGGAGGCAGCTGCATGAGGTGTGAGTTCTGCTGAGGGGTGTGGGATTCCTGTAACGCCGTCAGCAGGCGTTACGGACAAGGCTCCCAGTGGCAGGTACAGTCAGAGCTTTGTAGTCATGAGAAATCAGAGCAGAAACACAGGTGGGAAGTGACAATCACTGCTTCACTGGCAAGCAGTGAAGAAGCCCCATTTTTCCTTCTTCAGCCACCAGCAGGGATTACTTTACTGAAAGGGTTGTGAGGCATTGGAATGGGCTGCCCAGGGAAGTGGTGGAGTCACCAGCCCTGGAGGTCTTTAAAAGACGTTTAGATGTAGAGCTCAGTGATATGGGTTAGTGGAGGACTGGGTAGTGTCAGGCCAGAGGTTGGACTTGGTTATCTTGGAGTTCTCTTCCAACCTTGAGGATTCTGTGATTCTGTGACTTCAGAACTACTGCCCAAAGGCTAATGCTGTAAATGTCCAACTTGCTATTGCTGGGCAGATGCAATGTGTAGACTGATGTAGTCCTACTTACAAGAGGTTCCCCTAGGCTCAAATCCGAGGGCAGACACCTCACCTCAGGTGCTGCTTATTCCACAAGAGAGTCCTTGCCCCTGGGACGGACAGAGATGCCCATTTCTCTCAGCCCAGATTAGTTCTAGCGGTAAAAGTACTCACCAGTATTTGGGGTATGAAGAGTCAAAACCCTGTTCTTCCAACAAACAATTTGAGGTAGGACTTGAATTCCTCTTAAAATAAGACTCATGCACCCTATGCTGGTGACTGAATATTCACTGACCGGGGAATGATCCCGGATTTGATGCAGTGATTTTAACTCAGCCTTCTCTCCCAAGACTGGACTGGACTATGGATTATGCAATTTCTCCTGTTGAATTTCTTTTTGGTTTCTATAAAATACACCAAAGATGGAGCTTTGATGACTGGGTAGAAGAAAAATATGAGTATGACTTTCTCACATTCAGGGAGCATTCATAGCACAGGACTGAGGGTGTAAGAGCAGATGAGCTCCCTAAATCCAAATCTAAATGCTAGACAGAGTGAGCTGCCTTTTTCCAAGAGCCTTGTGTCAATCACAGTCCCCAAAGCCTTCAGAAGACAGCCACGGGCTGACTGATCCGCTAGGAGGAGCAGGAGGGCAGCGTGTGGCTACCCCGACTGCTGGCCTGGGTTCAGGCCACCCTAATGAAGGGCCACGGGGTGATGAGTGAGTGTTAGAGGAGGGATAAAACTGATTCACCTCGAGCTTGCTGCTAGAGCTTTATCTGCACTGGGCTAAAACTAAACCCTCTGCACCCAAGTTTCTCATTTTGCATTCTTTCCTTCTCTTTAGTTAAGCATAAACAATTATTCCCATTAATAATATTTGAGCAATTTCCTCCTACTTTGAGCTCCCGGACCCAGAACTAGGGAATAAAAAGGAATTTTGCACCCTGCTCTCACTCACTCTGGCACTTGAGAGCCCTGATGGCACTCCTCAGGGTGGGATCTCACAGCGTTGCAGACAAAACGGTGCAGAGATGGCAATGAACTGCCTTGTGTGGCTCCTTCCAGGTTTTACCGTGCTGGCACTCAAGCTGTAGTTAACAGAGGGCAGTTTTCTTTTTCCTGGCTGAGGGCTTCTCATTGAATTTTGTAGCTGGGAGCCTTAAGTCATAAA
The DNA here is from genome assembly GCF_009819795.1 of Aythya fuligula. Lineage (NCBI taxonomy): Eukaryota > Metazoa > Chordata > Aves > Anseriformes > Anatidae > Aythya > Aythya fuligula. Next base: position 111,839,292 of record NC_045561.1, on the reverse strand, counting down.
AGCAATGGTGTTTGGTACCCCGTTCAGTAAGGCTCAAAGCCGTGGAGGTCATCAAAATGGCAGCTTGGCCTTTATGGAGCAGCTGAAGAGAAGCCACTCCATAAATGCTGCCACCTGGAACATTTTAGAGGCTGATGGGGTTTATTTGTGGTAGTTAGCCCTGGGGAAGAAGCAAGGGTTATGTGGCACATTGACACCTGGCAGGGTGGTTAAAACCATTAAGAAAAGCTTGTGGGATTCCACACTGCCATTTCCACTTGGTCTTGTCAACACTGCACTGAGCACTGCTGTGCTTACACACCCTTCACGTGGTTTGAAAATCAGGTAGAATAACTTCTTCGTACCTGTGTGACACCTTCTTCAAATCCCTTAATGACTTCTTGCCTGCCGATCTTGAACCTGAAGGGCTTGTTTCTGTCTCTGGAGGAATCAAACTTCTTCCCATTCTGCAGCATTCCTGCCAAAGCAAGACAAACAGCTTCAGTCCGAGCTACACCTAAACTGAAGTGCTGAGAGGGGAAAGAAGTGACAAATTAGTGTCTTGGACGCATCAACTGTTCGTTTCCATTTTCACTTTGAAGCCTCATCAGAAATGGGTATGGCAGGTCCAAACAGTCCTTGTGGAGAACATGGGTGACCCCGGACTAGTGCCATGTGTGGTCCAAAGCTCATGGCAGCCAACGGGACCTTTCCTCTGACTTCAAAGGGTGGGGATGGAGATACAGGTTTGGGAACTCCGAGCCAATTTGCTGCCAGGTAAACATATTCATGTTTAACTGCATTCAAAAAAAGGGAAGGGAAGGGAAGGGAAGGGAAGGGAAGGGAAAGACATTTATAAGAATACTCCCTTAGCTCATTCCTTCTATTGCCATACAGCCCCAAGTCAGTCACAGTTAACACCTTATTTGCTCATTTGGACAGACACAACACTGTTTCAGCCTGTAAATTATGAACTTATGCACAGATTTTACAGCAAATGGACAAGCCTCTACAGGGCTCTACATCATTAGGTATCCTCGTTCTTTTTCAGACTGGTATTTACGATAGCTTTAAACTTAAGAGTAGTCAAGAACCACTCTTTCCAAATGTTACACTCTGAATATTGCAAGGTTGGGCTGATATTTATGTATTAGAATAAATACTTTCTTTGTAATGCTGCAATGCCAGGGTGTTCTGGGCATATACAATGACCCTACTGTACCAGGTGCTGTAAAAAGAAACACACTCCCACAAATAAGCAAGTATTTGGGAAACTTTCTGGTTGAAAACAATTTTATCCAGCAAACTTTGACAGGAAATGCTGAGAAATACTATACTTATGATTCAATATGAGAAAGACAGTCTATCTGGTTTCCTTTCATTAAAGCAGTTATATTAATAGACCAGTTCAATGCATGAGGTTGATTTTTCTTTTTTTTTTTTCTAGTGAAAAATCATTGTTCAAACAACAAAACCTGGCACATTTGGCTTACTTAAAAAGCACATCTTCTGAATCAATGATAAATGTAAAGAGCTGTGCCAGAATGAAAAGCAAGGACTAAAAGGGTCGGATTCACCTTGCCTATCTTTACGTTTCCTGCTATTTTTGAGCTAATTACTCTGTTTCCCACTATAAACAAGTCAGGAAAAAGAAAGCAATTTCAGGGGGCAATTCATCCGACCAAATCTAGAGATGTGCATGAGGACACGAAGAATCGCATTGTAGCAGTGCCTATTTCTTTGCAGGAAGTCCAAACAACCAGCTCACACACAGGTGTCTCCAAACTCATTAGTGGTTAAATCAGTAATGATGGTGTTCTAGACTTGCAGTAATGAATACAAAATATTGATTGTTCAAGTGAGGTTCCATGTCCAGAGCTTTCAGGACGAAAACCAAGTGACATATTAAGGCAATTTAGCTGTTGACCAAGTCCAACACTTGTCTAAGCTGCTGCTTCAGAGAAGAGGGTGTGTGCAGAGGACCTTAGGAGAGCAGTTATGGAGTAACCTGCCCATAATTATGTTTCACAGCCTTCACCAGCAGCATTTGTCATATTCCTGATTATTTTTGTTTTTACAGTAGAATAGTGAGGCGTTTTCTGTATGCTCTGCTGTACATACACATTATGCAATCTATCTGCTTGGTGATCTCCCGAAGCTCCTCATGCAGCCTGGGATGTCAGGACAGCTGTCTTCTGGATACAAGCACAGATTCATTTGGATGGGAGAAAACCAGCATGCATATGCAGGAAGGCAGGCAGGGAGATTCAGCTCAGGGGGAACTCTCAGGCATATCATATAATCATTTTGAAGCATTTGATCTTAAATAGCAGATTTTCCTACAGCAATTTTGTTTTTAAGCACATCATAAAACCATTTGTTTCTATGAAATGGAAGGAGACTATTAGAGAATCCAAATATTTTGTGGTTTTAATATTAAGTCTTTGTACTGCCATTAGATTCTGCATATTCAAAGTAGTGTGCAAACATTAATTATTCCGCACAGCATCCCAAGGAGGTAGAAAAAGATGTTTATCATAAAATAGCCTCACTCTAGAAGCTCAAGTTCAGAGGCAAAGTTCCACAACACTTCAGCATGTTTTCACTTAGTTTTGTAACTAAAGCCCATTAAAATACTTAGCTTAAAGGTCTGATGGTTTACTAAATACCACAGATCAAACTGGTGACAGAACAAGAACTGTATCTTTGGAGAGCTTGCTAATTGAATATGTATCATATCAAAACTGAACTCATTTCACCGTCAAAAGTCTAGAGAAGACAGGCTTGTAGAAGAAAATAGGTTTCCGTTTTCTCCTATGTTTACGAGAACATCCTATTTTCAGAAATGGATGAAAAGTCACCAAGTGATGAATTCGGAAATGCAATCTCCTCATTGCTTTTGGAGGACAAATTGGGATGCAAAGAGTCAGATGCTGCGTATTTGCTGAAGCCCTGGCAAGAGGGTCAGTTTTTATGGGACTGCCCTTTAAATGGACTTCGAGTTTAGAAATGAGTCAGAGTCCCCATGTGTCTTGGAGAAGATCCGATCCGGATTTAGATCTGAACTTTGAAGCCCATCTTTTTTACCTCTCTATTTCTAAAAGTTAGAGTCGACTCCTCAGCCTCCTGGGAGCTAAAAGAGCATAATGTTTTATTTTCTCTCTTGCTAATGCATCAATTGATTTTCTTTTTGTGAAAAAATTGATTTGGTTAATATTCCTCAACAAGGATGGATGCCCATCTTCAGCCTGCAAGCACCTTTATTTATCTGGCTAACAACAGGGAGAAAAAAAACCCACACAACTGGGAACTGATCAATGGCATTGTTCTGCAAAGTCAAAACTCCCCTGGCAATCAATGGGAGGCTTGACTGAGCAAGGACACCTCGATGCCTCCATGCTCGCTTCTTACAATAACCTCACGTTTGGTTCTCAAAGGTAGCAATCGTCGTATCAAAATAATTAAGTGTACAAAATTATTCATCAGAATATCATGGGGATGTGAAAACAATCTGATATACGAGGTGTCCTCATCAACTGGGTGTTAAAAATTAGGTGGCTGTAGAAAAGCTCATTGAAGCTGAGGAAATTTAAAGAATAGACAGATCTTTTTGTTAAGGAACAGGCCCAGGGACAGGCGTGCCTGCACTACTCTTTTAACATGAATTACCTGAGGTCAGTCTCAGCTAAGACCACACCATTTAAGTTTATTCCTAGGGGAACAGGCTAATGGCACCGTCTGAACTTAATTTGTAAATTTTGAATCTTTTAGCCAGTTTCGACAAGGTCTGGCAGAGGAGTAGGGTTCATAATGACATAAAGATCCTATGCATGCCACGAAAATAAATCTGGGTAGGAAACAGATCCTTTAAGAGCTTCTCCCATGAAAAAGGCTCAGTCTCACGGTTCCAACAAAACCATGCCCAAAACCATGCTCAGACCATTACCTATCCATTAGATGGATGGAGAGCGATAACACTGAAGGTCTTCCATAATAAATTTGGCCTCCTGTCAAATTTAGGTGCCTGAATCTAGTTAATATATGTGTAAACGAGGTGAGATGAATTCTGCTACTAATGTTACTCATCATTAGTTAGAAACTGAGTCCCAGTCTGTCATCTGGGCTACGTCTACAGTCAGTGGAGAAAGAACAGTATCTCCAAGAATGATTCGTGCCATTCAGATATGTATCTGAGGACTACAACAACCTCCTGGAATTGCTGTATATTCTCAGTCAACCAACTTAAAAAAGTTAAAAAGTTAACACCATTAATTTTAAAAGCCAGGCAGCTAGGGCCTCAGAGGACCCAAGTGAGGAGACTCAACCATCCATCTACCTGAAAGTAGACTGAATTGCATCCCAGGCTTCACTGGCTCCAACGTTTACTGAATTAACTTATTTTTGCAGTGTTGACACATTCTGGGAATCAGCAGACACAGGTTCTAATCCAGGACAAATCCCTCGATTTCCCTAGTTGCTCTTTTATCCTCGACAACGGGATTTGCTTACTTGACAAGAGCATTAAGGGGATGAACTGAATGGGTGATGTTCAAAAAACAGTTGCAGGTTGTTCCCTTATTTTTCAAACTGCAGTTACCTGCAGAAAGTAAACATAATTCATGTACTCGAAGACAGTTATTTTCCGTACATTTATTGGCAGGAGAACGAGGGGCAGATATTCAGAAGATGTTTCTAGGACGCTATCCTGTTTCGTTTTATGGAGACCAGGGGTTCTTCAGGACAGGGACTATATTTTGATGGCCTTTAATGCAATCACCTTTCCAATTATGCCTGGTAATAAATCTGTGCTGTTACAAACCTGTCATTTGATTTGGTTACTGTGACTTAAGTGCCTTGGGCTCTCAGGGGCAACATTTCCTGTAGTCAGCATTGCTGTGAGCTAAGAATTTTTGATCTCAAGTGCTCCTTCTTCCCTAAAATATATTGTTTCTAATGTCAAAATACATCAATATTCTGTCAGAAGAATTTCACGCAGGCTGGAAATTCTCAATTTTCCCATTTATAGTCGATGACTATCACTGATATATAATTTTAGTCTGAAAAATCCATTATTTATTGGGAAGTTTCTAGAAACTGCACAAAAGCCTTTATCTCAACATTGATGCCTTCATAGTGTATGAAGGAGGACACGGTTTAGAGAAGAAGAGTTCAGCACAATCCTAGAGGAGTAGTGGGAAAAACACACCCAAAAAGTCCCAACTCATATCCCAGGTTGGACTACACCAGCAGAACTCACTGATTTTACTGGTTACTCACAGTTTACATGAAAATGGACCAATTTAGGATTCAGTTTGGACATACTGTGGTAAAGCAGGACAACTCTCCTGCCTTCGGTGGCTTGCTCCCTAGCTTGTGGTTGGATCTCATGTCTAATGATAACTGAAAATCTTGCTGTTTCCCATCAGGAACAAAAACAGTTTTATGTCTGTGATAGTATTAAAGATCTGGGCAATATTTTTCTAGGCCAATGCGGCTGGTGCCCTGGGCTTTTCGTTCCCAGGGAAATGCCTGGAGGACCTGACATGCCTCTCGCTCCTCAGGGCATTCCAGCAGAATTCAGATCCGCGCAGGGCGGATATCTCGCACCTCTTACATCTTCATTTGTCATGTCATTATTACCTCAAAACGCAGCGCGCTGGTTTACAACTTTTCATCGTAATAACAGCTTCCAGTGACCTGTAGCTTCTCCTGGCCACCTGCCTCCTTCCAAACAGCCACCGGGAAGTGGCCGATTCCTCCTTCGTTTCCGTGATTTGACTGCCAAAGTCAACTTCTTTCTGGAAAAACTGTCCGCCTTATCAACTTTAATGATGAAATTTGTTTTCATCAGCAATTCTTGCAATGGAAACAGAGAAACAGTGTTGAATGTGAGCTGGAGGATGCTTTTGTTTCCTAGACTATGTTTTTACATAGCAGTACTGTGTCCTGTACAGGGACATGAATTAGGAAGGGAAGCACGGCTTTGCAAAGGAAAGGAAGGTTCAACAGCAGAGCTTTAGTACCCCTGTAAATACAATTTCTTTCCCTTCTAACTTACTTTTTCTCTACTTAATATAAACATAGCCTTAAGAGGGAAAAGGATTTGCTTAGACTGTATTTTTCTGACAGTCTGCAGCCACTCAAGAAAACATGATTAGCCTTCCTAAGGGATTTTTTCCGTCTAGAGGGATAATAATTGGCGAGACTTGGGGGTGCATCTCTGCAGCGTATCAGATCTTCACCACAATCTTTTTTTTTTTTTTTTTCTGTTTAAAAAGCAACAGCAACAGTTTGTACGTGCCATTTGTTGCCATGACAAGCAATCACTGCCTCCAAGTACAGAAGGGGGAAA